>NW_019211454.1:65554264-65961435 GCF_002443255.2 Varroa destructor | reverse complement strand
TATATGATAGAAATACTCTTGTACAGTAAAAACAATATATAATAGCATGGCATACATACATATATGTTAGATGTGTACGCATTGTAACAACGGAGTCCGTATGTACGATAGCTTAGCCGTTCTATGTTACGCAATAATGTTACTAGTTTTCATAATATCTCGTTCATCCGTTATTAGCAAAAGCTAAGAAATGTGTAATTTGAAAGTCGTTGACCTACCGTGAATATTATAACTGTGTGTTTTACCATTATTACATATTGCGTTTACAGGCATGGCCTTTTGAATATGGTTCCCTGTAAAATGAACAAGGTATACAAAACTCCAAGGGCCAAGCGCAAAAAGTGACATAGCTTCTTCCATGGCTTTGATACGAACTGTTCAATACGTCAACCAGTTATCCGAATTGCACCAACAGAAATCAGTGAGCGAACCGCCTGAGAGAAGACTGCACCTCTTTAGCTTGTTGGCTTCATCTCCGCGATTAATAGAAACCTTTCGAGGAAGCAAGCAGCGTGCTTCACGGATTGCTGTGTGTGTTCGGTGTGTACTACGGCAGTATCAGCTGTGCCCTTAAGCTTGCTCTAGTAGTACCTGCTTCGCTCTATGTCCGACATCTTTTTTTCCTTTTATTTGTTAGTAAGCGACATCTGCACAGTTCTCATTCTCATCGGCTCGTGGTTTTGTAATCGGTCGTATCACTAGAAGCAATCATGACAGGGAGGGCTTAACTTTTTACCCATTGGCCATTTGCTTAGGCTCGTTCTAGCACTTTTCAATTTTATTCAGATTCGCATACTCGCGCTTCGTGTGGCAACTTGTTCCTCAAAAAAGTTCTATTTGTGCAGAACTTAACGTTTGCTGCCTTCTATTGCATCGCGTCTTCACAAAACGAAGAGATTTTTAATGCTGCACTTACTTACTTACTTACTTACTTACTTGACTTCAGATAAGCAGTTGTCACGACTGGTCTGGCATCCATTCTGTACACACAGTTTGCAGCCCTCGAAAATGCCCCCTGGTGGCAACTTAATTTCATAATCGCAGTATACGGCCACACTACAAACGGCAATCATCCACAGGGTCAAAATGTGCTCATCTACAAAATACATGGAAATTAGAACGAGCTACTAGAAATGATTTCTTTTTCTACCATAATAGAGTTGCTAATTATCACTAGGGCGTATACATATGGTCGTCAATAAATAAATCTCGATAAGTAAACAGTGCAAATGGTAAACGAACGATAAATATCACATGGGTTACCACCAGAGAGCGCGTCGGCAATTGGGCGCGTTGTTTGCTAGTATAAAAGAAAAAAAAAAGGCGTAAAATGTCTCTGAATTAACAACTTAACGGCTTGCTGTCGTCACATCGTTGGCCGGTAATATAGAAAACATCGCATATTATCTCAAAGATGTTTTGGTATATCAACCCCAGCCCAGTACATCTGTGACAAATAATGTCTGTCTTCGTAAATAACATTCTCTTTCTGCGTGCTGCACTAAATTTCAAACTGAATCAACAATGTACACAAGACCAAGCCGAAGACTGCGGTCGAGCAGTGGCCTTGTACTTTGTGGCACGGACACAGCACAATTCCGAAAAAAAAAAAAAAAAGAAAATGAAGAATCTGTAACAGTGATCGGTAGTCACCTTCATCTTCTTTTGAGGCGTCTATAAGAGTACATGTAGAAGGAAGCCTCTGTTATCGCCGGAGGCGTCACGTTGCATAAGGGGAACCCCGCTCGTCCGCGATCTCCGAGCTTCAGTCATTACTTTCATTCATGTTTTTTGCGTTTCTCTTTTGCCTGCGTCTATCTCAGAGTCTCATTCGTCACGCGGCCCGTCACTCAGTATGGTCAGACTTAATACATCAGCGATTTCAATCATCAGCTCCCTTGAACTAGAACATGCTTGTATCGGTTTACATAGTCTGTTGTTATTGCTCATTTCAATGGTTAGTTCATCATCGTCTGTAAATTTGCCAACACTTTTTTCCTTATCCATTTGCTAATCATACATAATATCATATAATTCTGTTTGACACCTACTTCTCCGCGGAGATCACTTTGTTAAAGGTCGCTCGATTCTGCCTCTCTCGTGTCGGAGTGTGGATGCGTTTTGTTTGACAATAGTAACAATAATGTGACTGCCCTACATTTTGTCTCTTGCCGCTTATTTTTCTCTAGCAATAATATTATCGCTAATTTATAACAGTATATATAATAAATATCATTGTCATTGTCAGTGTTGTTTCATCATCGTCGTCATACTTTGTCATCATCGTTATTCATGATGATAATAGAACCAACATTATTATAGTCATCAAGATGCAAAATGTCAATTTTGTATATGCTACTAGTTAATTTATTATTATTATTGGCAAAAGATTTTCAAATCTTCCCGCCCATTAATATCGTGTTTTTGTGACAATTATTAGTTTGCGTTGCAGATAGTCAGAATAGATGAATACTGTTCACTGGAAGAAAGCGCCAGTCCCGATTGTTACAATTACTTGACTATCGTTCGATTGACAGGGAGTGGGTGCGTACGTACCCTATTGGTTCGAGTTTTGTTCTATATGTTCCCTATCGCATACGGCTACAGTTACCCCTACTGTCATTGCTACTATTATCGTCCTTATGGGTCTCCTTCTAGTTCTATTCTGCAGCGATTGATTTTGGCGACGAGGAAATCTTCCCATTTGCCGGACGAGTGCCGTCGAGCTCGATAAAGAAGGGCAATATTTCTATTGCAATAGCGGTTTTGTAGTAATCAATTGGTATAATAATATAATTACCATTATAGCATAGTATAGTAATTGTTACTATCTGAAGAAACACTGTTTGAGCTTAGCCTATTTCTCCTTATGTACGTTCACTGGCCGAACACGTCCTCGTAGTTCACCCACTACCAAATTACCATTAGAATATTATTGCTCTTAATAAATTACCGCGTTGCAGCGTTCCTATTTTCACTCTCTGTGTGTGTCCAGAATCGAATTGTTTGATTCTTAATCCATTGCGCGACATAGTGTACCTACTGGACGCAGCTACCACTCCACATTCAGGCCACGAATCTCCTCGATCTTTTTTTCTGCTATAATAATTATTAACTATACAACGGTGAATACGGGACTACAGTCTCGTTTCACCGAGCCTTTAGTAACAATCGTACCAGTACTGCTGATATATTAACAGTAATTATCATTGTTGTTGTTTCTAGTGCATGTGTGTGTGTGTGTGTTTGTGTGTGCGTTCCCCTAACTGGGGGTCACAATAGAAAATATCTTTCCTAGTTTGAGTTGCTTCACTTCCACTAAACGTTGTTACTATTGTTTACGATGGTTGGCGAAGTTCTAATGTGAGGTCGCGTATTTGCTATAGATCTGGATCCAAGTTCCCTGATCAATGAAGCAATAATCCTTAAGCATGGTTCTTTGTCATTTTTTTTTTTCAATAATAACCCTTCGTTCTCATCACGGAATCTGCTTCTGTTTTTTTTTTCTTTATTATAGGCTAAGGTATAGCCTTTCTTTGCTATTTTGTGTCCATTCACTTTTATTGCTAGAATCATGTGGTTACATTCAGTCACTATAGGTATCCATATGATTATCATTTTATTACGAAACTTAAAACGATTTGCGTTTTGCCGGTCCATTTTGTTATCATCAGCTTTGCCCACCAGCGTATAATGAATTCTTCAATTGCACCTTGTATGCAATAGTTTCTGTAATTGATTCAGTTTGCCTATCGTATTGATGGTTAGCATTTGCCTTGCCCTTATATGCATTTATATTTAATTATTAATTATTTAAATATATTTATTTAATTCTTATAATCACGACGTTAGTAACAATCCTCCTAACTATAATATACGATCGTCATCATTATCATGTCATCACCAGTCGCGTTAACATTTTTTCATCTTAGTTAACACGCTTTATTATATTGTTATACTTAATAATAAGAACCATAATATTATTAATCCCTTATGTATATATATGTGTATATATATATATATATATATACATACATATATATATATACACATATATATATAATGGCTATCTCATTAACGGCAACAGTATTAACAAAATAACCGCTTTCTATATCTACCCTCTGTAAGTCGACTGTCGATATCACTAGATACCCAAAAAGGTGTCCGTCATACCCATCCGTCCGCCCTATGAGATGGAAGGCATATATTGTTTCTGTTACTCGTTCCAACTCCTTCTTCTCGTTAGTATGTCTCGTGTGCCTCCAGCGGGGCGGGTGCATAGAACATTACGAAGCAAGCAAGTAAAGGCCGCAATGGTCGCTAGAAGCTTCAGTGTCACCATTTCTCATTATGTGTTGTAGTGGGTATATTGCTGGATATAATTCCATGATGGTTTTTTCGGCGTGCAGAGATTGCCGGACCTGCTCACGGATCGACTTTCTTTTTTGTTTAGTATACATGTGTCTATGTAGAATATTTTCATGAACGGCATAATGTACGATTGGTTGATTGATTGCCTGAATGAAGTCATATGAATATATTATGCTTATGTTACAAATAGGTTTCTTCAGTGTGTTACGTTTTTTTTCCTGCTAACGCAACACGTGCACAGGAAATTGCACGAAAATTTTTTTTATTTCCAAAGGGTACCATAATGGAGATTTCGATTTATAATAATATGTTCTACATAGAATTTGATCTGAATTATACAATTTATGTTGCTCTAGCTATCCCTTATTCATATACAATACGTTCATAATAAGCGTAATAGCAGGAGAGGCCTGGCCGTAGTTATAGCTTTCTTGTTTGTCGTTCGGTTCATTTAACCTCGTTTCTATAAGTTTCGCCATTGCTGTTATAATCACTTTAATTGAGTTGTGGATAAAGTTTCCAGGTCGAGGGTATCGTAAGTTTTGAATGCGTTCTTGTATGTCTCTTGCGTATGTATGTGTAGATAAGGTACTCAATGTTATTGCTTAACAAATAACCGTTTGCCATCTGTTAATTGTCATTTTAGCAAGCAGTAAATATGCTTCAGAAGATACAGTTGTCAGCCTAAAGTAACTTGGCTTCAAGTTACAATTCTTCAACTGGCAATCACATCGTTTGGCTATAAGGGATAGTTGCTTGTGTATCTGTGACCCTAACATTGCTTGTACCCTGTAGACACATTCAAGCCCTTATTCGACTACTGCCGCTGGATTCATCCCTACATTGAGACGCAGTTAGATGGGTCGATAAACGTCGACCGCGTCTATACGCAGATAATGAAATAAGCTACAAATAAGCTTGCGTAACAAAAGGCCCACAAGCAGCCCGTAGTCATTGAATTGCGCCGATTAGTTAGAGTTGCAAGCCATTCGTGTTTAGAACGACGTATTTCTACTACTGATAGAATCTGGCATCGCCCAATGATATATTTCGAACAATGAACAAGAAATGCAAACATCAACCAAAAACATAATGTCAGCTTTTATCTTACTACGTTTGTACACAACATCCGTTGTACGAAACACAGGATATTTTCAATATAGGATTGTGTGTTTTTTTGTTTTTTTATCTAGCACGTTCAGCTCTGTGGCTTTTCTCGTTTATGACACACATTCATCACCGCCTAAAAGAACACCACTTGGCTTACCATACAGCTCGTCTAGCATCAAGCAACAAACGCCTGCTACGAATTCGTCTACGAAGCGGCTGACAACGATGTATCCTCTGCCTATAATATGTTTTGCTCTAAGTTCCTTTAAAGCAATATTGTTATTGCTACCCCCTTGCAAGAGCATAAGTTAGACTATCTACATATGCAGAAACATTACTATCATGTCGATGTATGCCAGCGGGTACTGTGGGAGTTTTCATATGTTATAATGTTTCTGCTTTGTTTCGCTCTGTCAAAAGCTGGTTGGCTTGTTGCAGGATTCTACAATTCACCTACGGCTTTCAGCAGCCCCACCACCCCTGTCAGGGCTACATGGGGGCAGGCGCTTGAGATCATCATCATCATCATCATCATCATCATCCGTATCGTTATAATAATAATAATAAGCATCATCATCATGGTTGTTATTTTTGTCTTTTTCATCTTATATATCTTCACCGTGCCTGCTTCAAACGCGTAGCAGCAGTAGTTATTATATCAACTCGCTGATGTTAGTACTAATATAAGGTTATAATTGTGGGTTATTGCCATATGCGTTTTTAGGTCTATCTTCTATCATTAATAATTCATATTGTTAACGGTAGTTGATGCTGCCGTTGTGTACATCTAACGCTCATTCTACATTTCTTACAAATGACAGTTCATTTGTTCTCGTTTGTACGATCCACTGTCATTTTGTGACTTTTTTTTTTACGAAGAACAAGAACATTTACATTTTTCTAAAAACTATTACCACTTGTTTAAGTGTTGATTCGAAGCACAGCTATGAATGTTTTGTATACTTGGCCGTTAAACGATCTCCAGAGCACCAGATTCATTATTGGGTGTGGATCTAATCAACGTGCATTTCGTGTCATGTCCGTGCATTGTACCTGCTCTGAAATCCGCTTAGTTCTGAGAGAGAGCAGTTTTTCTCTGTACCGTTATAAACGTATAACGGCGTAGCTCACACCTCATCATATATATATCGTATGTACGCTGAAGCCCATTGGCTCGATGGTTCGCTCGCTGACACGGCCTCATTCACCGTACGTTTCTGAGATTTGTACTGCAACTGACAAACCAAAGTATTCACACTATAACTTGTTTAACACCTTTCTCGCCACTATATTGCAGATAGACAGGTATACAATCGCTTCGGCTAGTATTCATCCTTCTCCAGGGCAGTGGCAAGGGTCAGCCGTGTTCCGCCATATCGTTTTCTATTGTTATTATTACTACTTGCACCAGTCTTCACAACACCTTTCCGCATTTTTAATAGGGTCGAATACCTCGTGCACAACTTTCCTCGAAGTCTCGAATGGAACAAATAATAACAATACATTTTACAAGTTGACAACTTTAACTGCTAGCGATGCATGTTGCCATGGTAAAGAAAAGATGATCGTACAGCTTCTGACCGACGACACGCGCCAACATCTAAATAGAGTACGCTTCCAATGTGTCGAAACTTGAAAAAGAATAGGGGTTACATTAATGCCAAATATTGTTATACGTTCCAGACAGTACTCTGTCCCTATTTATTAATGGATTTCGTTGTTTACGTGTGCTCTTTTTCGCCCCCTATTCAAGGCACCAGCCCACCCATCGACTGTTTATTTGTCGTCGTCGTCTTTGAATTTTTCGTTTGCTCTATTCCTCAACTTGACACCTTGCATCAATCACTGCTCAACATTGCCACTTCCGTTAGCACTTCATCAATATCATCGGTGACACCAGCATCGATTCCGGCTGTTCTATTCTCCCCTCACTTTCTCTCTCGCAATCATTCATCTCTCTCTCTCTCTCTCTATATATATATATTTATATGTATATATATTTAAAGATCTTATCAGTTTACCAGCCACCTTCTTACTTTCTCTCGCGTTTGTATTGTTGTTGTCGAAATGTTATTATTATTTTATAGCCTTCTGCCAGTTTGTTTGCCCCCAACTTCAACAAGTGTGCCATACCATTCATGTTTGTCATTTTAAACTTTTATGCGTCATTATCACTATCGTCGAGTAACTTCTCGCGTTTGCTTGGCTTTAGCCATTTACGATGCTGGCCTTAATAGCGTAATGAGATAGTATTGTATATTGAGTTATTATCATTAATAGTATTACTATTATCTCATCACTTTTTCTACACTTTTCTTTCGGCATCGTCTAGTGGTTGCCATTTTTGTAATGTGTCTCTTTTTTTTTCGTACGGATTAAAGGCGTAATAGATTATCGTTAATTTTCTATAAAACGCTAGTATCTAAACGTGAGGTAAACAGTGTACATATGCATCCCTCCCCCTCTCTCTCTCTCTCTCTCTATATATATATATATATATATGTATATATATATATATGTGTGTGTGTGTGTGTGTGTGTGTGTGTGATTGGGGAGACAATCAATAAATGAAAGAGGGCTGGCCAGGAAGAGATTATAAGTAGGTATGAAAAGTAACCGAAATAGAGAAAATGTTTCGCTGCATAAAATAATTCGTTCTTTATCACCACTATTTTTGTTTCACTTTTTTTTTTCTAGAGTGTGCAACAACAATAAATTATGTCATAATTATAATCGTTATACTATCAATAATAATAGTAATACTAATAGTAAAACAACAATGTTTAAATGAAAAAGGGTAATCAGTAGTAATAACAGCAATAGTAATAATAATTGACACCCATCATAACATGATCAACAAAATAATCGTATATCGTGTATGTATCAATGTGGATTGGGCTTATTTCATTATGTCACGCTCGTCATTATTGTAATTATCAATAAATGAAACATCTATTGTCTAAGAGTGCTCGCGTAAATTTAACTGACGGACGAGCTTGGCAGGTTATGTAACTGTGCTGAGCCCGTGCCGGGTCCTGATGGCGCGTGTGAAATGGCAACTGCTGCTGCTGCTGCTGCTGCTGCTGCTGTGGTGCTCCTGCTGCTCCCGCGATGGCCGTCTCCGCCTCCTCCTGCTCCTCCGCCCCCCCCTCTAGTATTCGCGGAAGCGTGCGTTTTAGCGTGCGCATTGAGATTGCCTCGGTTAGCGAAGCCTTTACCGCAGGTGGCGCACTGGAACGGCTTAGCGCCGGTGTGCACCGACATGTGTCGCTTCACCGTCGACTTCTGCGAGAAACGCTTGCCACATACCTCGCAGCTGAACGGCTTCTCTCCGGTGTGGGTCCGCATGTGGATTTTGATTCGCTCTTTGTCAGCGAATCTAGTCGACAGACGAAACAAAAGACAACAATGAGAAGAGATGTGATAGCGTTTTTACGAATCACCCTTACATCTGTTCTCTTAAGCTACCAACTCCGATGATTTCGATCATAATGCGCCAGAGTACACCTAGCCTAGCTACACGTGCAGATTATGTATGTATATCTGCTTACCTCTTTCCACATACTTCACAGGGAAATGGCCGTTCCCCGGTATGCGATCGGAAGTGTCTTGTTAGTGATGTTTTTTGACTAAACTTATTACCGCACTGCTCGCACTTGAAGGGCTTTTCGCCCGAATGACTGCGCATATGCAACTGGTAGACATTACGGGTCGCTAGAACTTTACTGCAAACAGGACACACATGCTGCTTTGAGGGGCCGGCAGTACCGGCCTGGCTGGAAGAACTTCCTGACGAAACGACGCCCCCTAGAACTTCGGACGACGACCCAGCGTGTTGTGGGTCTTGTTGGTTTCCTGCTGGGCCCCGCCGCTTGCCATGCCGTCCGCTTGGTCCAGCAGAGGCTGGCGCATCGCTATGCCCTTGGCCTGGACCTCCTGCACCGTGGCTTGAATCGGCATGCCCCAAAAGAGTGGAACTATGACTAGCGGCAGTGGACAGCGCCGGGGTCTGGCTGTGCTGCGAGAAATCCAGTGAGCCAAACTGCAGCAAAAACAACAGTATGTCAGTGAATGGCCAGGTCATATTGGTACATAGTAGGAAAGAATCATAAGTTATCAATCGACAACCATGAGAGAAGATAGCAGACTAAAACTAGGTGGTGAGGTGTTTTAATGGTGCGTTCCTTGCAACAGTATGGGAATAATGTAATATAAGGGCTTCAATGGAACAGAATGTATTTATAAATTAAAAAGCCTGTTCTCTTCTACACCTTGTTAGCCAGCGTGTAATGCATCTACGTGATATTCAACTGTGCCAATAGCAAATGTAAAATACCTGAGTGGTGTGAGGGTCGAGATCAGCCTTGAGCTGGCCGAGCTGCTCCTGTTTAAGGAACATGGAGGATACAGGTAGGCCAAGCTGGGAGGCCTGTAGTTTGGGGAGTAATGAACTGGACGCATCGCTCTGGTAAGACCACTCATGATCAGATCCATGAGGTGCGGTCAATGGCGCTAGCCCACGACTAGCAAAAACACTATGTGCGAGCTGAATAAGCATACAACGGATGAAATCAAAATATTTGTTAACTGACATTTATAAGCATACGTGATCAGTAGCTCCTATATGGGATAATACATAGAGATTTTTAAAACAAACGTGTTATTTTTTGACTCTAGAAAGAGCAGAGGCACTAATTTCAATTCCGGAATATGGCCGATCGTGTAATAGAAACCCTATTAGTCCAGCAGTGGACATTTAACAAAGCTCCACATATTGTTGCGCCGTTACCATGAGAGCTCACGCGAGTTATGAGAATATAAATATGGTAAACAAATACGTTCTTCACCTATCTATTATGCTTCTAGGACATTTGTGATGGATTCGTTACTTTATACAATATCTGATGGTTAGGGAGCGACGGTACCTCAAGCGAGCTTTGTGAATGACTTTGCGGTTGTCCGTGCTGCTGAGTATGGTGGGCGGCTTCAGAGGAGGCGCCCGATTGTTGATGTTGTTGTTGCTGATCTTGCTGTGATGAAGGTGCCTGTTGTTGCTGCTGCTGCTGTTGAAGGCTGTCTGAAGGTGGGGGAGACTCGTTCTTGATAATCGAACTGACGGGCGGGAGCCGAGAAAGAGAGACACCGTGCGACGACAGGAATGAGTCGACGCTGTTGTCTTCGCTTGGACCTAATGGACCCAGACCTCCGCCCCCGCCCGCACCGTTTGGACTGCTCGCCCCGGAAGCTACATATGAACAAGAACAACAACAAATAAAATCGACCAACGCGCATAACGGCTAATTCTGCAAGTTACAAATCACTTATACAGAACTTTGTCTCATGGTTTTGGTGTAGGTCTACGTCGGATTTGTTAAGTTTAGTAGACCAACAAATAAGAAAAGCTTCGTGCGGCAAAACCACCTGACAGACAAATTAACTAGAGTTCCAGAGCAGCTGTTTCATGACGGGACAGTTTTTTTGTGTTAATTCTGTCTACCAAATATACGACACCATAATGAATGTGTTTTGTGGACGACTATTGCACTGTTGATCACAACAATAATCATCATTGAACAACAATTAGGTTACCAATGGCGTAAATTTTATACGTGACTCGATGATGCACATCAGTCCAGGATGCCTCAGTCTGCTTATATGATCACAGCAAGACCAGTAACGTGTTAGAAATCTCATAGGCATTGCACTCAATTTGGAAACTTCATCGGAGCTAAATGCAGGACTACCTTGGCCTTACAACTGTAAGAGAGCGTTCATTTCTTCACAGCCTGGTAAGGGGTTGGTAGCTTGAAAAGTGATTGTAAACGAGTAGGTAATGTTGTGATTTATACTAACCGATGTGTTTATCCTCTAACGTTTTGGCGGTCTCTCGTGCAATTAATTTAGTTTTTACTCAGACGTCTCGAAATGCTAGAAGCAGCACTGCGAAACATTGTCATACAGGACATCTATCTATTTTAGATAATTTTTCTGGTAGTCAATGTCGATAAAAAAGAAAAACAGGATCGTTTTTGTTCCTAGATTTATATTTACTGCTATCCGGATACTTTGGGATTCGAATTTGCTTTACGTCGAGAGGAGAACAGATAAGTAAATTGATCAGAGAAACGGTCGTGCATAACGTAAGCATTTGCAGAACAACTTTGATTACACCAGTACAATTTATCCTTAAATTAGTATCCTTAAATATACTCAAATCGGTATATCAGCGACTTCAGACACTTTGAGCGAAGAGGTTTCATGTATGTTTATTTGTTCCTGTATTTGAATGCCACGTATTTCTGATTCCGTTTGGCTCATTTTGCCAACTGGAAAACGTTTTTCCCGTTTTCTAGATAGCGTTCAACTTCTTATAATTGTTTGCAGAAAAATTCGAAAGGGTCTGAACAAATCATCGCTTAGTGGTTTCGCGTTATCGATATTTACTTCGTTATGTCAGACATATCCGCTGTGACTCGGGGGTTTAAAGCGCCGACTGTAGAACGCACAACTAAGTAATGCATTGCAAGATAAAAATTTTGTGCTCCTCGTTACCTTAAATTGTCTCATTCGAAAAAAGGGGTTGTGAAACGGGCTGCTTGTTTCCTATCTTTCTAGCTCAAATTCAATCTTATATGGTCTGCTTTTTGCAATTGCGAATTTCTCGAGAGACTGATTAATAAAAGTGTTAGGCGTTTTGTTAAAAGTTGCTTCATAGAAGGAGATGCTGTACGTCAATGTTTGACAATAGGTCTAAGTTAAAGCTCAGTCGATTCGCTACGGTTGAGCAGCAAAAGGTAACTGCGCCATAGTGGCTATAGCAGTTTGAATATTGAGTAAACGTCCGCTGACATACCCTAATTAGAGAGAATGCTACACGGCTTGAGCAGGTATATCTGATGCACTAATGACCTTCTGTGCACACTTCTCGTATCGCTTACTGGACGTAGAACGGATGAATCTAAGTAGGTATGGGTCTCGGAAGAGTCCATCACCCCTCCCTCACCCTACCAGGGAATTAGAGGAGTACCTAACCGACAACGGCTCTGGGGCGGCTATTTTTTTACTAGCGTTTGTTAGATAAACAAACATACAGTTCCAGCGGTTATGCTGAGTTACTACTACGAGCGTCATTTCTAACACGTATATTTTTTCTAATATGTATATTTTTACATTAATTCTCTATCTAGTTATGGGCTAGCTTACCAAATATAAACAATTATTTTTTAACAATGTATGTTAATTACTTAAGAGGCATATAAACATTACCTTAAATTTGCATACACGATACATTAGCGATTATTAATTAATTAACCATTTGAGCAATGCTCATTGGTAATTACAATCTTGTAATAGGTTTTGTGACTAAATGCGGAAAAGGACCTAGCCAATAAAGCATCTACTGCTAGTAGCTATTCCTTTCGGAGCACCGAAGAGACACCTAAGACTATACATTTGAATCAGAAATACACGCTTAGCCGATCGGAAATACATAAACGAATGTTGCGCGTTATCCTTGCGTTGTGTTTTTTTTTGTCAGCAAAAAAACCAGTGCCAAAACCGCTAGCATAAAGGGAATACGTGTAAACTTCTAGCTGTTACGGTATTTCGAACCATATGTTGAATTTATTATCTCACTTTAAGCAAGTTTTATGTTTATTTGGGCTTGTCCACCCGTTTTGTCGTTGGGTTTAATTATCAGAATCATGAAACTCGAAATCTCAGCAGATTTTAATTTATACTTAATAGATACTGCTAAACCTATCATCGTTTTTTTTATATATATATATGTTTACTACGGACCGTGTAATGCACTGTAATTCTCTAATAGTTGTTTACTATTATGCAAGCCTACCCCTTTGACTAATCAGATGTAAATTAGCTAGAATGATAACAGTATCAGTATACCTAATCTATTGTGTTGTCTTTTCTATCGCCAACGTTGTTAGACGGACTAGGTGGCTTTGATAAATGGTACGAGAAATAATTAAAGCATTTTAGCATACTTCCTCTGATGGGATAGATCATATACACGTATCTATAAAAGTGCCGTATATACTCACCAAGAAAGTCAAGGTCATCGACGTATGGCAGCAGACTGGAGGGGTGATGTGTAAGAGACAAGGGCATACTGGCGGCCGAAGGAGATGGCGGGCCAGGTGGCGGTGCGGGGCTCAGCTCATCTGGAGATGATGGCGCGAGTTGAGGCAGCGGAAGCGCCGGCAGCGAAGTGAGCTGTGAAAGGCCGGGTAGGCTCACGCCGACGCTCACGCCCATGCCGAGTGCGCCCACGTTGAGACTCAGCCCCGCGGGGCCTGAGGAGCCCCCCGCCACCGGCGATAGCGTCGACTGCCCGCAAGCGCCCGACCACAGAGCCGACGGATGCAGGGAACTACGAAGGACCACAACAGAAAGGCCACCCCCACCACAGTGATGCATTAATCCCGAACACGATGATATCGACAACAAGAAGAAAAACAAAACAGAACCATAACTACAGCCGTTAGGTTTTAGTTCGGACAGCGGTCTACTACTGCAGTTTCATCATTATTATAATCATCGCCACAATCAGGCTGACCATCATCACCACCTTAAGTATCATCTTTATCTTGCGTTTCCGTTCAACTTTACTACAGTCTTTTCGCCCTAACAAATAACAATTAAGATTCGTCGTCAGTGCATGGTTATGAGATTGGTGATGCGATGTTGCGCGCATTGCACGAGTTCCAACATGATAAACATACGACGATGAATGAATATAGAAGAGAACGACTCTGGAACGACAAGTTAGTCGCGTCTGCTGTCACTGAACACGGCAACGATGACGAGGAAGTGGCTTCACTGCTATTTGACAGAGCTCACACACACGCGCGTGGCAGCTTCACTCTAGCGCCGTTCCACCACTCTGTCACTGTGGCACCCCGCAAATAGTCCGCTCGCGAGGAGTGAGCGAAGGCAGTAGCACAAGGTCACTGAGGCATTTACGAGGAGGGGCAAAGCTGAATGCCAAGTAACATACTGACTGACGTCAAGTTTCATTAGTCATCATTGACGAATTGTTGCTGCTCCTGCTTCTGCTGCCACTGCACAGATTGGTCCCTGGTTGGCCGCCATGATGGCCTACGGCTGCAGCGACCCTATCTGCCCTGCCGTTGTCATGCTTGCTGGACAGCAGCGAGTGGAAGGCCGGCATCGTTTTGTGACAGGAGTCAGGACGATAGGGGGAGACGCAGAAAGAGAGGGAGGGGAGCAAGTGAGAGGGACAATGAAGTCATAAAACGTGAGGAATAACTATAGTGCACAAACAGCTAACTAGCACGCGCTGATGATATTCAAATAGATGCGAACGACGATGGCAACCAGAATGGATTTGGTTGAATCCAAAAGTTGAAAAGGGGGACCAATTAAGCGTTTTTTTGTTATTATCTTCATCCGATTTACCTTTTTGATTGTTTTTAGCGGCAACGACACTAACCGTTGGGAGAGGTGCTGGAGTTGTGCACTCCCGAGGATTTGTAAAGATTGCTGCTGCTGCTGTTGCTGTTGTTGTTGTTGTTGTTGCTGTTGCTGTTGTTGTTGCTGTTGCTGTTGCTGCGAGTGATGGTGCTGTTGTAGCTGTTGATGAAGCTGGTGTTGGTGTGATGTGAGCGGGGTGGGTGTGCCCTGGCCCTGAGGCACGGGCTGGCCGGGGCCCGGGGGATTAGTGTTGGTGCCGCTGTCCGAATCAAGGGATCTCTGGTTGGATAACGAGCAGGGTGACGGAGATTGCCCACTCATCGTACTCGCACACGCAAGTTGTCTGCTTGCTCATAGTGCTCGCAGCCTGCCCTCTCGCGGGCGCCTTACATGTGCTCGCTCTAGCTACTATGGGCCGGGAACAGCCGCCCGGAAATAATCGGCCGACGAGAGCGCGCGCGGGGTGGGGGGCAGCACGCGGCGGCGACCAGCACGCCTCGCTCGAGCCTCGCTCCTCGCCGCTGGAGGGCGCTGCGGGCGCGCGGAAAGTGGACGGCCTCAGGACTCGAGCCGCGACGAACAGCCTTCCTCATTGTCTCTGCAAAACAAATACACATCCATAGCAATGCCTACATTTGAATACGAATATTGGAATGGACTATATATATATATATAGTATATCACGTTTGACGCTTTATAGAAATTAGGATATATATAATCTGCAGTTAGAGAGTTAGCTGGCGTTAAGTAACATTTCATAACATGTACATGTTTGCCTCGCATATCATCATCATCATCATCATTTTTGTCATCAGGATCACGGGAGGCGGCCGTTGCCGTTCCTCCTGTTGCGATCCGCGTCAAAACAGCGTTGGAGCGCGCATCTGAGCTCGCTTGCCATGAGCGCCAAAACTGTGCAACAAGATGCGACTTCATGCGCCTTTACATCCTGATCGTAATGCCCATCATAACGTCGGCATGCAGAATCCTCGATGAAATTCATCGTCGTTTGAGGTTCACGCATGCACATATGCAATCAAATAGACACTAAGGTGGTGCAACAAAACCGCACCGGTAAAAGGCATGACATGTAGCACCAACGCTGCTGTTGACGCCACGAAGCGAATCGATATAGCCAGAATTTATTATACGTGCCTCTCTGTCATCACGTATCAATCACTACCGCTATTGATGAATTGAGACTATTATGTTTTGATCCTTTTTATAACTACTGTTACCGCCATATTATCGATGGTGGCGCGTATTTAAACAAGCTGATTAAAACAATTGCAGCACAAATCGTAATAGCAGCGTTGTGATGAAAACGTGACAAACCTCCTATACGATAGTGATGTGAACGACAAGAGCCTCATCAGCACTGGCAGGGACAGTCATTCCATCTATTGCAGAACTGCTAAAAAGGTACGAGTGACAATGAACGGGTGAAAACAGCACGATTGGCAGGCCGGTCGTCCGTTCGCTCGCTCTTTTCGAGTCACTTGTATCTTGATCGTGCTCATGCTATTGCTGTCGTTTACTACTGCCGGTATTGGCCGCACAGTGGTAGCGTGGCACGCGCGACACCCGCTAATCCGTGCCAACGGAGCCCGGGACAACGTTGGCCTGAGTCGGCCAGGCACACAACAGAAAAAAAAGAAAAAAAAAAAAAAAAAAGAAAAAACAACAATCACCATCACAAGCAGCGGCGGCATCGACGGAAGCAGCGCCGACGAAAGCGAAATTCAAGGACAAAGTCGGACGGTTCGAGGTAGCATCGGCAGCAGCATATAGACCGCCGATGTTGAGGTAAACCAACACAGCATGGCGTCGAGGCGACACCATTTCGTTGCCGCGAAGACTCATCGTCAGTTCATCCTTCCACTTCTCCATCCGTTCATCTGTCTGTCTGTCTATGTATCGGTATAGCTAACGAAGCAGATAGGCAGACGCGAGGTGCACGCCCGCCCGCGCATGTAGCCAGCCAGCCAGTCAACGAATCCAGCCGATGAGAATATTAGATAGGCAAACATTCGCTCGTTTTTGTGCAAATACTTTTCCCACTTTCTTATATAGTTTTTGCCAGCATAGTTCGCTCAGAATTCATCCAGGTCGCTATACCACCGTCAAAATTAAGAACTTCCGTGCGTGTAAACATCCATATCTTATATGTTATTATATCTTCACTTGAGGGCAGCGGGCGGGCTAGATAAATGGTTAGACCGAGCAGGGCTATAAGGTAATGCGTTGCCGCCCAATTAAGAATTTCTCGTTTATACTCGTGCTTAGGGCCCAGTCGTACTTTTCTCAGTTTTACAGTAAGGCTTCTTTAAATTTTACACTTGTTAACCATCTTCTGCTTTGATGCCCGCTCAGCGTGATGCGTTCAACTTCTAGTTGAAGAAGCTAAAGCTCGCTGGTTCAAAGCCCGCCATCGACACTGAGTAAACCTTTCTGTTGCCTATAAAGAAGGTCTTTAGGTAATAAAATCTAGGAACTCATAATTTGTGCCGGGTCGATTTGAAGCTCTGACAAATGGGCACCGTCAACAAAAGTGTTCCCCTTCAATTGCAATTTTATATCTGAATACGAGTGATGGTCGAATAAAGTTTCTATCGAAATTGTGAGGTATCTCGTAGTTGATACATCTTTTAAAGTTTTAACTAATATGTAAGTTCTACTACACAAATTATCGAAATAACCACACAGTTGTTCAATGAGTGAGATCAGTAATGTCGGATAGGCAAAACCGTTAAGCTAGTTGCGAGTATCATTTATATCTCTATTTACTTTTAATAGAAAAGACTGAGTCGAATAAGAAAAACCAGAACGACATCTTTCTTATGCGGTATTAATAACACTTTCCGGAAATTCGTGGCACATTTTCTTCAACATAATGATATTGGCTATAGTCTATTTTATCTGATAAAAGAGAAATCCATTCGTATTTAATTGTATATCACGTTCCATCTAAATAATTTTGTGTCAGATAATCCGATTTTCGTCATGAGTCCTTGAATTCTCTTTTATTTTGTTTATGCCACAAACTTTTTAAATAGTAAGGACCTGCGTCAAGGACAGCTCAAGTCATGTTCCCTATCCATGTCGTACACGGACCCAACTGTCGTCGTTTTTGAAGTCTAATTCAGAGCTGACCAGCCGATGCATTTCGGATTGTACTGCCCAATCGAATACACTGCTGCTTTTGAGAGTGATCTTCTTAAGAACCAACTGACTGAAGCCTATCTGTATATATATATATATATATATATATATATATATATATATATATAGATGAATAGAACAATTATGGACAAGCCCAGGAATTAGCCATAGCATGGTAGTCACTACTAACAACAAGGACAAAACCTTAAAGGAGGGGAATCTGAAAAAAACGAATTTTTTTATTGCTCACTTGTGCTTCAGCTAGCGTTAGAGTGAAAAAATGGACGGATCAGTGGCAGCAGCGAAACAATTTTGCCAAGCAAACCATTGTCGTGTTCCTCTCGTTGACTAGTTTTCTATTATTACTAGTTTTCTATTATTAACATCACAATTGTCATCTTCATCAACAGGAGTAGCATCGCCGTCATCACGATCACCAACACCCAGAAAATTTATCTGAAACTAACTAGTACGTGCTAGAGATCAGAACACGAAGCAGTGACAACAGAAGCCGCTGCTTCTGCAAGAGGTAAATGGCAACAGCCGATTGCACCGGTGACTCCACAAGCGAAGAAAAAAGATGGAGGTAGACAGAAGACAACCGCCGCCAGCAGTCGGCCGGCACGGAATCGTAAATGAATTCTGACGCGCTGTTAACGTTAGCCGACCAAGCTAGCGAGCGAGCAAGCTGCTGGTCAAACGACACGGAACGGCACAACTAGGAAGCTGCTTGCCTACGAGATGTGGCTGTGTGCGCCTGCATTATACTAGTATAATAATAACCATAGTAATAATCTGGCCGCTGGTAAAGCAAAAACGCGACAGTGGGACGGCGGGCCAGCAGCGAGGGTGCGTGAGCCTTGGGCATTTTTGAGCGTTATTACTGTTAGTTGGCTAAGCGGTGACGGTAAACCAAGCCGCTGGCGTCGTCGCCGGGCCTCGCGCATCGCCGCTCGGTTTTGGTGGTGGCAAGGGCGGTGGAGGCGACGGCGACGGTGTTGCGGTTCGACAGGGCGCTCGTCCGTTCAGCCACTGGCAGGCAAGCGAAAGCATATTTGCTAAGTAGCAAGTGAGTGGATGGACGCAGAGACGGACGCGCCTGGTTGTGCCTGCGGAAAAGCCGCAGGCACAGCTTAGATCAACTCAATGGTTCAATATATTCGATCGGTCTGCGCCTCCGTTCGGTCGGCCTGCTGGCCGCTTGATGATGTGCTGATGACGCTCTCTAACTCGATTTCCTTCTATCTTTCAGCCTCTGTTTCCTTCTTCTTGCCGCGTTCGGGTAACCTCTGTTATGTCGGCGGTATTGACTCGATACGGATATCGGCATACACGCGGCTACGTAACATCGCTGGCCGCTGTCGGTATCCTTTGCAGCCGGTGTCCATAGGCGTCCCATAACCAGACGTCGCAGGGCTGCGGTGCATTCTTGCGTCGGGCCGTCACCGTACGACGGGCCAACTGACTAGTCCGTCGTCGGAGTGAGCGGCCGCGATCGCCAACCGTCGCTAATATTGATATCAGAAACAGCGGTAGCCGCAGCAGCGATCGTAATATTAGCCAACCCTCAGTCAGTGATTATTGGTCTTTGCGTGCTATTCTGCCCGACTAGCAAGACGTAGGCTGGAAACAGGCAGGCAGGCAGGCAGGCAGGCATCGCCAGTGGCACAAGGACCCTTTCTGCCCACTACCACCAGCACTGTCGTTGTCGTCATCATCGTCACCACCTCCGCCTCAACTGCCTCGTTGGCCTTGAGCGACCTGGAAAGGCAGAGCACACTGTCCCGCCGTCACCGTCGCCGTCGCCGTCGCTGAGCTGCGCTCACCGCCTGCCCCCTTTCGATTTGTCTTTTTCTCTCGCTGCACACTCGCTATGTGCTGCTGATCGCCGTTGGTTTCGTTCTAATAGCAAGCAATAGCTGACTATGGTGCCGATGGCGCCCGGCCACGAAGCTGACCTTGATGCAAAGGCAGACGGAGCATCAACAGCCATCATCGGCAGTAGCAACAACATCAGCGGCTCAGCCGTAACCACCAGCAAATTACATTATACTACTAGTATTAACAGTAGTGAGAGCATTAGTCGGCACCAACACTCGCGGGCGGCGGCTGTGCGACCAGCCACAACAGCAGCCCTAGAGACGAACGCATCGCTTCGCTGGCTATCGCTCACTCTCCAGCGAGCCTTCTGCTTCCGTAGCTGCCGTTTCATTCACGGTCGTCACCAGCTGATACTTGAGCGTTGCAGTAGCAGTGAGAACAGTAACGTTAATGTTAGCGATAGACGGCAAACGCTGGCTCCGCACGCATCGAAAACAGCGCTCTCAGCTGTTGCTGCTGTGAGACCGTAGACTCACAAGTAAGTAAACATGACAGCCAACTAACAAGCCACCACTTATCGTCGGCCAGAACTACAGCCATCGGCAAAAGAGAAACCAGCATCGCGTCAGCAGCAGCGAACCGCCAATCGTCCATGACGAACGCCAATCATAGCCAGAGTCAGGCCGAACGCAAATAGAGGGACAAATGTCAATCTTATTAAAGTATTTTCATCTCCTTCGTTCGATTTTTCGTTGATGTTCATTGCAGTTCACCAAAGCCATCGCTGACACTATTTTCGTTTTCATTTCGGCTCTCTCAGCTAGAGCAAACTGACGCCATTATCATCAGACGACATGATTGCCATCACTGGCCAGTGATACGGTGTGCTGCAAACGTGTTTACCTACTAAACTTAGAAACACGTGAGGCGATGTCGACGGAAGCAAGTTCAACCGCTGGCGCTGAGCCCAACACACACAAGGCGTGCACACGTTTAATCGGTGCGCCTCGGAGGTGTCCGGCTAGTACGCAAGAGTATTCTTCAAACCCCCCATTAAAGGAACAAGCTTGGAGTTAGGCGTAGATGGACATCCTTCGCATTGGGCCAAAAGTTAGTAGCTTAAAGCAGCGTTTAACGGCTGAACGTAAAATTTGAACAATTTCTAGATACGTTGGTTCTTAATGTTCTATTATTGTTTTGTTGAATCTATTGCTGCTACGATTGCGGCGTAATGCCAATGTCGAAGCAGTGGCTAACTAACTAGTTGCAAAGTAGATATCGATGCGTAATCGCGCAGGCCTAGCCCAGTAAGGACAACGTTGGTCACACGCGGTAATGATGTCTTTGGCTGGTTGTCCCCAAGTAGCTGAAGGCACTTTCGCTCTATATTGTTTTTTTGACCTGCAATCGGATTTAATTTTCCGTGTTGCTCCAACGAGTTGGCCCAATTGCGTCACTGTTCCTGCGAAGGTCTAGTTGAACGTTCGCTGAATGTCACATCTCCTACATAGACGTGCGGAAGTGGATTTTCTATTCAGGGAAATTGATTATGTAATGAAAGCACGTTTGTGAGCGGTAGCATCCTCTTTTTTATTTCTTTGCTAACGTCCTTCATAAACATATACGTGGCCAGCTGGCCTTGTTAGTTGTAATGTGCCATTTTCAAAATACGTTTTAGCCTAGGAAAGATGTAAGCCATGACGATAAGATTATTCCACGGTCTTGCAACGACGTGGAAGCCTTCTCGACATACGGATTCATAGTTCGTCGAGGACAAAACAAGCCACATAGTTATTTAGTTATCTACATACTATTCGGGCACCTAGGCTGACCAGACTCGACCCGATGTCCATCGACAGCCCTTTCCTTGTCCTCTGTTAGGGCTGCCTGGAACGGTAGCGATTATGGCAGTGATCTGCGATTATGTGATATAACTGTTATCTATTTAGTAAGCGAGTGGACATGACCTACCTAGCTAGGTAACACACTTATGACAGGTGCATAATGGCTGTTTCCACTAAACGCAGTCGGTTAATGTATAATTCTTACTTGTAAATAATAACGAAGTCGACGATATCCCAAACTTAATTCTTCTTTATCAGCTTTTAAGTTTAAAGCAGGACGGGCGCTCAGGCATGTATACGGATTTTTTTAGGGAGAAATAGGCCTTGCAAATGTTGTAAAGCTGGCGAAACTTTTACCGTCGAAGCATTAATCCTAATCATTTGCGTTGGTTCGGATATTGAGATGTTCGATTAGAAAATCAACTGTGGCGTGATAAACTCTAGAAAAATTAAATACTCTTATTGAATATCTGTTGCCTTTTTAGTATAGACAAATGTGTCATTGTTTCCATGTATAGCTTAGTTCTTTTCTAATATACACGTAAGTATAGGTACGTCCCTTTTAAGAGGCTTTAAGACGGCTTTCCAAAGCCGTTCGGATGCGTGTCATTGTTGGCAGCAAACATCTGGTGGCAGGTAAGAATCGCTTCGTTTTAGATAAAGCAGTGCTCCTTCGTATATAATTGTTATATCATATGATACAAGTTGTTATTAACTTCGTAATTTTGTAGTTTGATCATGGTATCATTGAAATCTCTGAGAACAGCCGCTGGTAATAACGATAATGTGTGGTGCCCAGATAAAGTTCGTCGATTGAAAAAAGGTGTATATAAGTAAATGTAAATCGAGCAACGACAGACCGTTGTTTTTGGGTAATGGATCGCGGGGTGGTAATAAAATAGTTAACCTACAGAAGAATTTTTGGCTCAGACTATAATACTAGAAAACAAGCCGATACGACGGCAAATCGTCTATATATCAACGTGCGAATTGAGGAAAAATAAAAAGAACGGGGAAGCTCTACTTGAGCTGGTGGCGACTTATGTAATGTACATTTCAGCCATAAAAGCTGAATAGCCCATCAAATCGACGAAACGCCATCGTGGCATATTTGGATTATTTAGTACGATACATTTTATCATTAACTCTGACCTTTCTACTTACACCTAGTATTAACTAAACTAGTAAGCTACTCGGAAGTGGCATCCGTTATCGCTACGAAGGATACGCTGTGGCGATCCGTATCAAAGGGTGGGAGATGATCGAAGACCAGTGGCAAACTCTACGCCACTGAACGTCCAGATAGTTCGCTGGACAACTTGTGTAAAGATTTAGATGGAGACCAATACGTAGAGTCATTTCATGTTCATTAATAGAACCAAACACAAAAAGACAGAAAGGTTACTTAGTGACGCTGGAGCATTTTTTTCTTAATTCGATTTTTTTTCCAAAAAAATGATTACGTTGTAACTTGATTACGTATTCTGGGCGTTTTTTTTTTTCTACTTAGCACAACGGTTTCATTGCCTCAATTGGGAATGAGTGTTTCTTCAGTGTATATTTCTTTTACTGAACCGCGTGGCATTTTTTTTTTCGATGTTTAGCTAAAATGCAAAGGTGAAAACCCGACCCACTTTTTCATTTTTTTGTTCTTAATGAAACTTGTATGATACAAAAATGCCCTGATACATGTAAACTCTCTTGGTACGCATTTTGCAAGGGGAGAATTATCCTTTTTTGCGATACCTTGGCAGACCTCATTGTAACCCTAGGTCGTGGTGATTTTTTATTGAAATTCTAGTCAAAGCCGAATCATTTAGAGTGTCTTCAGCAAAAAATATGGATCGTTCCTGTTTTTGACGCACACACTTGAAGATTTTGAATGACGATGGAAAGCTTTAAGTTTCAATAAATGTCTCTGGTTCGTGGTAGTTCAAATCTGATGTATGCCTGTTTCTAGAAAGTATGCTTGTTACAGAAAGCAGTAGACGTCGTAGCTATAAAAACTGCGTTCTGAGTAGACACCCTGCCGATAAGGCTTGGCTCAAGCGAGCTAATCTGAGTAGCGAATATGGAGTAAACTTAAATTCGTTTATTTGTGTGGGGATAACTTGAAATAGACACTGAGCCCTCAAGGCTCCTAGTCAGCTTTATTGCCTCGATTTCGCTGAGTAAGTAGGACAAGAATTGAAGGAGCTTTTGGTCTACGAGCTAGAGCCCAGGTGTTGTCGCTACCTTCTAATCCTTCCACCCTGAGCATTTTCGCGTATGTCACACTTGATCTATATTCAGAACGGTTCTACTTCCGGGACAACTACTTTGTGGTGCGCTGGCGTACTCAGCATTGTCGATAACTGTTAACTGTAGAAACAGACGGGAGGTGATGAGGTGGCAATGGCAATAAGCCTGACCTCTGTTGTTAGAAAACGTTGATAATTGAGACAATGCGTTTAGGCTAACATTAACATCTTGATAAAGAACCTGAAATTTTTTATACTGTCTTGATAATACTGTGATCTATCTAAGGTAATAAATAGGTAAATGTCTCAGTTTTTGTTTCAGCTCAGCTTATGACAGAGCAATGGATTTGTTTCCTGGCGGAATAGGGGTAAATAAAACGCAAAAGACTAGCTCCATTTTCGAAATATGGACCCTTACATAGGATTCTAGTGCTTTATGCAAACGAACACAACTTTCCATAGTAGCCTGATCGAGTGATCTATATACAATGTGACTAACTGCAACCTCGTAAGCGACCCGTAGCCAGACGCCAATATTGCCCAACTGAGTTAACTTAAACATCAACAATAAGATTCTTCAATTACAAAGCTGCTTGTTCTAGCCCCTTATATAAGTTTAGGCTTATATACGGCTGTAGAAATGGGTGTGATTCTTTCCTAGTGTAAACGTTGAGCTAAATGAGAAAACGCTCTGGTCTTCTGGAAAACTTTCATCTACTAATATAACCATTTCTTGATAAATTTTGCAGTGAGCCGTTGCCTATCGAGGCCAAAATAAGGATCAGTATAGGGTGCGACTGGCTCCCTCGTACGCGGGTCGAGTGGCAGCAGCTATTCAATTCCAACATTGTTGAATCGCAGTAGGAATAATCCAACCGATTGGGATCAGAGGTTGCTAGCACCACAAACTATCAATACATAAGCTAATTTAACATAGCGTCAAATTAGGCACCGCTACGAAACTAAGTGATAGTATGTAACATAAAAATAATAACCTAATACTCTATAACTACAACTTGCTCAAGTTATCGATGTTGAATCTTTGAGTAAAAATAGTTTTTATAAATTTGTTCGTCCGATTGGCCAAAACTAGATTGATATTCGATTTGTTTTAGCGCTGTAGGTATTGGCAAAGATGCGAGAGTTATTAATGGACAAATTGGCACAAGTGTTTCTGCTTCGATCTCCAGTGAAAATAATGGAATTGATAAAGCACCGTACAATTTTACTGCGCTTATCTCTGACTGATGGCATTTTGCTTCAACCACCAGGATGACGTTGTTTCAATACGACTGTTCTATCCCTCCTCAAACAAACAACCAGCCCCTGGCCTGATTAAAAAGCGTCATAAAAAGTTGTCTTAAATCCAATTTGCTGGGTCTTGACGAGCAATCAGATGCTGGCGGCATTACGAAGCCTTTGTACGCAAATTTACTGTGGTATCGTTTAGGTTAATTACAAAATCAAGCTTTAATCGCGTCTTTTTGCGTTTTTAGGTCCATTCGTTATGATATTAGCCTATGTCGTTTCGACAATCCTGGTAGTCCTTTACGGCTGAGATCTTGACCTATGCTATGGAGGCCTAATGTCAGGTCAGATGCGTAGGCGTATCCAAATGAAGATTCGTTACTTTTTGCGCTCAAAAAACAATTTAATCCCATAATTGAATTATGAAGTCAGGAACTGTTTATCTTGTAATAGCATCTAACATATGAAAAGCAATCTGTACGGGTCTATAGTGAGTACTTTGCAAAAAAAAAAAAACAAAAAAAAAAAAAACTAGACGAACACCAATACATCTTCTATAGTGACGCAAATAACGTTAAGCATAGTTTGGCAAGCCAATAATCTAACTTGAGTGGCATTTTTTCGTTGTAATCATGAAACAACGTCAGTCACTTTGTTGTGACACTTGAGTGATACCCTAAGAGCTTTCTCCATTTCAGCGCCGTAGTACAATGTCTGAGTCGGGTAGTCGTTCGGATCGATAGCTGACTTGATTAAGCGTATTCTCTTTTTGGTCAAACCGATTCCGTCTGCAGTGTTAGGGGCGCACTTCAGCAATGGCCATACCCAACCGAAGTCAAGACCAAGTACGAACATCCACGGAGTAAAACGCTACAAAATACCGAGAGGAATAACAGCAGTATCGCGAAACAGAAGCGAAACATCATGACGATCTTAGATCTCATAGCGCCAATACATAGAGCACTGCACACTGAAGTGGCAATCTTTTAGAAAATAGCGTCATATTAGGCGATCGGCTGTTTCCGAAGTATCGGTAGCAGAATTCGCAGTACATACACGATTATATATAACCTGAACATTGTCAAGTGGAGAAGCTGAACGTTGGTTCAGCTGTCGATCGTGTATCTAAATATTAGAATAACTTTAACATAAGACTGAACTGATCTACGAAATCATACTACACACAGAAGGCGCTTGGTTCGACAGGGGCGGTTGGTCAGCGAGCTCGAAAGCTGAGTGACTTTTAGGCTAAACCATTGATTCTTTGAATTTCAATCTAATTTGCACAATGCTATCGACAACTTAACTTGAGCCTAATACCCTAACACTAGAAAAAAATAACCACTCGTATTTATATCAGTAGCAAGATTGTTTTCCTAGGAAAAAACCATTATGTATAGACAATAGTCCCAAGACTAATTCATTTGCTGGTTCGATAACATGCAGTAGATGTACATTAATTGTAGTAATAGGCATTTTATTTTCCGAGTAAATGTGTTTTGAAAAGCCTGAGAGTTCGAATCGATATCGGGATCTGGCGCCGGAAGTACGAAAATGAACAGAAGCTCCTAAAACCAAGTTGGCCATCTTTATCGGCCTTGATGGCCCTCTTGCATGAGTCGGCGTATGGATTTCCTTTGTTTTAAATGTATGCAATCTGGCCGATCTCATTCTTGGTTAATCGTTCGACCCGGTGACTGATGTGGTACATACGTTTAGAAATGGGCATAGTACTGTTTGTGTAGACAAATATTCAGCTATGTTACTGGTGACAAGAGTATATGCGTCTAAAAACACTATCTATA
The DNA here is from genome assembly GCF_002443255.2 of Varroa destructor. Classification (NCBI taxonomy): domain Eukaryota; kingdom Metazoa; phylum Arthropoda; class Arachnida; order Mesostigmata; family Varroidae; genus Varroa; species Varroa destructor. The sequence continues at coordinate 65,934,381 of NW_019211454.1, read as the reverse complement.
AGGAGAGGACCTCAGCGAACTAACAGTTTGCTATTCGTTTGTATATGCTGGTATTAATTTATATAAGGCGTATAGAAACACTTTCCTCCCTAACAAATAGAGCCGAATGTGTTAAAAGAGCGTATTGTTAAAAAGTGTACAGCTTCAAATTCTCGAATTAGTTTGGATTTGCCAAACATGCACACCGTAAACTTTTTGCCAGAAGGGTTCCGGAACGGTCTTTTGCAGTGTTCAACATGAAAATGGCTTGTTCAAAGCATCCCCTTTGCAGTAAAGGTCATTGCTGTTAGGCCAAGCACACTTATCCGAAATGCCTGGTTAGCCTTAAAAGATATGTGTGGTGTAAAACTTCGCTTATTATTATTATCATTATTACCACGATTTTGTTGAGCGTGTGGGAATACTGGTTGGGTGCATCTGCCAGCATCAGCACATGCAATCGATTGTACAGATTTAAAGAGATCTGCTCCAATTTGGCCGTCCCGAAACGCTTGAGCTGCTGTATGAAATTTAAGGCCACTAAAGATAGTGATGATCGGCCTTTTTCAATTGGCATTACTCAATGCATTACGCAATGCAACAGCAGAGGGAAAAGGTAAAAATCCACTACGTGAGCAGCTATTTTCTTTAGATTTACGCCCACACCAAGTGCGGGATAGGCCACAAGCGAAATTTGCCCCATAGTGCTATTCTATAGTACTATGTCATTGAAGATCTATCGACTCGCGATAGAAATGTAGTTTCCATCACTTTTAGGAAGCTTACCTATGCTTTCAAGAAGCTGACAACTGATTGGTTACTTAGAATTGGTACGACACAATCTCATTAATGACCAGTATAAAAAAGAAGTATGATGAATTTTAAACATCTGACAACACTTCCGCTCCAACCTAGACTCGTGTGCCACATAAACATCAAACCAAAACAAAAAGACAACCTGAATGATTTTCGTTGCGTTATACGAATCAGATGCGGTACATATATCGTATCGATCTATCGTTCTCAGTTGTAGTTGTTATAAATTAGGCGTCAGATAGAGGACTTTAAACTTTCTTGCTTAAGCCACCCTGTAAAAAGAATTTAATTAGGTTGGCTGCCCCAATCAAACCGTCTATAGGCAGTCCAGTAATCGGTACCCCAAGTAACCTCTATATTAAGCTATTAATTCAAATATAATTTAGATACAAATAATGAAAAACTTTAAGATTAGCATGCTTTCAATTTAGACCACTTGAAATCATAGATGCATTCCGAAGTTTCTACAGGACGGTGCATTAAGTTGGGGCAAACGTGGCCATATGCTTATTTCCTGTTTCCGCTAGTAGGCAAAAGCTAGTTCTTTTTACAACGGAACAGCAAACTCGTTTTGGCAAACCATACTGCATTATTTTCAAAATTTGAGCGAAAGTAGTTCTATCCTGTTTTTCCGCGTTGAACGAATCCCCATCAAAATTAGAAATATCGTTTTTTCCGAAATCGACGGTCTACACTCTTGTCAGTTTCCATGTAACGTTTGAAAAATCAAAGGCAGACTTTCATTGCGGTGAAGTGAAAACCGGAAGGTCTTCACTTCACCGCAATGCTTTGATTTTTAAAAATAACTTCAAAAATCATTTTTAAAACACTGAGGTTTTTAATACAGAAATGAACGATCCTTTTGGAGTGGATAATATCAATTAACAACAGAGTCGCCCGGATAAGGTCCAATGGCTTGTTGTTTTTAGATCTTTTGCGCGAGTCCTTGCATTTTTGGCCTATTATTAGCAAAAAATTTAGTTCCACTGGACTGTCTTGTATGTAGCGTATTTGAGTGACACATAGGAGAGTCTATACCTACTAATATCCATAAGCGAAAGTTATTTACAAGTTAAAGTAGGATTATTTTGAAAATGACTAGTAAGCGGTTCAGGCTCCAAGCCAAAGCTGCACTTGCGATGGATGATTGCTCTATTTAATAAATCTAATTGCCAGGAGTGGCGCTTCTAGCCCGTGAAAAAAACGTTGTTAAGATATCTGTGTTTGTTTAGCCTTACATAACGAATACTCCTGATTTAGACCCGCCATGTTCATTATATAAACAGTATGCATTAGAATAGTAGCCTTTTGGAGTTCAATACGAACGAACGAAAGTAGGCAGTAAACCGTTGTGCTCGAATAAAGAAACTAGGAGAGAACTAAGGATTAATGAGATAACTATGATGCCACCTCGTTTTGTTGAATCCAAACATACTTTCTTCTCGACAAGAACGGTATAAACACGTTAGTCAATAATAACTCTCTATCAGGTCCAAATTTGACGGTATCGAGCCTTGGCTACCATCTTCCCTCTAGCAATAGCTTTCTTTTGGAGTCATACCGGAAATCGAACCGGATATTGTAGGTTTTTGTAATGCAGATGCATTCTCTTTAAGTACTTTTGCATTGAAAGATGCAGAGGTATTTAAGGAGAAAATCTGGAATAATTGTTCTCACAAAAGCATCATATTCAGTATTCTCATAGGTTTAGATAATAATATCAATATATATATATATATATATAATAATATAATAAAAATAATAAATATAATAAAGATAATAATATAATGATATTATGTTATAAAAGCGAACTCTTAGTATAAAAAATTATTAGACCTGTCACTTGAATCAAAGCTCCCGAGTATGGTTAGATTTCTCGATGTAGCGCGTTCATTTCAGCAGCTCTATGCGGTAGTATGTTTTACCTCTGACAATGAAAAAAAGTTACTTCGTCAGTCTTGTTATAGGGCACCTACAAGGAGGTGGGCGAGCTACCGTAACCCTAAAGAACGGAACGTTTAGTTCATATGGCCTTAATAGTAATAACGTTCAGTAAATCACCTTAATGCTGCTTTGATTATGTGCCCAATCGATTTACCAATTTCAACTTCTCTAAGCTGCATTTAATAAATAAAATATATGCGTATTAGTTCCCGAGTCCAGTTTCATAAATTCATATAAATACATATTCGAAGCAGATCACCTATATCGAACTCTATGACTAATAAGTCGATGACAAAGAGAGATCATCTATGATGCATGAACAGCCAATACGAAAACAGCCCCATCTCCGAAGGGGAAAAGAATAATTTAAGAACACTTATCAAACAGCTAATGATATCGTAAACAGACCTTAATTGATATACTTAAAGCAGCAAACGTCCGAGCGTCATTTCGAATTTACCCAGTGCAGCCTAACAATAACTGATCCATCGTTTCATCATCTCAAAATTTACGCCTTCATCTCAACGCAAGCGTCTTCACGCAAACAATAGTTTCCACCTCTCGGCTCAGCAAACGAACAACCAGACTTTACAGAGAATCTAAAGACGTGGATCATTGCAAGCTGTGCGAAGCAACGGGATAGAAACGCATATGCCTTAAAGTAGGCCTGACAATGCCTGTTTGACATGACCTTCGAATAAGCCCATTTGCATCAGTTAGCTGTTTTATGTACTTTTGATTAAGAGTTAATTTATAAAATGTGTCTACCCTACTTCATTAGTGGATCCCCGTAAAAAAGATATTCGCATTAGACTTTTTTAATATGTACGTATCCGATCAGTGAAAATGCACGAGGGTCTCTATTTAATCGCCATATACGATTTAAAGTATGCAACACAATGCACACTGCAGGAGAACGTAGAATAAGGCCATGGCAGACTAGCATCTGCCGCAGTGCAAGTCGGGCACCGCCGCCAGATTACGCCGTACGCCAGGTATTGACTCACCCCTGTCTACGGATCAACTATAGCAGCAAACGCAGACAAACAGATCACTATGTGCAAAGACACGCTCGTACAGGTATTCACACAGGACGCACACCCACACACACACAGACAGACACACTCGTAACAAACACGATCACCCTCGCGGACGCTGGTTGTACGTAGTCTTTCATCGGGTTCCGCTCTCCTGATGGAGCACGCAGTTTACGAGAAGCGCATGAGCGGGAGCTAGCAATCGATTAATGGTAGTGTGGGATGCCGACATCATTGCCGCGGCCCAGTGTTCACAACCGCTGCCGTTTCGATTGCGAGGCAGCAACTTCAACAGTAACAGCTTTCGCAATTCGCGTCTGTCCGTTTCAGCCGTGCTTGTCGTAGCGGGCGTTTTGACGCGGTAGGCTGACTGTCGATGGCTGCCGTCTCTGGCGCGACATCGCCGCCGATCGAGATCTCCTTAAATGAATGGGCCCACTATCCGTCGCCACTCCGTCGCTAGTGAAGTCTCCTTTCTGACGACGGTGGTCATTGTAAATAACTGCCGCTCAAATCGCTGCTGCCCTAGAGCAGCTGCGAACAAGCAGCGAAAGACCAATCCATAGAACGCGGAGACCGTGAATGTGCTTATATGTGTGACAGATAGAGAGGGAGAGACCACCCCAGTTGACAGCTCTGGTCGGACTGGCTGCCGTTGTTGGCTTGAGAGCTGGAACGAAGAAGAGTTACTCTCTGTTTGTATCAAGCTGAAATGCGAGCGATGGTGTCGGGCTGGTGGGAATTCCATTAGTTATGTATGTAGGCCCGAGGAAAACACAAGTATATGAGCGACGTGAGGATATTAAATTTATTTTAAAATATTCATAAAGGTTGTCACAGAACTAGCCTTCTAAGAGGCCTTTTTTAGGCACCAACACAGTGGCAAGAGCTCCACTAGAAAAGGGAAGACGCCACAAATCGCGCCTCGGCTTGCCATCACGCACAAAACGATTGAAAGCAAAACAAACTATTGTTATAATTTGCTGTAATCATGTCTATGTTCTACCCGGAAATGGATGTGTATTCAGTTTTATCGTATGCTGCAAATAGGATTTTTTTTTACAGAACGTCAGTTAACGAAAGTTCAACGGGTAGTTGAAACTAACTAGCACTCCAACAGATGCCACCGGCAAGTGATGTTATTTTAAAATGTTTTTGTCAGTTTTTCCTCCCTGTGAGAGAATCGCTCGACCCAGCTGCAGCCTTGCCATGTTATGCTATTCTATGCTGTCCTTCAATCGCACGTAGCACTTCAACTCTGACATATATTAGAGTCCATCAGAATAGTCGAACGAAATATGTGTATTTGACATTACTCTGACAGTACAGCACTGTAATCATTCATTGTTTTAAGAAAACAAGTATAAATAGACGCAGGCTTTACCGCAGTTCTATTTATCCATTTGCATGGGTCTTACGTGTAAGCCTGCTGATCTTTAATAAACTAGATACTACGCAATAGATCGAGCTTCCTAGAAAGCTATGCGCCGAGCTGTTTACCGCAAGAAACATAGCCGTCTGATACGGCTCTGACTGAAAGGTTCTCAATGAAAAGGAAGTTACGTATAGACATCGCTGCAAAGGTGAAGATCATCCAGTGCTCTCGGTTCACGTGCTGGGCAGCATCTGCAGTTTTCTGTCGCGGTTATTTGTGCATAGTTGACCTAACGGACACAAAAAATATGAGATAGTCCGATCGGCTTCTGTTCCATACGATTCTGGAACGAATTTCACGAATAAAAAATAACCGATTTATAATGCACGTCGCGAGAATTCACAATGGCGAAGCTTACATTCGACTTGAAGTTACGACGGAAAATTCAGTGAAGATCAGATAAGTTTACTACAGGTACGAGCGTTGTACTCGCACTCAGAGGCAAACGGCGCTTGTTTCGTTCAAGTGTTCCCATAAACGCTGAGCGAAAACATATGCTAACGTACATTTCTACTGCCCACATTAGTAACCCTATTAAATTGATCATCCAACGAGGTATTAGCGACTTCACGAAAGTAATCGATCCTTCGTTTAATCGGTGTATGGGCCATATATGTGTGCAACCATATGCATTGGTTTGAATTGAAAAACGTATGCTTTCGAAAATATGAGATGATTTTCCCTATATATACACATGTATATTGATTGGCGAGTCAGCTCGACCGAACGAGTCGTTTATCGTGGCCGTAACATCTTGTTCGTTGCTTTAAGTCAATAAAAACCAATTCAATTATATTATTGAGCAAAGATAGTTTAACAAGCATATATATAGCAAATGAATATCGAAATTCAGAATTAGATTTACTATCGAATATGACCGTGTATCCAGTTGATGCTCGCTCTTGAATATAGCCAGCGAGAGTTATACAACGACCTAGGACTTCGATAGACGTAAGTATCATTGCCTGATTTTCGTGACCACTGTCGTCTGAGCGATGACTTCAGCTCTTATCCTGTATTTTTTTCCATTCGCTTCCAACAATCAATGCCTGTGGTGAAAGAAAAGTCTCAATCGTAGCAGAACGCCACCGACAGAAGATAAACACTTTTGTCCTGACTAAGGCGATCATATACCTACATTGTCCCTGGCCGGCTAACGGCGAAGGTGCGTTATGAAAGTTACGCTCAGTCCTCAATAGGCGATTTTTCCTACGCGATAATGAGCACAACCAGGTCAAGGAAGGTAAGGGACGACACTCCACCAACGGCGTGCACTTGGCTATGTAATTTACTGAAGGGCCTTCAAAAAAGGCTCTCTCGGAGATCATCCCGTTCGGGGCACATGATATACAACGCCAATCATCGTAAAAATACAATCATGCCGCTGAAAGGAAGAACCCTCGTTTTACTGCCGTATAAATATGCTCAGTTAACCATAGATATGCACACTCATACAAATACACACGGGCAAGCGGACGTGAACGCCAGCAAGCGACCAGACAACTAACCAAAGAGTAGGTCGTTTGATCTCTATGCATATTTTCTAGCCTGTAGTGTAAACCATTACCGGACCGTGGTGTATACTGGAAACCTTGAACCATCTCGTGAAGCATTCTGGCCAGTCGCCCAGAATCGTTGTCGCATCCCCTTAGACTTTTTAGACTCAACGGGTTACGGGCTACGGGCTACTGACAGGGAGAGGTCAGCTTTTTGCGTATATCGCTCCTGGTAGCCGAATTTGCTACCCACCAGCTCCCCGCCGCTCGTATTCGCTAGACCTAAAGAGCTGTCAAAATCCGATCTATGTTTGGTGCCAGTCGACAGACAAACAACACGGTTGGCAGTCACCATTTTTTCTTGTTTTTTTCCAGAGCATGCCCTCTGCTTAGATGCGTTTTCCAGGCTAAATATTCGATGCTGAAAGAAATCGACGTGCAGAAAAGCTCCAGAAGATGACGTGCGTCTGTTCGTCGTGTGCTTGATTCGACATTTTCAGGACACCGAATACAAACAAGCACGCCCTTTCCGAGCAGAATAAATCAAACAATCTGTTAGAAAACGTGGGCTAGTCATGTGTTTCTAAACTACGTTTGGTGTAGAATTCCAAGGTTCGACAGATCGATAAGTGATCAATACGTTGAACGTGGAACGACCGTTTAATGCTCTGAATTAATTCCTCCGTCGTTCAGATCTAATTCTTTGTTGCCTCTGGTTACTCATCAGCATTGAATAGAGTCAGCTTATCGGCAGCTTTCGCTGTTGTGGGTGTCATTATTAATGAACCTTGCTAATCTACAGCACCAGATGGTTCAGCAGCGAAATTTCACAATCAGTCACCATACGATTGAGAGACGAGGCAACTTGCGCAACGAAATTGCACCAAACGCATATTTGTCAGCGACAATATAAGACCTGGAAACGGAGGCGACCCATTAACCTCTTGTAGGATGTCGGGACTGATTCAGTGACTAATATTTAGCAGACTGTTTGCGGCAATGGCAGTATTACTGGTAGTACGGCATTATCGCAGAACCGACGGCAACAACAAAAGCACATATGCAATACCTACAAAGGAACTACAGCAAGAGTACATAGTAACGTCCACCGACAGATGCATAGACTTCGACCTGGGCCGGTATCCTCTCGACCTTTACAATTTACTTTCTGGTAGTCTTTTAGTAAAGCAGTCTGTCTGCTTATCGATCTGGTAGGATGCCCGCAGGCTTTTGCCTGCCACTGTTGCACACTGCGTTGCCCACCACTGTTACGGTGAGGGCAATTGTTGCTGTTGCGGCAGCCAAGTCTGGCGGTGTTACTCCTCAGCGAGCGCTGGCCTGGAAGGAGACCCTGATCAGCTGACTCTGCGAACTGGCCTAACCGGCCCTACGCATCAGAGTTAAACCAATATGGCTATCGCTATTTGCTACTGTTTCAGCAGGTGCTCTTCTACGAGCAGCAGCATCACTACAGACAATACAGCAGTGGATGGTCTCGCCACTATCCTTCAGTGCAGCGGCAGTCAATTCCTCACAAGAAAATCTCTCATTAGGTGGGTGACACTCTCGTAGGGAATTAAGTCTACTGTTGCCTGATACGCTGGAACGGTGCTAAATGGTCGGGTTCGATCGCTTGTTGTGAATGTGTATGAGTGCATGCTTACGTGCATAGATGTGGCTATATATGACTGAGAGTCTTTAGAAATATGTGTCTGCGTGTTTTTACTGCCGCTGCCAATACCCCTGGCAACGCAGTCGTAGCGGCCGAAGCAGCGATTGGCCCTCTACCGGCTGCTGTAGCCGGCTGGCGCAAGCGAGAGATGCGCGCGTGATGTAACCGAAATCAAGGTCGTCCACCACGCGAACGTTGGTTGGCGCAGACAGCACGGTTATTTCAAAGATCAGTACTGGAAACACCAACGAGATCGCTTGTCGCTCGTTCGTCGTTGTCGAGGCTAGTTGACGGCGACGAGGACGTCGTCATGCTAATAGCGCACAGTTTGCCTCATGCTTCCTCGATCTGTCAATAGTTGGCGAAATCGTTAACAGTGGAAAAAGAGATCTGCTAACAATTGGGTTTCCAACATTTCAGTCGGGTCGTCTGAACATATCCGCCAGAACTTCAGCAGCTTACCCCTTCTGGAACATCGTTTATGCGGATAATAACTCTCTCAGTTGATTGCAATGTCCTATTACAGTTCCTACCAGAATCCTCGACCGCGAAACGGTCAAGACTGGAAAGACGGAGCTGCCCGTATTCGATCGTTAACAATAATGGAAAAGCGTAACGTCGACCCAATATTGCTGGCGTTAATCACGTACGCTACCGCATTGGAGGTTCCTCGTGTTTTTGCCTTAACAGATGTTAGTGAATAGTGGACCATGGCAGGAGAAATAAGTTGCCGCTGGCGCCGCCAGCATCCGCTACCACGAAACGGGGTCACTGGGTAATAAGAGCTCACGGTCAAACACCATGGCGAAGGCTACTGCACATGGTCACTAGTCAATGGCCGGCCAATGAGCCAAAAAATTCTTCATGCAAAGCTGACTAGCTCCTCGTAAGGCTCTTCTATATTCGACCTGTCCATATAGTTTTTACAATATGGCTGAGGGAGAGGAAAAGTTAACGAATGTCTGTTTACAACATATGTGCGATATAAACGCCTTTGTAACAGCTCTAGTTGTGGCAATGAATGTAGGATAACATAAGTTACGTTCAAGGTCAACGACCCTTTAGCATTGTTTCACAATCTGAAGCATTGAACGTTAAAACCGAAACCATTATAACTTTTGCCGCCAAAATGAACCAGCTGAACAGTTGAAAAATGTTTTTCTTCCGGTTTTGTTTGTCTTAAGTAAGCCTTAAGGAGCCAAAAAAAAAAAACAATGATAAAGACGCTAAAATGGAACGGTTCCACTGGTCATTTTTCTTTAATTTCAAGTTCTTTGAGACGTTTGCAGAAGCATTTACTACAGAAGCTAAAAACCCCGGTCACTTAACCTTTTAATCGCGTTAGGCTTAATGTTGCTCTAGAACGGAGCATAACGGAAAGAGGTAACTTGCGCCTTTACAGTTCACCTATACCTTTCAAAGTTCATCCTTTTTCCTTAGTTGCTCAATATCAAGTCAAACACGTGTCGCTAATCAGTTACTCCTCATATTGGATGAAAATGTTATAACTACTGATCGGAAAAAAGAAACATGATTTTTCTCATTTTTAAGCAAAAAAACATTATCTTAAGATGGATATATCACACAACTGTCCTCCAGCTTTCATTATGAATAGAGATAAAGCTAAAAGGCCCTGAGACACTTTTCTCGTCCGACCACCTACATTCAACGATGTTTTCTTTATACTGTGTCTGTAACTGATAAAAAGTTATCGTTTTATTGGCTGCATGGCTCGTTTTATGTTGGTCCACTATAATCGATATCCGTTACTGATTCATGGTACGAATTCAGTTGCGTGCTGACTCTTCTCCCGTCAAACGTAGAGAGGTGAGCGGCCATCGGTACCGTGAGCTTTGTGCAAGCACGCTTTTTCCAATCTTAGATGTCATGCCCATCTAAACGGCCTTCCTTCCTGGGCGTCTGGCTCGATTCGGCCCGCCGATCGGTGGGCCAAAAAGCACGAACCACCCAGCCAACGAATCAGTCAGTTGGTTTCATTCATATCGGTCTCGGCGCATCGTTCTCGCATTTTCGGTTACGCTGAGCGCTCCCTGAATGGAATCGATTGCACCCGGGACGGATCCGCGCAACTTTGTTGCTACCAAAAAGGGACAACTGTGCGCGGTTCCTGTTGTGTCTTTCCTTAAACAATTGCTCTTTGAGTTGCCTTCCTCGTACGTTTTACGTACGACGTCGCAATCGCTTGCAACGGCGGCAGCAACGACAATACGCTTTAACATTAGCGGCGGGATCAGCTGCTCAAGCTGCTGATTCGAAGGCCAATAACGGCAGCGGCGGCAGCAGAACCGGCCAAGCCAAGTGTTGTATAATCACAACTGTCAGATGCGGACACGCACATACATACACGCACCGTAATAATATTCACGTCCTCAACTCTGTTCTTCTTTGTCCAGATATCTACATATATATACACACACAGAAACACTATGGCGTGTGTGTGTGTGTGTGTGTGTATAGACATGAGCTTATGCGGCGAACAAACACCACAAGGTGAATCCAACAGTCTACCAGTTAAGTTTCTACCAGTCGTTGATAACATCTTCCGCAGCTAGACACTGCGTTGCATAACAATGAGTAGGGAACTCAGCGTTTCTGGAGTAAACAAAGTTAGTTTGTAGATCTGCTCCATTGTGCTTCCGCAATATATAGCTGGTTATATGGGCAACGTATTTTGAAACAGACATTGTACGGCGCCGGCCAGAGGCCTTGTATAGATGTGTTTCTCTCTCTGTATATACTATATATGCATATATATGGACCGCGCGCGGCGTTTCTTCGAACAAGGAAAATAAACGCCACTGAACCAGCATCGTCACGTATGTATATACACAATAGTGGGATAATAATAGAATAGTGAATCGTTTTAATGCTCCATAGCCAGAGCTTGACGCTCTGGCGCGTGACGTGGGCCGATACAAACATACGCCGTATCATTTGCCGTGGCCTACACACACACATGTGTGTACGTGAGTGTGTGTGTGTCTGCTTACTAGGTAAGCATGCCGGCGGGCGACTCTCTGTTCCGTCTGCTGTCCACCTATCCGTTTGCTATTGTTGTTGCCCCGAAACGCCCACCCCGTCTTCCTAAGGTACTCCACTCGTCGGCTGCAGCTGTTGCTGCCTCCGCGCGGCTTCCGCCGGCGACGTTGCCATCGGCCTTGGCTGGACTAGAGACGCATAGTCAATGGCGACCGTCACTAGTCGATGGTGTGCCAACAGCCTGACAAAAGTGGCATCGGACAAGGTCATTGAGGCCTGCGGCAGTAGCATCAACGCGATGGGCCCGCTCGTAATCGTCCGCCATCATTGTGATCGTTGTCGTCACAGGCAAAAATTCATTGTTGTCGATGTTGTTGTTAATTCGTTGGCTAGTTGATTGGTCGATGGCTGTCGCTCAATCGGTCGTTGGTCCTTTTTTTGAGTAGCATTAGAGGAGTGCTACAGGGGCCGGAGAGTCAGCCGACCGACCACTTGACGACTGGGTGACAGATTGACATTAGTTCTACATAACTGAACCGTTCCCGTCACCAGCCTATGCGCTAGAGAAGAGAGCAGCGGCAGCAGCGTTGGAGGAGCGATGCTGTTGGCGACGCCAAGTTGACCGCGTCAACCATTACTGCTTACGCCTAGTATAATATGCGCGGCATCACCAGGCAAGCCCTTACCCTACTCCATCCTGGAGCTCGGCTCACGATATATATATCTAACCTAACCTAGGGTGAAACTAAGCCAAAAGAGCACTTCAAGGTAAGATGCGCGGCAAACGGAAAAGAATACACTCACGCTAACAGACATCCACATTTAAACGGACCAAACTGACTCAGGTATACACCCATACAACTCTACAACAGGTGTTTCTAGCATCATCATATAATCGAGACAGACATCCGGCAGACGTCAAGCAGATGACGTCTGGAACGAATTGCCGTACTATATTACATTTGCAAAAAAAAAAAATGGACGACGGAACGCGTCAATTTTCGGCCGACCAACGAACGGGTGGATAACCGAAACGGTGCAGTTTCCTCTGCGACAACAGCAGCTGTTGTTACGACGTATAGACGACGCCGGTTCTAAAGTTTGAAGTACACCGTTTCAGAGATGACACAGAGATCCTGTGTTATATCATATCAATATGTGTAGCAATGCGTATGACTTAATGCCATGGTGTTTGCCATGCCATGATTCCGTTCGCGTCATAAACTATAGCAAAACGATATCAGGAGCATCCAACCTGTATCTTGCTAGACTCGTACATAGGTATTCTAACCAGTCTCAGACGTTTACACAAATAAACGATGTTATGAAATCTTAATAGGTGACGGGTTGCTTGATTTGATGGATCATGTCAACACGCTACATTAAAGACTACAGATAACCTCTTTCATATTCAATTGGGGCGTTCGCGTTTTACAGCAACTCGTATTCATGAAGCAACAAAGCTTCTACTTCTGCTGCTGCTGCTGCCGCCTGTACTTATATTTCTCTTTTATATATGGCTATAAGCACGACGGAAGATGATAGAAGCTACCATGGACATCGGCTTTGGAGCCAGTGGGTGTAAATAGGATCGTCAAATCGATCAGCTAAACATCTCTAGGAAGGGCCAAAGCTGCCACACTGGGCCGTAATCGGGCTGAACTGAGCAGTGTATATCGGTCAATTTAATTTCGCCTAACGAACTCCTAATCGCAAGCTTTACTCAGTGTCTTCTATTGGCAGAGGTAAATATTGTGAGCAATATTAGTATACAATGTTCAATTCTACCCGAAAATCGAAAGAGCGGTTTTCTGATCGACATATTTTACGCTCTCTGCAGTGAACGAAATTTCCATGTTGTTCTGTTATAGTTGCTGGTAGGGATATCTCATGTACGTTTCCCACTGTCGATGATTATACAGGCAGCGCAGACAAATTTTCAGGCTTGCAAACTTGTTTGAGAAACGAAGGGGACCCCAGCTAAATTCGTTATGTATATCTTAACTAACTTGTCTTCGAAACGGTTACTATTAAAGTGTCTATTAGAAATTTTTCCTTATTCCGTCATCTTTTCGAAGGCGCTTTGCAGATCTTGCGGCGTTTGTTTCGCAACTGTATACGCGTCGGTATACATGGTGGTCGTATGGCTGTTGCTGTACACTATGTGGAATCGTTAATAAGATAAACGCTCGAAACGCATCAGGCCGCCTTCCCCGTTCTGTTCGCTGGTCGAGGTAGTCCAGCTGCGATTACAGTAGAACTACTAAAAATCAAATAGATGCGTACTTTTTATAACACCAATCGCTTATTGCTTAAAGTTGGGGGGCAATACGTATAGAAATACTAACTAATACGTTGAAAACAAACGCATATAGATAATTATACACATCAATATATGTATGATCCTAGTAGGCTTGCATAACGTTCACGTTACGTAAGGATTACTGTGTTTCATCAATTCGTTACCGGCTCACATGCTTCTATCGGGCATCTAATAATAATAATAATAATAGAGCAGTTAATAAGACACAAACACAGAAATATTACTTTTTCGAATAGGACAAGGCAGCCGGTCTCGCTGTTTCAGCCGGACTGGATAGTGGCGCGTATCCTGTGGGTTATAGCATTAGTGTCCTTTGTCGAAGAGGACAGACCCTCACTCGGACAGAATCATATTCGTCTATACATAAATCGAATACTAATAATAGCGCTAGTAATATTAATACTCTATTCGGATGTAACTTAGCGGTATTTCACTCAGCGATTGTAGCGGTGTTGGCAGCTGATGAAGGACGTAGTGGGAGGGCACACCATTGCCGCTGATGTTGACGCTGTTGCTGATTCGAATACTCTTGCCGTAAGCTGCGTAGATAGCTCGGTGTGAGCTTCACATTATGGCCACTGCCTCTACCGTATCCTCACTGTACTCACTACTGCCGCGCCCGTTTGCCGCCATCAATGCCCCGCTGCCAGCGGCATTAGCAGCAGCAGCAGGAGGAGCAGCAGTAGCAGGGGCAGTAGCGGCGGCAGCAGCGTTAGCGACGGGGCTCATCATCGCAATCATCATCATCATCATCATCATCATCACCAATATAATCATCGTCGTCGGTCGGTCGGTCATTCGGTTGCGGTCGAGGCGACCGGGGACTGGACGACAGAAACGACGGACGAAAACGGCCCAATGCCGTTTTTGTTCGATAACAAAACACTGATATTCAAAGAAAAAAGAAAAAAAAACTAAACAATGTGTGTATGTATGACAGCAACGTGTGGTGAACGCATTTATCCAACGGACGCAGCGGCACAACAAGATCCGATGATGCACTGCACGAGGACATGATGATGCACAAGTATGATGAACGGACTCTCGTTGCTTGTTATCTAACTGGCTGGCTTACTTGAAGGCACCAGGGCGCACTAAGCACATAGATACACATACACTCCGGAATCATTCACGTGCACACGAACGGATCGGGTGCTCTCTGCACAAATGGCAAAGAACGATCTGCGCCGATTAATACGTGCGCACAATAATTGAAAACTCCTCTGCTCAAACGGCGATAAAAGACAGTAGCAACCTATACGTATACTAGCTGGTTTAGTAGGAACTAGGAAACATTGCGTTGCTGCTGTTGTCGTTCCACAACAACTGCGTTTGTACGTAAGACGCACGATATCCTGCCACAGGGCGGCATTTTCCTTCTTGCGCCTCCGACCGCCAAACCCTAATCACTTCTAGGCTCTTACACCTTTTCGAAATGTTTCAAATATTCAAATTCGTTAGTCGTTAGTTGCTGTCGGGGTGCTGCAGTCAGGGAAAAGTTATTGGGAAAGAACATGAGAGGGGACCGTTGTGGCTGTGGGGTGACAACCCCTCAAAAGGACGCGAACAAAATGGCAACAGTACGAAAAAGAGAGACTATTGCAGGAGATTGGCCAAATAAACAAGAAAGAGGGATATCCTGGCCTGGAGCGAGAGACAGAGGCAGGACGAATTTACCTATAGAAACGGAAAAGTGTAGGAAATGCGAGTCATATACAGAGAGACGGAGGGGAAAAGGAGATGAGGGGATTAGCTAGGTAGGGCCAGAGAAGAGGCGCTCAGAAGGAAGATCAAGCGAAAAATAACGGTGCGAAACGTTTCAACGAATGATTGTATCGGTCACTTCATGTGTGACAGTGCGACACACAATGGAAACCCAAAAAAACATAAGAGCAACTTAATGATTTTGAAGACAAGAATAATGACGCCGTCCACTGTATACCAGAACGAACTGACGCCGGCGGCAGCGGTGGTCGGGGCGGGCTGTATTGGTATGATTGTTGGTACACACAGTTGGCTAGACGCGAGAGAGGTATTGTTAGAATCAGTAGTCCCTAGTAGAGAGAGCATTTTTGCTGAGGCTAATAGAAGTCGTTTGCCTTAAATGCTATCGCTGTTATTGCTATGTTTGTTGTAGCAGTATTGGCAGTAGAGGGTAGGAAGCACTCACTGGAGCGCCAGGGACTCGAGGACCGCGCGGCGTCGTTTTCTTCCTTTTCGCACTTTCTCTCCGCACTCTTTGCAGATTTCACCGCTTCAACACTCCACTATCTTCAATCCAACACTCGTTGTGCTGTTGGCCTGTTTGATTTGGCGTTAGAATAGTTATCGTCGTTGTCGCCGTCGTCGTTATCGATGGTAGCGCCGATTTCGGCGGCGCTGGCGCTTGCTAAAAGGCGCTCAGCCCTTGGCACTCGACTCACGGCAGTACGCGGAGGCGCTCGCTCTCTGCTTGTCTCACTCACTCTTGCGGTGTGCGCGCGGGCGCGTGATATACACCACAGCACAACAACACACCAGCGACAGAGCAGCGCGCGCCGTCAACGACGACAAAACGCCGGTGGCTGCTCTTGCATCGGTCCCCGTTGTCGCGCTCGTCGTTGTATTGGTGACGGTGGTGATGGCAGTGGTGCCGGCGGCAGCAGAGGGAACTCGCTCTCGCAACGGAATGGCAGTGGTAGCGACCGTTGCCACACTTGCTATTACTGCTTCTATTGCGACGAAATGAGAGAGCGACATGCGGCCGCAACAGTGTACGCTGGCCCTCGCGCAAATTCTTGCAAAGGCCGCGGTTACGTTCGACTGCTGCCAGCAAGAGTGGCGGCGGCGGCGGCGGCGGCGGCGGCCTGAGCGAATCGCAGCTAACAGAACGAACGCTCAGTGGCAGCAACGTCTGTCGTTGCCGCACTGTTGCTGGTTTCACGAGACTGAGAAAGGAGTATACGGCCGGTGAGAGGTCACTACGATTGTCGCTGCTAGAAAAATGCCGATTGCTACACAGCAACAGCAGCGAAAACGCAAGCGGCACTGACGAAATGATATTCACACGGCGCACAGAGGTGCTACGATGGCGGGGGCATACTGACCACATCCTGGGGCAAACGCGTAAGACAACGGGAGTTCAACGGCACCATCAAGACGACGCGGCGTCACCTAAGACCATAGAGACGGCAGAAACATCGAGTGGTCTCGCACCGCGCGTCGAAGTACCGCCGTGCATGTAAAATCTGCTCGGTACTTAGCTCTTCAGTCATGGCTCTAACCGGTCAAACATTATCGTTAATACTGCTTTTGCTGCTTCTCGTTTTGCAAGTGCTGCGCCAGCCACAAGGCCGACCGTCACGTGAATGTAGGCCAACAAAACGACAGGCGAAAACCTGGCACCGTTCGAGGTAAGTCGCAACGAAAGCTCAGCTGGTTCCAGGCCTGGTGTCGATTTAGTTGAAAATAGCAGTATCCAGTTGCCCCACGGACGGTAGCCACTAGAATACACGGACTATACAAGCATGCAGTACTGAGCACTGACGCTGACAAGAAGAACGCGACGAGAATGCGCGCTCGTATCGCTGCTCACTGCCGTTTCCGGCTATCGCTAAAACGTTGCCTTCCGCACGTCGAGCAGCGTCTTGTTTCTGAGGGTTAGAGAGTAGCAGAGAACGGCACATGTTCAAAGCGCGTGAGCCGTTCGGGGGTGGCGCACGCATGTTGGCAACGCGAAACACGAGGCTAGCATAATGGTTTGACGTATTAGCTGGGCATCGACGCGGCCGCTGCTCCAGCAGCAGATGAGACTGCAGAGCCAAAAGTAGCAGCAATGGCATATGATCAAAACTTGCAGTTTTGAGCACCAAGCAACAGCTAGAACATATCGAATTGACACATATCATTAGGTGGCTAACTGTACGGTCATGGCGTACTGCGACGGATCCAACTCGACTGATGAGTGCACCATTGACAAGCAATACTATCAGATATCGCCTACTGTGATTTGTTTAGATAGGTGAACGAAACTGGACAAAAAATTGACCAAATCCAAAGCTGAACTGTATTGGTCCAACTTCGTTTCGCTTAGCTCCAGTATACGTCGATAATCGTATAGAAGACATATCCGATTTTCACTGCACGCACAGACTTACTATCAACTCGTACACTCAGTGACACACGCACCCAGTTGTATGTTACATACTCTACTCACGGTGATGGCCGCGGGCGTCGTCGACGATGCGCCAGCGAACACATTCGGCCTGCCATGGGCCACGGCAGGATGTCGGTCGGATGTCGACGCGCCGGGGGAGATGGGGGATTCGGTAGGCAGAAGGTGGCGGCGGCAGCAGCAGCAGCTGCTGCTGATGTTATTTGTCGTTGGATGGAACAAACGCGCCGCCGGTGGAAGCGGCGGCGACGGCTGGTAGACAGACAGACAGCGCGCGTTGTTCGGTCGTCACTGCTGTACTAATAGCACCTGCAGCTGCAGCAGCGGCAGCACGACCATGTCGTCGTCCGTACCAGCGCACGGCAGCATGCAGCACTACAATCCGCCCAAGGCTGCTGCTGTTGAAGGAAGGCAGGAAGCCAGCCAGCCAGCCAGGCTGCCTGGCAGCAGCAGGCGAGCCAGACCGATACTCAGGGCTGGCCGATACCCCGTTAGCCTTACGCCTTCCAAGAGCAGCGGGCCACCGCCGATCACGGCAGCACAGATAGAGAGAGAAAGAGCTAAAGAGTGAGAGAAAAGAATGCGGACGGCGAATGATAAAGAACGGAGAGAGGGAAACAGAAGAGAGCTAACGAGTGAGGGAGCACTACGCGAACACACGACGGAACCCACCGACCGACCGCCGTCCGACATTGCTCTCCGTCGCCAGAGGGCGCTCGTTGCCAGCGACCCGCCATAACCTGGCACCCACTGGCCGTCCAGCTAGCCACCATTGACACGGCACAGTCACGCACTGATTGATAGACTGAGGGACCATTAGGGATCGAGGACCGACATTAGGTCGCTTCTGTTGATCTTTGCGTTTAGATGACTTTAGGGGCGCAGACCAACCTAAGACATGAACCCCAGAGAAATCTCAAGCCCCTTGAGAAAGTTCGAAGAGCAGCGCCAGCCTGGGTTTACTTTGAATAACCCCCACCAGCAATCCATATACGCAGCAAATAATATAAGTAACTGCTAAAATACTAAGCCTATACCATCCTAACCTAATCTATACCGTCATCCTTGGTTCTGTCTCAAGCACTGACCGCAATTCGAGTAGGTTAGTAAACCAAAATTATTACGTACGCACCTTTCGTGCGTACTGCAGCAGCGGCGGCCGAAACAGCCGACGCGAACTGGAACAGCGGCGTGTCCTAATCGGAGTTTGCCGCTGAACTCGATGGTGCTATGCAGTATTGCATTATTATATCTGCCTTCATAGAACTAGAACGTTACGAACTGCGTGGCGTCGGCGAGGCTAGCGACATTGGCTACCGGGTACGGCCAGCTGGTAAAGCCAATGACTGACTGAGGGTGCCCTTCTTAATCGCATGGCCATGACCTTGCCCGACACTGGTAACTCGTTGCCATCGTCTCCTAATCATTTCTGGGTAAGTATCAACTGGTGGTCAGTACTGGAATCAGTATATAGCAACCGTACGCTGAACCTTGAAAGAGCAAGATCAGTTAGCATAACAATGTTATTGGTGTTCTCGTTGTCATATCAATCGCCTGCACGGGAGCACTACGCCTAGCGCACGATCCACTAGAATGGAGATCATAGGCCAAAATGGCACCATTAGTATCGATTTTGCTTGTTCTAATGTTTCAGTTTAGATAGTTAATCGAATTAGTCTCTCCAGTTGTAAGCTCTGGAAGTGAGTTCCGTCAACGCTGGAAAGACATTCTACTGCGTAGTTCGGATGGTTAGTCATCAGTGAGGTTTGTAGTGAATATGTTTTCTATAAAATGGACGTAACTGCCCCAAAGATGCTCGCGCCCAACGATACGCGAGCGTATGTTATATAACACGATGATCAGATGAGGCATAACGCTTTCCTCTGTACTATATTCTCTACCATGATAATACCAGACGTTGAAATGGGTTCGACGGTAAATCTATCGCTACAAACGGGCAATTTGGTTTTTGATAGATGCAATTTTTTTTAGAAGTTCACGTTTTAGAAACTTAAACGTGATCACACCCCCATCGAATTTTGTGCCATTAAAACGACACCGAAATTAGCCCTGACTATATAAGCAGTAGCTTTTTTACAAGATAGGCCATTTTGGCCGGCTACAGTTAGGGTACGTACACGAGTAGTATAGCCTGGTCTATTGTTATGAACACTGTATAAGGAAATGGGAAAGCTGCTAAGTATCAAGGTTCGTTTAATATGCTGACCGGGAAAACCAGCCGACTCAATGATAACATGTTTCTTCGAAGCATGTTAGCGAAATACCTAGACATGAGACGTCGTGATCGCAAAATAGATCTTTCGTTGTTCTAGCATTAGAGGAAAAAATCTTAAAGAACCCTTGGAAGTTCGTCCGTAGCAGAACAAATTGAATCAATCACATTTCTAGTTTACCAGGAGTCGAAAATAGTCATCGTTGGCTATGAAGGGACCCTAACAACTAATGGTTCCAAATTAGCTCCTCAATTCAGGACCACGCAGTGCAATCTACTTCCAGTTAGCTGATTATGTTGCAGCCTGGGGAGGCATAGCATGAGTAAGTGCACATCCCCTGCGTAACAAAAATGTGTGAGATTTCTTTAAGTCAGCGCGTTTGGTACAATGTGCTGAGAGCAGCAAGCAAGCAAGCCTATAAGAGGCAAAGTAGAGTCTACAATTTGAGGAAACT
The DNA here is from genome assembly GCF_002443255.2 of Varroa destructor. Classification (NCBI taxonomy): domain Eukaryota; kingdom Metazoa; phylum Arthropoda; class Arachnida; order Mesostigmata; family Varroidae; genus Varroa; species Varroa destructor. The sequence goes on along the minus strand of NW_019211454.1, from coordinate 65,913,838 downwards.
TTTTATGCGATATGATTTTGTCCTTTTTTTCTGTAAAACATACTCAGATACGTTGAACTACGTAGAAAAACAAACAGGAGAACATGAAATACGAAAAAATATCTTCAGTGACGTATAACACCGAATATCTAGGCTTGCTTGAAAACTATCCATATTTTCCAGATTTTAACCAACACTCTATTTTTTTCTACTTTGGTATATATATATATATATATATTCTTACTTGCATATGTATTTAAGGGATAAATGAAGAAAGGTTTCATATCATTTCAAGCTAAACTGTAAAGTTGGCTCTATCTAGACTAGTCACCGAGTACCCTAGATAGCTCCCAACGTAGTATTTTTAGTGTTATATTTGATGTCGTGTGCTAATTTTATTATTAAAAAAAATTAATAGATTTTTCAAAGAAAGCATTTCATATGAATTAATATTCGATCTCCAAGGACTTGAGAAGCACTTTTAGGCCTTTTTAGTTTCAGCGGTTTATGGCTTTATGTGTGTTTCACTTAGACTGCCTATCATTTGTTCTTTCTTTATTTATTTATTTATTAGATGACAAAAAAGCGACTACTCGGTTATGATACGGGGCCTATTTGAGTTATTTCTTAAGTCGGAAACCTTTTTTAAACATTTGAAAACAGCGTTTTTTAATTTCTACGTCTGCCGTCCGCGTAACAGATGAATATCTACATAACGAAGTCTAATACTTTTCATGTTTAACGTCGGCTATTTGAGCCGTTAGCCGTAGCTATTACCTTAGATGCTTAACTCCCATCACAAAGCGAAGCGTGTCTAGACCCAAATTACATGCCCCTGAAATTACCAGGTAGCCAGGTAGGTTACTCATTGTGCTCTTACGGGTGCGTGTAACACAGCGTTTTGTAGTAAACTGTTTCATAGACGAAGTCTAAATGGCGCGAACCAGGAAGAAAAAGAATGTTGGCATGTCTGGGTCTGAATCGAGCCGGCACGTTTTTTTTTTAGCAGAGTTAATAAATGTTGTTTTGAGCCCATTAGACAATTTTGGCTTTACGCGGATAGGCAAGTAGCTCTAAGTAACTTTATTGGCTCTCTGATTTAGATAGAGTTTCGATAGAAAATGTTCGATTTAGATTACGTCAGTCTAGTTTTTGATGAAAATAATGACGATTTAATGTTGCAATCTTTAATCATACGTTCTAATCCTTTCCTTAGTACTAGGTACAAAAAGGTCTCACACTAGAGTTCTGATACCTATTCGAGGTACCGAGCGAGGTAATACATGATACATACTTGCGTACACTTCCATGCACGCCTGTTTATTTATGAATGCACGTAGAAAACACGACATTACTTACTTGTTTTTGCGGTTCTACGCTATTTTGCGTAGCGAACTTCATTAGATACTTTGAACTACTTGAAGAACTACTCTGGTCGAAATTCAGCACTCGATTCAGATCCACTGCACTGCTTTTCACTCAGGCTCTCACTCTGTTTCGATCCGTTGTTCCCATTCAGAAAGTCGGCGAAATATATTGCAAAATCCATAAGCGGCGGACGTGAATCATAATGAATTATCATTGAGTTTGACATGTTGAAGTAACATCAACGGCGAAACAGGTTTCATCTGCTATGGTCTAGTTACAGCCAGAGATACTTATAACCGATAGTATTTTTACACAATTACAGAACAGGAGCAAGCAAATAAACTGTAATCTAATTATAGGTACGTGGCTTTTCCTTGTTTTAGCCTAGAAATTTAAGGTTAAAACAAACAAGATTGTACAGCCGGACTAGACAACACATAGATCTGCAATAAGAGTACAATGTGGCCGCAATATCTCCAGAGTAAATGATTTGGAAAACAGTACATATGTTGCAAAAACAAACTAATCATGCATTCTATAAAGGTCGTCTAACAGAAGAGAGCCGCAAGGAACACCGAAACTTCGCTAAGTAGCAAAGATTATAGTGGTAGCTAAATAATAGATTTGATTTGTTTTTCCGCTTACCTAACGCGATGATGACCGCTAAAAGCTTACATCATAAAAAAAACTGTCACACTTTCCTACGAAGCAACGATAAAGCTACAAATGAAAATAATGTAAAATGACGGAGGAACAAAGTGAGACAGACCTCTTATGATCAGAAGTAAATAAACAAAAAGTGATCCGTTTTAATTAGCTCTACATTCAAACAAGCTTAGATCGAGCAGTACGAGCTTTAGGCATCACACGTCACTATTGCAGACGTTATTTTTGCCGTTGGTATACTCAGCTTGAACATTTTACTGAACTGGTTTCGTTTTCTAGTCTGGTCTTATTTCTTTAGTTGACTATAGGACTCATAGAACGACAGATACCATCAACGATAGAGCCATGGACAAATAGAACTGAAAATATTAGAATAATATGCCCTTCTATATCGCCACGATTCTGTCATAAATCTTTTTACTTTTTCCACTCGTGCACACGTAAAAAAATGTGTATTTGTTTATAATTTTTGTTCAAACGTTATTACTTGTTGTTAGCGTCTTTGCAAGAGCGTCAACTGACTAATTCGTTGCTAATGAACAGTCTCGCTTATTAAATTAAGCATTTTTTTTGTAAGTATACACATTTAATAAAAAAAATATGGATTTTTATTGGTGTTTTTTTCATAGTGGAGTGTTTATACTGTATACATAATTTTATTCGACTTAAAAATATGTTTACAGTAGAACGAATGCGTATTAGAGGTATAACTAAATGTTCACTACTGGATCACTTGCTTATTCCACTAAAACCTAATCTCAGTTACTATAGCCTTTAGAGTTTTTATAGCCACATAGTGAGGTCATTTGGCCTCACATTCTCAAACAATTCCAAAGTATCAAGGCCGAAAATGCGGCTATCTCTACGAAGGCTATCATCAGTATCATTTTTGAATCCGGAAAAATGATGGGGAATTGATAAGAGAGATGATCGACATGCATTTCCTCCGGGTCGCCGACACAAAACGGCCGAATACTAAATAGGACGCGTCTCTGAGACAGGCCAAGGTTCGTTCGACTAGCGAATATATCACGAACTACTACGAAAGTAAGCCCCCACTACTTGGCTTGTAAACCTGACTGGTCGCGGAAGCTTACGGTAATTATCACAAGAAAGATACGTATGCCAACGCCCTCAAAAAACTGCAAAAAAGCATCGATTCGGGTCGGCACGATGTTGTCATTACGAGTTAGAAGTTCATAAAAATGAAGAGACGGATCTTACTTTTAAGGAAACTTACTATGGAGCTTTAGCCAATTTCGTGAAAAACTACAAAAAAAGGATTTATGCCACGGTAGACGGAACGGCTTAGGTAAAGCTAATCATTAGAAACCTGATAGAGGATACAAGCAAAAAGAAAAGGTTCAGCTGGCTTTTAACGTCATCATCGGCGTAAAGGCAATGTTCAGGCTGAATCTATCGAAGGGACAATAGGCAGGTTGTCGGTCGCTGTCGAGCTCTCGTATGAGACCACAGCTAAAAAGGTGCTAACCGGATGATGCTTTAGCGAGTGTCAGAGTGAATCACAGGTGCAGAAAGATACCACAGGTACAGTCCCGCCAACCACATCGCGAAAAGTTGTAGCTTGTCATAACTGCAGGGGTACTAGTCCTACTACAAATACAACGGGGTCTGCCCAGTGTATAGCAAATGAAAATGGGTAAGAGTTTTTAAGAGGACAACAGGCAGTAAAATTAAGGACTTCCCTATAGAGCAAACGGCCCTACGGACCATCAGAGAATAAAAGCAACGAAATGACGAATGCTAGGGGATGTCAGCAGGGGATGATGGAGGCAAAAACGCAATATCTGACACGAAAGAACACAACTTCACCTGAAAGCTGTTGGCAACAAGCGAAGAAGACCCTGAGCACATTTAATGTTTAAGGCCATCTAAGTAAACTGCGATCGCAGCAGGCAAGTCCAAAACTCTTTCGAATATATATGCGACAGGGGAATTGAGACAATTGTCACTGCTGTGCGAACCAAAGAGGATGGTCAAAAATAATTTCCACTGAATTAATGACAGTAGTGTGGACACGTGCAAAGTATTATACATAGGGGCAAAATGGCCACTAAGAGACGAAGCGCTTCTAGTCCTGTTGAAGTAGTATAAACGGGTCGCTACATGGGCTAAACGCTTTCCTGGACAATGTAGCGAAGTCATCACGAGCTTGAGGTTAGATCGTTTGACGTCTGAGACATTTTCAACGCAGCCTTGAAGACATAGGGGGTCGTGCTGAACCAACTGCAGAGGAAGAGCTTCGGCGGAATAAGTTGCGATGCACGGCATGACCATAATGAATTCTGATCAGTTAATATATAGAGATAAGGTGGAGAATTTCTGTAATCACTACTGCATCCAGTACAGACCAAGAATAGAAGACTGACAACGGCTAAAACTCTCTCATCGCCTCTAGGGATAGGTTTTGAGGTGAAGTAGCTACAGCAAGGTTTATTATTGCATTGAATAGAGGGCAAGCCAGTGGGCGTAGATGGTCTACAGGCTCAGCTGAAAGGCACATGCAAATAAGCCACCCGTTAGCCTAGCGAGAGGAATCAGACGACATTAATGTAATCATACAACCAAACAACTAAGGGAGCATGGTCAAGATCTTACAGAGCTAGCGACAGGTCAAATGACTGAAAGAACGTGTAGCAGTGATCTTGAAGAATACACGAGCTCTTTCACACTGCAAAGGAAGACCATGAAAGCTGAAAAGCAACGCTGGATGATTTTTAAGGGGCAAGTGTAACATGACCCGTAAAGTAAACCGTACAATATGATACAAGGAAAAACGATAACGAACATACCGGAAAAGGAAAAAGAAGAGACCATCCGAATTTTCCCCATTACAGCTTCCCTTCACCAGAGCGGCATACGAAATCAGCCGAAGGACACAACAGAAGATGATCGAGATAACGACAGACAAAACCCAGATTGCAGGAGCACGCCTTACGCTAGTCCGCGTTTGGTTTGATACGGAATGCCACCGGTGACGACAAATGTCCTCTCTAAAAGCTTCGTTGGTTGCCAAAGTGTTCACGAGTGGCCTTTCATATACGGCTTTCCTGGCTGTATGGAAAAAAGTTCTCGTACTCCTTATCGTAGAGGGTGGTAGAAGCTACCACCGCATTTGTTACTCGAATCATTGGCCAGAGAATTGAAGGCAGTAATAGAAAAGAGGTTCCGAAACTTTACGCTCTCCAGTTCCCAGAATGGACTCCGGAAGCATCGTTCTGTGCTCACGACAATCAACACAGTGTTACAGAAGGTAGAATCGGTACGCAAACCTTTATAGATGCGAAAGATTTCTTCTTGAGTGTATATTACAGACACTGGATGCTTAGAACGCGTTTAACAACTTGCCATAAAGAATAATACTTATCTGCCTGAGGAGAGGAAATGTTTTGCAATATTTCACTGGAATGGATAATCGCCCTATCATTAACTAGGGCATAACCTTTCTCATGATTTCAGAAGTCTCTCAAGGCTCCACATTTGACCCTCTGTTGTACAATCATCACGATCTACAACGAACTCCTTCATCTAGAGAGCTTTCCCTTGGAGGTGGAACTTATAGATGTGTCGACGATCTTGCGATCATTGTGCAGGCAACAAGGCCAGACAAGCTGGGGCACAGGGTACAAAATATACTGCCAGAGATCAGTGTGGGATCAGTATGTGCGAGAAGAGTAAGCTAAGACTAGCCCTAGCGAAATCAGAGGCTGTATTTTTTTACAGGAAGGAAACCTGGTCCGGATATTTCTCTTATGCTAAATAGTAAATAGATCACAGTGGTGAAATTAGTCAGGTATCTAGGCTCGGCAAAACTAAGCAAGGACATCTATGCCCCATGTTGGGCAGGCGGCATCGGTCGAAATCAGGAAACTGATGCCAAACATTCACGAATCTACGGTCGTTAAAGCCGCCCATTGCCTTCATTGAAACGACGGTTTGGATCATCCCGTCTTTGGTACAAACTGCCCAGATTCGTGTCCACACGAGTAAACAGAGCTGTTAGCCAGTTCTGGGAGCACAGCGTATACAACCAAAGGCTGACCGGTGCAACTCCAGGAGAGTCAAGGAGAGAAAAGACTATGAATGCTTTACACTTAGTATCGTACCTGCACCATATAGGCAAGGCACCTTCAGACTCGCGTGCCCATTGCGATCTTCCAGTTCACTGAATGATGACGTGCGCACCTTGGCACAATGCGCTGCTTACAACATGATCAGATAAGACTTCAAACTCCGTAGAGGGTTAGCAGCAAGCATCGAAGGCCTAGTAAAACATATATACGAGGTTCCAGAAAGCAGTAAAAGCCTGGCAAGACTTTACTTAAGCATATCATCGACAAGAATAGAAAAATGTTTGCTGTAGAGTATTGGGAAATTATGGGAGCAATTCCGTTTTTTGAAGAAGCAAACATTTTTTTTCAAAACTAATATTATAAAGCTCTGAGAACTTTCAAGATCGTATTTTCGCGGCAGTCTTATAGCATGCTGTTTAAACTGCATCGCGCATGCGATTGCTTTTAAAGTAATTTGTGACGACGGGATTGTAATAAGGCACCTATGCGCAGTGCGTTATGTTCAGAATAATCATAAACATGAGTCAGGATTAATCGCGGAAATGTTATCAGGATGGTGGACAACTACGCTAGTTCAACATACTTCGATTAAGTGGTTTTCGAAGAAGTACAATCGTCGTACGTACCTACATTTGGGTTGGTCAAAATTCTTCCTTACGTTGCTTGGGAGAAATCTATGAAAACCTATGATAGATTCTGATCATATTCCTTAACCTAGATAGGTGTCCTTGTGAGCATATTTGTGTCTAGGACATAAATGCCTTTAGCCGATATTGTCTCGAAGTTTAAGTGATTGCTGTAGCATCTGTTTAGGCTACGAGATAGTAAACCTTTGGCAAATATGCTAGTATGCCTTTTCTTTCACGGCAATCATGGTTCCTCTATGGTTCTTCTCAACTGTTGCGTTAAGCAGATATCATTAGAATGTCTCATATTTTTGCAGTTCTTTTGATTTTAGGTCTGAAAAACATGCCTAATTATGATTTAAACAACAGTGCTTTTACTGATATAGTTCAGTGCAGCAATTATTTGATTTCTTGTTCACGGATAGCTCAATTAACGAAATCCGATAAAAAGCAATAGTTTTCCAGAAAACCATCAATAAAGAATTACGAGCTAACGTGTACATTGAGGGAAATCCTTAGCGGATACACTTTGAAAGGTACACAAACAAGGATAAATAAAAAAATGGCAAATCATCGTTAATTTTAAGTTAATTTTGACAGCTAGTAGACCAGTGGAACACTTTCCACCGATGTTCATGCATCGGTGAGAAATGACCGTTTTAGTCCAGGGTAGACAGTGGGTAAGTACCTTCAAGTTAACAACTCGCAACTTCAAGGTACAACTCGATTAATATTCCATAAACGAGAAATAATACAATAAATGTTATAAATACAGTAGCTGGTAAGCGGTCGGAAGCCGTGGCTCTCGAACGAAAGTACGCAAACTAAATATTCATAGATTTTGTGGTTGAGATGGTCATTAATAATACCAGTATTAATAATATTCCACTTGATGAAATCTTATATTACGGCGGCTATATTGTGGCTCCGAGGATTGCGCCGTTCTCCAAGCAAATATAAAAGAGCTACCGACTCCGTGCTTTACGAATGGTTTTGATTTTTGAAAGTCACAGCACAACTTCATCCGTGCCCTCATTTCTTCAAACAGTCAATCTCGGTTCAATATTTTCGTGAATCACGTGGTCCTTCGGCTCAACAACCCGTAAAATGAGAAAGATTATCAAATCCCCAAAAGTATCTAAAACTCTTGAGTGATATATTTTTTATAAGGTAAGTGAGCTTGCGATTCCCTATCTAATTTACCAGAAGCTATCTATATTTGTAGATTATAGCATAAGGTGAGTTCATTACATACCGCCATTTCTTGACTGTTGGATTAAGGACAAGAATTCTACGTGCAAACCATGTCCAGGCTGTGCAGTACAACTCTTGCGCACAGAATTCACTTCGCTCTTAAAGCCCTCGAAAAGCCCCAGAAACAAAGTTAGTAGGAACTTTAGAAGGCGATTTCTAATATCGTGATAACGTGTACCTATCGAGTAGTTTCTACCGACTATAACGTAAACCCGAATATATCAAACACTATTTCACCCTGTTTCGGTCGCAAGTGTGTTATTTAGTAGCCGATAATAAACATAACACATACGAATATGATTGTGTAAATATATATTTGAGAAGGCGAACCATGCATTGCAAATTCAATATGGTTTTAAATACAATAGAGATCAATATAGCCAAGCAATGTAAAAAGGACCGGCAAATTTGGACTTCGGATTACTGTTTTTTTTCTGCTTTTTAAGCTAGATAACGCTTCGCCAATCTTATTTGTCTCCATTATGGTTGAAGTAATAACTTCATTGAAAATGTGATTTCTCTCATAGCTTGTTGTCTTTAGATATATAAAATAAAATCATTATTTCGAACCATCGGTTGTCTGTCGAATACGTTGAGCTGGACCTCAATGGTTGGCACATCGTTCGTTTTTACTTTTTAGTGTTTATTTCTCTTTATTCAATTTGATCTATTGTCATCAAGTTTACTTATACTTAGTTGCAATTCATCTGCACGTGAGGAACTTGCAATTATTGTTAAACAAGTAACGAAGGCTACGAATGTAATGATTTAAGTGAGGGCCCATTTGGTAACAGACGTTGCTAATAATATAGGTACCGCTAGAAAGCAAACAGATGTCTCGTCTTACTATTACGAACAAGTTATTTTTACAACAAATTTTTAAAGGAGCGTTAGATAAAAATTGAAGTGTCTTCAATAAAATGCAATTAGTGTCGATTTTCAGTGAGGATTAAGTGAAAACTCATCATCTGGATGATACTGTCAAGTTGGGACCTTATTACCATTAACCGCGATTAGGACACTGTCGCTCATCATTAACTACTCAAATCATTTGTCATCTGCTTGTAATTGGCTTGAGCTGTGAACGTGGGCTATGTTGACTTATTAACGACAAAAGTTTTTTGTTGTCTAATAATTGCAACAAACCCGATTTGGGCTTGCGTGTTGAGTCGCGTGTATAAAGTCACAAATGAAAAACGTACAAATGCACGTGTGTAGCATACAGAGATACATTATATATTCGTTTTCTTCGAATCGTTTCTTATTCATTACAAATTACCATAATATACAGGGCTTATATTTGAGTTGCTAAAAAAGAAGGCCATGAGCTACTCGTTTTTGTCCTACCATACGGTAAGTACTATATGGTTTTTGCGGTAAATAGATGAAAAAAAAGTCTCTCAGACTAGCTAGAATATTCAAAAAATAAGAGAAAAATGCAATGATTATGACCATCTCTTTGGCTGTGTGTTGCAAGCTTCCAAACGCTCGTAAACGAGAAGACGTCGAGCACAAGCGCCGTGCAAAGGCTGGTGCTGGACTCCATCCGTCGCTCATTTTGACTTTAAGTATAATAGGACAACGTGTCCCGGTTGAAAGAAGTGTAGAGCAAAATACGTGCAACAAATACGGCGTGGCCTCAGCTTTATAAATCGAGTGCTGCTGAAGGCATGCTTTTTCGAAAAACCCCTACAGTGTTCCCAAGGATTCTTAACAATTTTTACGGTGATTAGCATAAACTGCCCCACGCTGCCGGCAAAACCAAGGTCCTAGCAATAAAATGTTCCGCTTCATGTGAAAGTAATAATTGACTTTAATATAATAATTATTAATTTCTCTTCAAGCTAACCTTGAAACTAGGTTTTCATCTGTCAATCGATCGTGGTCTAAAGGAACGCTGTGTCTAGAATTAGTATAATCCGTATTTTAAGGCACCTATAGATTAAAGTTTGTAATGAACAATCGTAGCTAATAGAGCTATACTTAATAAATTAAGCTTGAGAAGCAGCACAAAGCCAGAACGTTGTTGCAGAAAAGGAAATTTCTGCTTGTGTTTTAGGTCGGCGGGCACCTTCAATTATCTTGTCCTAAAAATGTCCTAGCTTGTTATGAGATTAATTCTGAAAGTTGAAGTTCAGATTCCCATTATGTCACCATCCTTTCTAAATACTTTTCAGTGCAAACAGTGTTGGCGTCCATGTCATCTTAGTTCGTAGACGACATAGAACGAATCCGAATTAATTTACTGTTAGACCTTTCCAGCTTAAGCTATACGGATGCTTAGAAGATTCGTTCGTCAGTATAGATGAAATGTTAAATCCTAGGCAGCCCCAACAGAATTTGATACCTCTGTATCTAATATAGCCTGACGTTGATGCCATATATAAGATCAGAGGGTATCTGAAAATTTTAAATTTATTAAAAAGATCTGAAGTTCTTTGAGAGACAATTAACAACGATGCCGAAGTGAAACCGGCGGCGTTCTATAAATGGGCACTTGTCAAGATGTCTTAAGTGTTTAAAGGGCTTTTCATTCAGTGGGGCAGGTTAGCCAAAGGACTAACGTTGGCGCGACGATACACCTTTCTAGCAGGTAAAGAGGCCTGTTCGTACAGTCAAACATGTACGCCGCTTAATGAGTATTTTTAGAAAAGGCTGTCACACTGTTTAAGTGTTATAGACTTGGGTCCAGGGTTTAATGGGTGAGAGTCCCACAGTATCAGACAAACAACACAGTTATGAAGTCTGGTCTGCATAATGCACTTGTCCTCAACCTAAAAAAATGCGTGGCCTTGGGCCACACATTTTTTTTTGGGCAATTCTCCGTAGAGAATTATCAGATATATATATCCAAGCAAATTCAAAGTATGGTATAGCATAAAGTACATGAATATTTATGAATTCTCTCATTCTCGAGATGCGGGTCAACGTTACCGCTGCGACAGTCCATCGCGTTAGGATAGAGATTCCTAAGTTTCAAGGTTGTTAAAGTTTGAGTTGTGCACTAAATTCTTAAATTTTGTAATGAATTAAAAGCACCTGCTCCATAATTTTCTAAGATATCCCAACCGGTTAAGAAACGTGTATACCTGCTGATAATTGCTTGCCAATTAAACGAATTTAAGTGTGTAAATGCCGTAGTGTGATGTATTTAAATCTACCCCATACCTACAAAGGTCACGTTTGTGTTGCTTACAAATGAACACCTGAGCATTAGCCATATACTGTGTCATCCTTTTCCGAAAACACGGTATCTTTGCACTTCACTTTGAAGCAAATAGAGTGTATCTCTCGCGTGTGACGGTCACGCAAGCGCTACCCTTTTGATGTGGCGGTCCTGCCATGTTTCAGCATCATTATCTAAGAGTTTCTGTGTTCCGAGTTTTACGTCCGGTATCCCCGTAGGGCGTTTCATTAGACGAGTGGCTCCCAGCACGAAATGAACCGTACGTCTATGCTCGGGTTTGGACCGATTATTATTATTATCGAGGGGCTTACCTGTATTGACCCGACTCTCCAAAAAAAAACATGTAATTTTCCTTCATTCTCAGCCTTATGATGCTCCAAAGTGTGTATCAATAACGCGCTGTATAAAAAATTGGCTGATCGGTGAAGTGTGCATCACACAATATCCAAAGGTTAGCTGTCGTATGTTCATGGGTGACAATTTATGTTTCAGAGTTTATTCCTACATTACATATTTTCTATAATCGTTCTTTGAAATTATGGCCTGGTAATATATGCAACGTACGCTTCGATCCTCGATTCTAGAAATACGTATTGCCGCTTTAACGTTGCCAGCTGAGTACTTTTCATTCGTGTAGAAATGAATGTTTGTAAAACTGCGATGCGTGCATGATGTACAAGCAAATCGTAAGACAATCGTTCGGAGCGTACCTGATTTTGAGTCGTATTTTTTTATTAAGTACGATTGAACACCAAACAATTAGTCACACGGTCTAACGAGCGAAAAACCAATTCAAGCTGCATCATAAAGGTGGTACTATGATATAGGCTCAAAATGTTTACATGACTGAATTTGAACTCAGCCCCCTTAGCCGAAACGCAGAAGCTGAATAGCGTTGTCATGAACTGGAAGTCCGATGGATTCCGTGCGATAGAATCGAATGTCTGCTTAGCTAGAAGGAATCGTGTGTATCTCTTGTGATTACGGTTATCATAGGCAATCACGGCTAGCTTCTGTTCGGTGCGTTGGTTCGTGTATTGATTTGGATACAGTATTGCAGGATCAGAAGGTTTCGAAAGGACACGATGGACTTTGGCTTCACAGGGATAGATGACCCTTTTGGCTGTTATCCTCATGTGTGCTTTGCGTAGATGTGCTTCGAATGAGTCTGAGAGTTCGCTCTAGGCACGCCACTATTAACTGGAAATGCTCAATATAGCATGGAATAGAGCCTTCGAGTTTTATTATACTCAATGATGCGTAATCCTGCTTGTTAGACCGTCTGCGTCTCAGTACTGACTATCTTCAATTCCATATTATTTTACTGCCACCTATAGAATCTATGTGCGCCGTTGCAGCAGAAAACGCTGTTCGTCTATGGTGCTGACTGTTACGTGTTTGATAGGTTATCAACGTCTGATAGGTCTATGAAGCAATCCAGTACAATGTCTAATCATAGCCTTGTTAAACAATAAGAATACACAAGGAACGTGCTTCCCCTTAAGAATCAAAGCACGCCGCAACGCCAGGGGGCGCTAGCGAGGCACGAAAGCTCTGTGGGGGGTTGAAAACGGGGTGGAGGTGAGCGTTGGATTTTACCAAACTGCGGCCCTGGAGGCCCTGGGGCGAAAGGTCCAAGATGGCGCCTAGAGAAGCGTGTCAACTAAGAAAAGTGACAGACCTGCGCAAGGGGAGGTAACCAGGGACAAGCTAGATATTTTGATTAAAAACTCATTTCAATGAGCGAATTTAGAAAGAAAACGACAAACTTTACAATTTCATTGCTTAAATTTCATTCGACCTAGACACTACTGGCTCTTTAAGGCTGAAATTACGGTTAATGGGACAAATGGATGATGCGGGCTGAGCTACTGGGGCCGAAATAACTGAACAATTTCGGGGTTGCGGCCACCATCTTTCACGGCGTGTGCTCTTAGTAGAGCAGCACTGCGCTGCAACCGTTCGGGGAGCTAGAAGCAGAGTGCGCAAACGAGACCGCGGGCATCCGGTGAGCGACGTTGTGTGTATGGGACAAGACATCATCATGTGATCCAAACGAAGGCCGAGCCGCGAGCAGCAAAGGCAAGCTGAATCGGCAGCCGATTACTTTGACAGAACGATAAGCACAAAGTCCAGCAGCTACGGTGTGGGTGGGCAACGACAGATTGTCCATCATCGTCCTTGTAAATGGACAGTGAATCGGCAAATTTTCTTTTTTGGGAGCAACGTAAGCCTGTTGCTTGACTCCTGCGTCTGCTGCTGCTGCTGCTGCTGTTGGTTGAAATAACAAGCGAATTCGAAGCGCGTGACTGGTAGTGAATGGAATTTGGTTCGTAAGAAATAACGGTGTGCCAGCGGAGGGCGACGACAGGTATCGTGGCGGATATCGTAGTGCTTGTGGTGTTATGTTGAGTGATCCTGCGTCGAAGTGAAATATTTGGATCTGTTCTCTTCGTTGACAGAAGACAGCACGTCCGAGAAAAATAAAAGGAGGTCCTAAGATGACTGTGGCAAACACGCCGCAATCGTGATAGAATCCGCGAGCGAGGCTCACATGACGAATACAGAAGTTCATACCAGCCAGCCAGTCGATAGTCAAACGTCAATCAGAGCTGGGCCAACTCTCACAGATTGGGATCCTTCCAATTTTCTTTAGCGGACGAGAACTTATTCGTGCATAATTTGCAACCGACAAACGTTGCTCTTCTCTGGCGCAACAGGCAAAGTGACTCAACCACAGAACCATGTCTGTGAAAGCGCAGCCCCCCCCTCGAAAGGTGAGCAAAACATGAGCATACGTCATTTGCTAGTATGTTTTCAACGCGAGTGAAAGAACAGTACTCACACCTCATACATATGACTCAGTTAAAAGCCAGAAAAACAACTGAAGATGGTCATGCTTTTAGGGCAATCATACATGAACTTTGTCAAATAAACTCCATACAGCCTGGCCACGAACACGGATGACAATAATGGGCAAACTCAATCGCATGTGTTGCTCAGCGTTCTCGTCCTTGTGCCCTTATCCAATTGGTCTCCCTACGGTACCCAACAATGGCACAACAATCGTGCGACGTATTGACAGCTATAATACAGCTGAAATAAATAAGCATTCAGGTATGACATCCATCTTGCTTGAAAGCCTTAGTCACTGATCAGCAAACAGGCAACAAAAAACGTCGATTAAATAAAGGCGCCCGGTGTCTATTTTTCTCCCTGCCCCCTTTCATCGGCTCTCGGTACGGCTGCAACGAGCAGTTATAAATAACAGCAAAAAATAGAAATAGGAACTACGTGGGTCAGCGTCGTGGGGAGCAAGTCGAAGTGGACAGATCGATTGCCATTGTCGCGAAGTAACCGTGCGCGCGGTTAAAATAGAGACGCTCCCAACAAGCCATCCAAGTAAAGCCTACCATCTTTTACTATTACCGTCGTTCCAACATTGTCATAGCTACATAGGATCTGGCGTCCACAACAAACCAAGCGCTGGCCGTAACAAACCCGCTTGCTACTTGATGGTGACAAAGCAAAGCACCCCTCCTTGAAACAACATAGAGGTAAACGTAATGCTTCTCGACACGTGTAAGTCTGTTGATGGCTGTGTCCATCTGCCACCGACTGGAGCAAACAAATGATGCACAATCGGATACGATACATCGAGTTGAATGAACGAGTACGTTCGTAACTTGACAGCTTCTCAATGTTGGCAACAGAACGTTAAATTATACATTAGCGGATGTATTATTCCTGTATCTTGCCGTAGATGACTAGGGTTCGTATTTACGGTAAGGGTCATCGCTAAGTCATACGTTCATCTCTGGAAAATACGTTGTGCAGGCAGCACGTGGGATCGCTGATAGATAGTCTGTGAACCAGTAGAGTCGTGAATGATGGCTTATAGATGGAAAACAAGTTTATCGAGATATTATATAGTGTGCAAGGTATATATACTTAGGAGGAGGGCAAAGGCACGAATCCGGCCTTTGAAAGTATACCCGCTCTAGTTAGTTAGCTTTTCTAGCAAAATGGTTTAAAACAAATTGCTCTACAAACGACAAGAAAAAAAATAGGCAAAATCAGATTGAATTTGTTAGAGTGTTCAGTTAGTCAGTACAACAACTTTAGCCAGGCGTATCAATGTAACAAGCACTTCCCGCACCGCAGCCGATTTCAGTCGGTAACTTCTGCGAATCCTTGTTTGAAGCATAGACGGATGATCTTAGAGCATTTGACTATGCGATGTTATATGTTTGCTGGTAACTTTCCAGGTTGACAGTTGTTCATTTTGGCCACACAACGCAAATTGTCTTTGAAAAAAAGTAGCGGGATGAAATAGGTACCATGTTCTGCACACAGTTATATGTGATGCCCGGCTTCGTCTACCACCAGCAGCCCACATGGCTCCAGCCGGAATACTCGAAAATGTCAGCATTCATCTAGCAAGCGTAGGCGCCACTAAAGTTAACTTAGTATCAAGTTAACCGAAAGAACCTGCTATGGATCTTATAGCTATTTCGAAATGATAACTATGCTCATCCTGTGATGCCTTTGGTCAAGCTTCTGTTCTCCTGAACTGTGTTAAATTCAAAGATCGAATCACTGATGCTGGTAGCGTTCCCGCTTGTGTTTCTCAACATCCGTGAGTCAATTAGATTTCTGCTAAATGTTCCATCACAAAATTATTTACTCTTTAATCAAGTCCCGAAATTTTTTTTTTCGCTTCGAAAGACCTTTTTTTTTGCTATAGGAGAAAGATGCTACGAGCAGTCAGTTGCTGGCGACAGGATAGTCAAGAAGATCTTGTGTACTCCAAGAGTCTTTCCATAAGGTCGAGTGACAGCGAACGTGTCAGTAAAGATGGCCGATTGAAACTGCGAACACCTGCAACCATCGATTGATTCGTGAAAACAAACTGGGACGCACGGTATTGCTAATTGTGATCAAACAAACTGTTCAGCATACCTGGGTAGAATGCTTTAATGTTCCCTAAGCTCGCTCTGATAAAATCATTGATAGCTAAGATTTTTTACCTGTGTTTATGTAATCGTAGGCTATTTGATCAGTAAATGTAGAACTTCTGACCAAAGGCTAAATGTAAAGCCGAAGGAGTCGTTGAAATTAAGCTATCGGAAGCTAGTTTGTGAGTACATTTATTAGGTCTAAAAAAGACAGTCGGTGTGAACGAAAACCGTAGTTTGAAATTTTTCGGTCTAGAACAAAACCCGCTAAGCCTGAAGGCCTAGCTAATTATTAAATAACTGCGCTGGATACCTGGGCATATTCCGACCGTTCTGGGATTCCACCGTTATTTGTAGGTTAACCAACGAGTTTCTGCCTCTCAACGTCATAGATATTGTATCCTCTAAGAATAAGGTGAACATTTCAGGAGAGCAGACCTAAATTAGTGCCTTATTTTTTTCTATATACACTGTTTATGTGCGAACATCGTTTTCCTTGGTAAAGAAATAAATTTTAGTTCTCCAAGGAAATTTATTTTTCCATAGGTCGTTATTAGGAAGGGCGAAGGGCAGCATTCGGTTCCTTCCTATTCAGTTTGCCAATGTTTTGACCTAAACTGGAAACAATGTGGCGTCGAACGAGCGCATCCAAAGGCGACAAAGATAGCCGATGAAAGCTAGCGAAAAGGAAGTACTGAACCTGAGAACGCATGGACCCTTTTTAAGATACTGAGAACGACAGAAGGAGGGGGCTGCAGAATCAACAACGTAGAACTTCCGATGTCAACTAGCGGCTGGGGACATTTTTTGGTTAACAAGCAAACACTTCTACGGTAGGCCTGTTCAACACCCAAGGACTATTAGGATAACGCTATATGAAAATAGTATAACATTCACATTACCTTTCATTCATGTCTAGAGAATATTTGATATATCAAAGCTGCGTTCATAATAAACAAAAGGGGTGCCTCTTGTAGCAGACATTTCATTGTCTACTATATATATATATATATATATATATATCTAACCATTTTTATATAAATAATAACATCAATGTGTTTTTATAACTTAATTTTAAAGCATGATTTTTTTTTGATGGTATAATATTTTATGCAGAAGTCGATTACTTATCAAAAAGTTTACAATTGGCAATTGCGCAGTCGTTACCAGTTCTGAAGAGCGCAACTATCCATGACCAAACACGTAGACAAAGGTAGTATGGATTTCGGTCTTTAGAAAAATTAGCAAAAAAAACATTTCGACGAAATTGTTTCGCCGCTTTCGAACCACTTGTCTTATTTGATGAAGATTGATGATCAATGTTTACTTAATACAATGCTTGGAGATGTACCCCACCTTCGAAACTTTGTAACAGCCCGCTTGAAATCTGACATTGCTTTTGCAAGTGGCTATTAGCTTCATGAAAATCTCACCGCTTTATCCTAAATCAATTGAGGAGATAGATCATCATAGAGCTGTTGTCGTGACACAGGGGTGTTAAGGGGTTATCAGCTGTGCGTCAATCCGTTGATTAATTAATCACCTCGTTGGTTCGAGCGGTGTACATTGCGAGTGTCAGATTAGGCCATAAGACGCTAAAACTACAAAATTGTTGCATACCATATCGAACTTCATAACTCTGAGAAGAACCAGTGACTTACTGGCTAGTCATGATGTAATCTTCTTCCTTGTTTCTTGTGCGTGGAACTACGAGTACTCGCGTGCGTTGTATTGTAACTTGTTGGCTAACATGAATCTGACTTCAAACAGAATCACGGAAACAGGGGAATTTCTAAAATGGAGCAACTGAAATCTATAGGCAATGTGGGTTTCTGTCCTTAGTTGCATTTTTTTTTATTATAGGTGGGTGCTTCTGGCCTGGGGACATCATGCCGCAGCAGATAAAGTCGATAAGCTGATTATCGTATTAACCATCCAAGCCACCTACTTAGTCACAGAAAGAATCATTAATATGACACAGTTGATGTGTTATAATTTGTGTTTCAGTAGATAGTACATGAAATGATATGAAGATATTGTGTGTTAGTTATATCTCGACCCCTTGGAAGAAAGATAGACTCACTCATGGTACAGGCATAAGCGTATTTTGTTTAACTTGTGTAAAATAAAGTTATTTTGCGGTCAGGATAGAGCGTGACGCCTTGCTGGCGATGGGCCAAAGTTGTAGCTCTTCATCCTTTAGCTTTTTTTTTGCAAGCGGTGATAGCCAACCTCAGTATTTATGTGTTTTGCGTAATAGTATCAATCTTATATTGTGTGGCGATTCTAGGTTTAGATAAATGACAAAGATGCTGCACTTGGGACGCCTTTTCGTGCAGTTGATATTTTTCGAGAATTTACCCCACTTGTGAAATGTATAACGTAGCGAAATCAAAGGAATGATGACTGACTACCAGCCTTTGAGAGTTTCAGGCCCCTGTAGTTCCTTACACAAAATGTATCCACTTTCTATTGATCCTGAACTCATGTCGTTACTGCTGACGTTTTGAAGCTTTTCATCACACCGTCTCGTTCACAACCGTAGAGCGTATGTGGTGCTCACATAACCGAACACAGCTTAGACGAGCCGTGTCTCGATGCACACCGTCCTGGCATTATCCTAATTTAAACTTGTCGGTAAGATACTTCGCTAAGCAACCGCAAAAGCAATCCAATAATCACACTCAAAGCATCCCGAATTTCCGGTGCACTTCCGGTAGTATCCGTTAGTAGTTTTTTTTGTTTATCATTTAGCTTACGTTGTGGTACGTCAAGAGTACTGCGTCGCTTCGTAGATTTTCGTCGAAGTTATTTATTTACAGATTTGGCCTAAATATTAGATAGCAAAAGCCACGTCTTTACTCGGGCTGTACTACAAGTTGTTGTAATGTAAAAATTCACAATGTATCACATTGATGTCACCTGCTACACGGTACAGTCCTATATATGATATACCTATACGATAACGTTGCAATGTATCATACCGTTCATCTAAATCGAGCTGGGTTTCTGTCGGTGCAAAATCAACGTCAAACGTTTCCGTCGATTCAGCTCGTTGCTACATGCGCCTGTATCAGAAAGTGTCGTGGTAGGTATTCCTTTGTTAAACTATGGAGCCGCCTCGTTTGAGTCGCTCGTCTTCACGAACAAATCTATGATAAAAGATATTGTCAATGATTGAAAATAAACCTCCTTATATATAAGGCGAGGCATTACAGTGCGAATAACTACAGTACTTCAACGTGCGAGATATCGCATATAAACATATTTCGACAAAGAGAAAAGATGTTTCGTACGATAGATAAACTCAGAGATTCTAATGAGAAGTTTTCTAAAGAAACTGTCCTAAGCAAAGTATCGACATCGCTCACGCTGAACCTAACCAGGGCCAAGAAAAAATTAAGGGCCTTCTTCGAAGTTGCTGTATGCTCTTCGTTTGCTCAGGCAAGCTTCTCGGACCTCGCGACCTGTAATGACGCGTTGAAATAGTTGTTTTTGTATCCTTTCAGCATGACAACCCACAGGCATAATTAATGCTAAGATAACCTGTTTTGCCCTGCAGGCCTGCCTTATCTTGATATATCAACGAAAATGTTTCGCCTATTCATACTATAATTTGTTAGTTTATATATAAAAACCCAGTTGCCAGCAAATTTTAACTGACCTAGCGGTCATATTCTTGTTATAGATTTCGTAGGATGGACATCAATAACGGCATCTACCGATAGCTCCGAAGTATGTCAAAGGAACTTTCAGCTCTATGCCTAGTAGTGCTAAAAGAATCATTACAAAACGTGTCGAATGAGACATAACGCCATGTTACCATCAAATTAGAAGTCTGTGTTTTAACCGCTTTCCGTATATTGTTTTGGATACTTGCGATTCATTCGGCTCGGTTTCGTCACAACCTATCCTGAAGATACCCATACTTCTTCCTTAGCCTTTGAAACTTTAAGAAGATCAACTTTAGAATTTAGCCGAGTTGACGATTTCATCAGTATTTTACCTGACAACCTTTTGGATTTTTGCCACGCAGCCGATAAGATGCGTAATAATGGATCGCAATAAGAGCAAAAAAATAGACCGTGGAGAAAGAAGTATCCGCTTGTGTCGAAGTGTAAAAGGAACTGACACTGCAGTTCTACTAATGGTTACTTGGAGATATATTTTCCCTTTAGGGTTAAAAGTTGACCTAATTTTTCCGGCAAAGCTTTCGACTGAGAGGTAACGGCAAACAAATAGGTTTCTATCCATCCCCACTTTAGATTCTCTCTCGTTTCAGATGCTGCAGGTGACACTAGAACGGCGGACCAATTGAGCAACGATGACTATGTAATTAAGGCAAAAAGATGATCGTCAACTGTGTATAATAGCAATATCTTGTTTGCCGTCTACGCCTGGTAGTCTGGTATCTGACAACACCGTAGCGCTTGCAGTTCATACTTACAAAAACGATACTTTCGCTTAAGAGGAAGCTAAAGTCATCTCACCAGAACAGGGCACTTGAGGCTTAATTTTCTCGAATGCAGGAAAAATGGGTATTAGCAAGTGCATCTGTCAATATGTGAAGTATTATATGTTCGTTATTATTTATTTACCTGTAGGTGAACCTATGTGCGTCTTATTACGAACGACACATATACGACTGTATCTGTGGGCGAGACAGCTCTGCTGCAGCCGGCTACCTGCTTTAGTACCATGTACTCTGGAGGAGTATTGTCCTCGATCATCGTTGGAAGACCGAACCGAAGAGCTGTGGGATAGTTGCATAGACTTCATTTACTTAGCCTCGTATTGTACGATGTTAGATGTCCTATCTAATACCTGAAGTTATGCCCAGTACAGTGAATACAATTATGTACCAGGACACAGCCTATGCGAGTACTTTACTGCCTGTTCATATGCTCGTAGCGGCTTGTGCTACTGCGGCAGTGAAGTGCTGACAGGGGTTGCGTGCCTATACGCAATTTCACTGCTCAGTTTCGCAGACAGCGCGCGGAAGGTTCATGGCGTCGTCGACCAACAGCATCGATAGCTGTGCCCACATAAATAAAAGCAGGTCGCGTACCGTCAACCATGCGGTGCTTAATGCGACCTGACAGCAATTCCACCGAAAAGGTCTGTGCGGGGTATAGGGGAATAGCTCGTACTGCACGAGATGCTCGTAACTGTCGCCCCGCAATAATATCCGGCATCCGACATAAAAATCAGATAATTTGGAAAAGGGCACTTGTGATAGTAGCGTTCATATCAGGAGCCGCTATCTTTTGCACGCCCTGTTTCGCTAGACGGCCCGCTGACTTCCCCTTAGCGATCGCCCCGTGGCAATATCGAGGAGCAACCACTGAGAAATAAGAGACACCAATGATTCTGGGGACCCTTGTTATGCCACAACACCAACAAGCATTGAGAATGAGGGGGCACATGATGCACGGTACGAAGCGGATGCGAACTCTTCAACACCATCTGCCGCTTACAAGAACGAACCACTCGCCAAGTGTGGGCAAGCTTCCTATATGTGAAGCTTTGGAATCTGCAGACGACTATGAACGTATATGAGTGCCGGTATGTCGCTTTGACTTCAGCTACCTGGGTTTTGCACTTGTGTATGGGTAAGCAAACGACGGGCGAAAGAGATTGTCGCGATCCGGCGGACGTGGTTGCACGAAGGTTGTATTTCCGTTTGAAAATATGTTCATCTCCGGCATTCGCTTGTTCAAAACAGCCATACGTGACCTACTTCTGCTGGTGTCAACACTAACGGTAGCCGTCCAGGCACAATCGACAAAAGACTGTCAAGAGCAAGAAAAAATGTGTTTTCAAACATTCCTAACTAGGAGGCTGTAGACCGCCAATAATTAGAGCAAATTATTATAGAATTTTAGGTCTACGTGAATTCTTACCCCAGTCAGTTACGGCGCATTGCATATAGCCATTGTTGTTGCATGCTAGCACAAACACGGTCATTTTATCTGTGATCGATTGTTAAAATTGATGGTGTTTACTTAAAAAGGTAGTGCACATATTAAGGCCTGTCTTTATTAGGTTGCGGCTAGCTTCAAGAGACCGTTCCAAACTTTGAAAGCCAATTGTAAATGTGTTATGAATATGTACAAGGATTCCAGATACAAGCTCGCTCAATGGCGTGCGATTGTCGTCTTATAGAATATTATACGGATTTACATACAAATTCACACGAGCAAATCTGGCAGGTATTCTTCTCTGGAAGGTAGGTCGATTTATAGAATTGTTATTCGTGTATAAGGTCACTTTAGAAACTCGAACTTTCAAGTTAGCCGCAGAACTAAGTTAAGTGCGAAAACCTTAATATGGACAACAAAAGCATTGGGTATTTCAACCTATCTAAAAAACGGGTTATCCTCGTTATATATTGCATTAAAAATATAGTTATTACAAATTAAATATAGTTATACAAATAATAACACATCTAGCTTATGTTCAAATAAAAAAACAGTGACGTATATGCCTAAGCCATAGCTGTTTTCAACACGTGACACGAAATATATATCAAGCAATGTGTATTGTAAACATCATATAGACGTTGACCTAATCTTGGCCTATTATAGATAGGGCAAAGTTGCTAACAACGAACTAGATAATACTTGAAACTCCAATAAAGTAGACAAATTATAGGATTGATAATATATATATATTTTTCAATGGGCCTGAATAACGGTTTTGCTTAACCAACTGCCATTGCAGGTGAAGCACTCAAATCAACTAAAAACGGTTCATAGCGAGCAGCTATCTAAGTTGCAGTTGAAGCACCAACAGGACACCGAATTGCTCGATGACATCCGGTAGGTCTTGGCGTACCCCAACTGAGACTAAGCCTTAACAGCCAAATGAATAATTGTAAAGCTGAAATTTCTCAAAGTTGTACGGTCCCATCAAGGTGTAAGTCTGAACTTATGTAATTCACACATATATCTAACAATGTATAATTCTTTATAGTCTTTAGGCCTCACTGAAACCGGCTTCAACCGTCTAAGGACCAATGACATCATAAATGCTTAACTAAAAAACCGGGCCTAAATTCGAATTGCAAACCAGCGAACTGTAGATGATTTATGCCAAAAAGGTTTTCTTCTAAGCAAACTATTATTTCATCTAGTAAAGCCTAAGTTTGGATAGAGGTGATTCTTATTATCGTTTGAACCTTCAAGCCCTATTTTGGCGTATTTTGGTAGCAGACTAATCTAAATACGGCTCATTGCTCATATTCAACTAAGTGTGAATTAGTAGCTCTATAATAGTTACACTACGATATTGACATATACAAATTATTATTGCAATTACTTTTTTGCAGGAATTTCACGAAGATCCGCGCACAAATCGAAAAGGACTATGGTACGGCGATGGTCAAATTGGCTACGACATACCTGGCCAAAAAACCGCCGCCCGGAATCGACTACAAAACTGAAGATAAGGCTGAAATTAAGTACGTATTTATAATTAAAAAAAAATTATTCACGCCTGTTAGTGTGCACAAATTTTCGGACACGTAACGAATCGCGTAGACTAAGGGTGGACTTTCTAAGTTCTTAGGAAAAAAAGTGTATGTGTAGCGTATCTTTTTTCATCAGAAGTAATCTTTATCAGTGAAAGGATACGTGATAGTTGATTAAAAAAGGGAAATAATTAATTTTACCTTTCGGAAAGACAGCTCACTTTATTTATTTACTTTTATACAGCTGAAGTATTTTATAAACATAGTCAAATCTTTAGTTGATTCGACCGATTAAGACCCTCAATTGATGTAGATCAATTCTTCCAAAATCAAATAATAACTACAAGTATAAACGTTGATCGTTGACTGTTAAGATATACTAATCACATGTATTATTTGTAAAATAAATTACCCTTGCCAACACAACTGGTTTGTTGGGTTTGGGGTTTCTGAACAAAGTTTTTATTTGAGCCAAATTCTTCACACTCACTAATAAATTTAGGAACAGGCAGCTTTAGTGCGTCTGTGGGAACCGGTTGCATGGTTACCTCTTTTGTTGAGCTTGAAAGTCATACAATAGAGCCTTGATTGTTTGTCCTTGAGATATAACTTTCCCTTTGAAAACCCTGTTGATCTCGCAAAGACGAAGCTCCCTTGAGTCACATCTTCAACACACTCCTTCTGGCATTGTTTGTCGATAAATAGATTGCTTCAGTTGTCCAAACGAAAGTTTTATAACGATAAACAATAGAGCGAATAGTATAATTATTGCGGTAAACATTATAACCGTTAGTCCTTAGACTCTAAGTACGGTCATAGGTTGACATGGCATAGACATCACTGATTCTGATGTGGGTAAAATAAAATATATGTATATACTCTAGGTATATACATGTGAGGTGGTCACGAAGGACTAAAAGGGAGGTTGACGGAAGTAGGCTTAACCGACAAAAAAGATTAGACCTGAGCCGTACGGCGAGCAAGCAATTGTATATTGCACGAAATCGCATAGATGGAAATAACTCTAGAGAAAAACAGAGCAGGGGACGTACGATAACGATGGACGAAAGTTCGATAGCGCCAGGACCCTTGCAGTACTGCGGTTACACCACACAGCTGCTATGAAAATGGCCAGCCAGGAAGCTTTGCCGCAAGGATGCGAGGCTATTGATCATTTCATAAAGTGCTGTTGCACAAGGAGGACATGTAAACGCTGCGTAGAGACAACATGAATACTAGCGATGGCCGAGTATTTTGGCCAAAAATGTAGCTAATAGACAGCTGGCAGTTCGGATACGGCTGGAGTCCTAGTCAATCTCCGATATATTGATAGTTTTTGACCAATAACCTACTTTTTCAAACTATTTCTATATTTATGTATTTTTGAAAATTAGGATAAAGGTTCTCTTTTCCAGCAGCTCTATAAACACTTCATATTTCAATCAGTCCTTTGTAACTTTTTCATAGTTTGTAGGACCCAATTTTCGTATATGGGTAAAACTCGTTGTATCTGGGACTCTCCTACTGGCATTACCTCCTTGGTTTGCTGGTCTATCGGAAACAAACAGCGAAATTTAAGGATACAATGCAACTAACGCCTGCCAAGAACAACGGCGGCGATATCATGTGAAACTGTCACTACAGGATGTCAAATTGGCCAACTGTGAGCCTATTAGGACAAATTCTTCGATCTGGGCACGAGTAGTTTGAAGACAAATAGAAATCTTCATAGCAACGTAGATACCTACAGCCTGTCTAACGGTCACCTCTGCGTTTTCGAGTAGTTTTTTACAAGAAGGAAGGACAAAGTGTTGTGCATTAAGCCGATTATAACATTAAAGAAATACAACACTTTACTTTATACAAAAATGCCACAAGAGACGTAGATATGGATAGTTTTTGCGCATCCTTTTACCAAAAACTCGGCAGGAAAGCTTGTATTGTTTCCCATATGACCCCGATAATGCCGCACATATCTAAAGTGATCCAACAGATACTGAAATTCCTTATTAAAAAATAATTAGTTAACAATAGTAGAAATATATCAAACAATGTGCTACTATTCTGGGCTTCGCCGATTGCTTTTGACGCTAGCATCGAATCATTCATCTTCTTAACCCACCATCTATTTGTATAATGAAAATATCTATATTATTCGTTTATGTTTGTAAAACGAAGCAAACTTGCTCGAAGTAGAAAGTGACTGTACTCAAAAAGTATCTCTTTAAGCCTCTCAATTTTATTGAAATACAAATAGGCTTAGTCCTATAGCCTGGTTAACTCGTAAATCTGCACAGCCAACAATCGTATTTGTGTAGTCGTCGGCTGACTTCTCCTGGCTGAGTCATCAACTCATTAGTATTCCAGCGTTCGTTAATTCCATCAGTCATCGAACATACTCTGCCTATCAGATCAGCCGTCGGGCTAATATGATCTAATGGTCTGACACGGTCAGTGTTCTGCTAGTTATTCGAGTTGACAGCCTTAACGGCATTGACAAGCTGCATCGGAACAGACAGCAGCTGGTAACGCCCGGCGCTTCCATAAATGTATTATGGTAATGGTTTTAAACAAAACGAAGACTTTAGACGTGGAACACAGTTCAGCGCGTTGTTGTCCCTGTTAAAGCCATCCTCCCTGCGCTATTTTCTCTTCGCAAAATGCGCGTACATAAAGCGCAGCCAACCCTTTTGTAGCGGACATGAACTTTGACGGCGATTTTCTTTTCAAAAAGGGCGCGCTTACGCTTGTGCATACGACACTGCCATCGAGTCTGTGGTGCCATCGAGGAAGTACAGTTAATTTCAGACTATATCAAATATGTACGCGGTTCATTTTCTTAGCGGAATATGACCACTCGAATATATACGAAGTGTTCATTAGCAAATGACGAAAGATCGAAAGAACACCCTAGGCCTTGACAGAAACCTAAGCCTTTAGATAGCTCTTAGCATTGACGAGCTGTTCATGATGAAAATTGGTTCGTAAAGCATTGAACAACCCCTTCTACCTGCCTTGCACAAGAAATGTCCAACGTAGATCGTACGGTTTTTTTTAGATAATTTGTTTTTTGTTCGTTACTACCCTGACGGCCATGTGCATTCACACATATAGGCTTAGGCCATTTTAAACAATGTTAAATCCATTTTCATTTCGAAACTCGTTGTGGAACTTTTTCATTAGCTATAGTCAGGCGGACGTATTTTGTGACAAGCCTATATTGAAATACTCAGCATAGATAAATAAGAGAAATCTGTTAAGATGGCTTGTAACATGGCTAAATGTTAGTGATATTGACGTGTGTCAAACATTTAATTGATGTTTGCATTGCTCTTCACGCTAATTTTACGTTCTCTGTATTGATGTGCAGGTCTGTCTTCGGCGTCTGGCGTCTACTGCTGAATGAGAGCGAAAAAATTGGTAAAGCTCGACTAGCGTCAGCAGATGTGTTTCAATCTCGTATATCGGAAAACGCCAAGAATACGCGACAGGCAAAGCTTGCCGTAGCCAAAAAATGCTTCGACGCCCTTCGAAAGTACCAGGATGAAGTCCAGCAGGTACGAAGTGGCTCCGATGGCAAAAATACGCGCTACACTTTTCCTAATGCCATACACATTGTTCCGTGTAGAATATGCTTTACTTATAATAATGTTGGTACTTCACATGGAAATAAAGAATTTTAACGCTTTTCAAATAGCGAGCTAAAAATTCGATCAGGCAGTGATAACAAGTATAGAAGTTCGAATATATGTGTGTGTGTGTATATATATATATATATATATATATATATATAGACGTTATCACATATAGCTCATGGAAGTTTACATTATCAAAACGCTATCTACGTTAAAAGTCTACGTTAGATTACAAAATTAACAGTTGATAATTTTGATAGCGTACGGTTGCGACGAAAGAAATTCCAGCAGGTTTAATGTATTTTTCATAATATAATGATACTTAACATTAATCTTGTGGTACAAAATCTATAAAGTTGTTAATCTGTTTGAACTCGAGCTAATTTGGCCTCTTTCACAATGGGGTACCGGGATTTTTTCAATGTTTCCGTATGCATGTTTTCGTGCGCTTCTCACATCCGCGAAGACGGTTCTGGAGGTCGACAAGACGCGCAAGTTGTATTTTGAGGAGGAACATATGGCGCACGATGCACGGGGTAAAGCGCACGACGTCGAGGAAAAGCTTAAGAAGAAAAAAGGCGGCATTTTTTCGTCTATATCTTCGCTGCAAAAGAAAAACGATAAGGTAGCTAATAGTAATGTTATCCGAAGGCAGCTCGTACAGGGACGTGACTAACGAGCATGAACATTATTCATCCAAAGCTTTGCCATCCATCATTGCTATTTCGAGTATTATATAACATAAAGCTTATTGAAGTTTTGTTGACGCTAAGGGACGATGAGCTCGAACAAATCTACCGGATTGAATTTACTATTCTTATGAACGAGTATTGTTTCTTTTCATATCCTTTCGTTGCAGTTCTTAGGTCGACGGGAAGCGTGTGATATTCAGTCCACAAAGGCAAGAAACGATTATATTCTCGCACTCGCTGGAGCAAACGCTCATCAAAGACGATACTACGAGATTGATCTGAAAGGTTTGTATTTATTATTAATACCAACTACAAGGCTGGTTTAGGTCCTGTATCCGAACCAAGGCATAAGTAAAAAAAAACAGGATTTTGCTAAATAACGGAAACGACGACAAGTTCTATTCTCTCTTTTGTTCACGTTCAAAGTTGTTTATGGGTCGATGGAAACTTTTTACAAAATGCCAAGCTAATATATTTCAATTCGACAGTTATAAAAGCCGTGGAAGACGCTAGACCCCCTGTATGAACAAGCCGTTACCGTTTTAGATTAAGTAAATGCATAACAATATCATTACGTACGTAGATCTTGAGCAGGCGCCAAAACAAATATTTTTCGCGATTTCAGATATACTGGAGAGTTTGGACTGCGACATTTCTGAAAAGGTACGCGAGTACCTGGTTCTTATGTCACGTACAGAGTTACTGACGGTCGCAGCGTGCAGCTCATCATTTGGACGAATTCAGGAAGAGGCGTCGAAAATTACGAAACGATACTCGATCGAACAATACCTCGCCGATAACCCCGTGTTAGGTTCGACGATTGAATACGAGTTCGACGCATGTGATGGCGATGAGATTCGGACAATTTGTACGGACCATTTAGCGGACCACGCGTTGCAGAAGGACGCCAAACGTTGGGCGTCTGCGTACATGAAAGAGTGCCGTGTGCTGAGGGATTCTAACAGGGAGCTAAATAAACTATATAACCGACGGGACAAAGGCGAAAAGGTAAATTTCGTTCAGATCCACATACGAAGCATATGCGATACCCTTCGAACCATCATCTTTGAAGTATATTCTATAGAAAACCGCGTCGGATTTTTCGAGTACGAGTTCGATAATATCAATTTTTAGTTCCAAAATAAAACTTGGCAAAATACAAACACGAATGGGTCGTTACGTGAAACGTTTTAGGCCTACTCTCGAGGCGCTTAATGAGAAAAACAAATCTAGTATTGATTGTTTGAAGATGTTAGAATTCTTGTATGCTCAGTTTTCAGCGTTTCATTATTACCGTTTCTAGAAATGAACTAAGCCACTATATCCACCTGGTGTGAAGCGTTCAGCAGAAGTCTTCAGGTGTGATCATTTAGCTAGAACCCTCCACGCCACCGCGTACGCGGAACGCTTGGTTTTGGTACCAGAACGCAAAACGCTAATAACACTTAATAAATCTTTTTTATTTAAAATGTAACTTTATTTTACATGTCGTTTTTAGTTTGTCTGCATTTAAACTTCTCAATTATTCACTCAACATGGCGATGTTTGATCAAAGTGCCTCCCGATAGAAACGTTCTCTCTTCGCCGTTATTTGGTCCTGCCTTTTTTCTACAAGATTATTCTAAAGAGCCGCGTTCTCTACAAAAAGAAAATACTAGATTTCTAACCGAAAATAGAGGAATCAACTACTATGAACCGAGAGCCGAGCTACGAGTTCGGTATTAAAGGAATCTTGTTAAATTCAAAGACTACTATCCGACGCTGTGATTGTAACGTGTAGACCAAACCTACTTATGCAGGGAAGATGCCGACCATCCCGAGCCTTATAACAATATGTAACGAAGACGAGCGTTCGAAGCAAATCATCTAAAAGTTCATTGCTTTGAATATCCTATTTTGTGCCTCCTTGAAACAAATTACCGGTGACAGAACGCCTAAATTATACCGGACTATTACCTAAAGAAGACTATTATAGGTCCGCTATAAGAAAACTAGTACCATAACGACCTAGCTTGCGCTGAAAGCAATCGATTAGCTCACAACAATTAAGTGTCTTTATTTAATTAGAACATAAATGACACTTATAAAGAGCGTACTGTTCGTATCTATTCATAACGTTTTCCAAAGGACAAAGAAAGCACTTTAGTTTATATTAGGATTTTGACGATGTCTGCGTGCACGTTATCATTTCAGACCATTGAGAATATAAGTGGAGAATACGAAGATATCGATGCAAAAATCGAAGAGTACAAAAACATCATTAGAAGAGCTGAAACTGGTCTTGTCAAAGCAGAGGCGCGGCTAACTGTTCTCAGAGTAGGCGGAGGTAAAGCTCTAGTATAGTATGTTTCTATCTGGTCACTTATGGCCGCAAGACTTTCATATATTATATCAGTGAAAATTGCTCGGTTATTAAGGCTGAGAGAAAAGAAAAAAAATCTTTTATAGCGGCGGTAATAAAAATACAATATAAAAACAATCACACAAAAGGAACGTTTGACATATAGTGTAGAATTTCGAATAGCGTAACCCTATGCTAGCTAACAACAGCATCCAGCAAGACTCGCTGTTGTTCGTATTTTATATTTCGTGTTTCGTAGTTCCTTCCAGCTATAACTCACTCAGTGGAGCTGAACAAGCAGCAAATAATCGTGCCCACTTCAACGAAAACGATGCCAAAGTATACAAGGCACAATACATTATCTATTGGATTGCTAATGCTAAGCCTTGCTAGAGAGAATGGACAACTCAAAAAAAAATAAATCAAGCATTTTTTTCTCTAAATTCCTCTTGGAGCTTGGCTTACCTGGCAGACTATTGCTTAGAGTTGGGAATTGATAAATGTTACATTGCACCTACTTAAAAGGAACATGAGCGTGTCCTCCTGATGTGATTTAGAAACCCCAACGATAGTTAAGGCCATGGAATAGAATCCCCTTTTTTAGCGGGCTTTGAACAGATAATCTGGTGTGAAATATGACGGCGAATGCTACAGTCTGTGGCTTGTTTACATACCTTAAATATACAAGTTACTACAGGAATAGTTTATGGTATCATGTTGAAGGGCCACCACTAGGTCTGCCGCCGTAAATAACATATCAGACAGACGAAAATAGACACAAGCTGGTAACAACGATGTCAGTCAATACAAATCACATATACTGATAGCGGTGGAATTAGTATTACGGCGACGGGAAAAATTGCTGTTA
Source organism: Varroa destructor (assembly GCF_002443255.2). NCBI lineage: Eukaryota > Metazoa > Arthropoda > Arachnida > Mesostigmata > Varroidae > Varroa > Varroa destructor. The sequence goes on along the minus strand of NW_019211454.1, from coordinate 65,882,699 downwards.
CTCATGCTGGACTGAAGAAAAAACACCGGTGTGTGCTCCTCCAGTATTTCGAATTCTGTCACGAAGAATGCCTCACTTGTGTAGACTAGTGAATGTCCCACTATTGACGTCAAGAAAAAAGAAAGGCCCCATAATCGCGCTTCACGGGTTGCGTGCGGGAAATCAGACATTGGGGTCAATTTTAGGGCGACACGTTTCGTGTGATATGAAAGGAACTAGTTCAAAGGCAATCTTGTGTAAACATAGAACAGAAACTGGCACTATCGTAAGATTGCTTAAAGTATATGGATTGAAGCAAGCATGTTATTGTTCGATGACGTCGCCTTTAGAAAGTCCTAAGAACGAGGCGTATGCAAATCACTAAAACATACATACAAGCACGAAAACCATGACATTCGTTGTTCCTGTTCGAAAGCAGTTAAACTTAACGCTCAGTGGGGTAGTTACTGCCGCAGTCGAGCTAATAGCGACACAATTTGTCGTCACAAAAATTATTTTCCGCAGTGTCTTTGCCACAGGCTGTCCTGTGTGTTCTGTAGTCCGCGATCGATCTATATATATAATTATCTACGTTTTCCATAACTGGTTCGGGTTCGTCTCGTTATTTTGAATAAAATAACTGTTTTGCCAGTACCCACGTTAGCTCGAATTTGTCGCAAGGTCGGTTTCTGGCCGGTCTCTTTACATAAAAACCAGTAAAGCAATCCGTGCATAAGGTCATAGATATTTAGTAAGAACGTACATATATTACCTGCTGTGTTTATGATTAACTTACGTTGTGGTCATACCCTAGATGACATCGATCTGAGCAATCATGTTATTAATCCGGTATAACATAGGACGTAAAAACGACGAAAATTTGCACGGCTCCTTTGAGCACAACAGCTAATAAAGCGATGATAATCTCATGCACTTTCTTTTTATCACTAATCACCTTCGTTGGTGGCTGATTACCGACCTCCATCTAATCTTTTGTCGCCTGTATTTAAAGTGAATGTCGACGAGTATCTTAGCACGCTGGACATCGACTCGCTACAGATCGAAGAACTGACGCGTAAAGGAAGTACGGCATCACGGCGAAGTTTCGACGTAAGTGTTGCTATTACCATCCCGATTCTATAACTTTATAACCACGAGTCAGTCGGTCGTCTTTGGCCGTTAAAGTTGCTTCTCGAGTGAAAACTCCTATATACTCACTTCTCACTTCGTCCAAATTACTGTTAGTATAGTGATTACATTCGTTTGTTCCTGTTTCTAAAGGGAACGAAGGGGATACGGCGCAAGAAAGAGGAAGACAAATAATTTTAGTCGTTAAGAGAAACGCCCTGTTCTCTTGTCATATGCCACTATGGCTGTTCGTTTTACATACCTCGTATCGTAGCATAAGATGTCGTGTTGCTGCTGCTTCTGCCGCCGACGGTAATCGTGACGTTCTCTCAGAGAACGTAAGCGTTTTGTCTTGTTGGATTTTTCCAGTAGGGTTAAGTTGTCGTTATTGTTTCGATCGAAAAGCCGTTTCAATCGACTTTGACTTTTTGTTTCGTTAATAGTCCTTGAAATGGCGTCGGCGATTCACCGCTGATATCCTTCTTTTGTTATAGTCTGCGTTCTTCCTGTCTTTCTTTGTAGAGAACACGATCACGCCGGTAACCATAGCAACAAGAAAAAGACCAGTAGCAACGATTTTCTCGCTCGTTTACGTAATCAGTTCGATGTACACCTGACGCTTGACACAAAATTAGGCCATCGGCGTAACCAGCACGTCAATGTTGGCCTGTGTGATAGAATGAACCTCTCCGGTGGCAGCCGTAAATCACGTTCTCGACAAGAAACTGTTGGTTCTGAAGCTGTTTCCTCTTTAGACAATGACCGATAAAAAAAAAAAGTTGTTGACACCGTTTCATTTTCAGTCAGAAGTCCCTTCAACGGGGTAACAACAACAGGGATTGGGTAAACAGACGACGTTACTATGGAAAGGTCATCACAAAAACTTTAAAGTTACTACTTTATACAGTTAAAATAGTTGAATATGGTAGATGACACACAGACGTGGACATACCATTGGCATATATATATAACACCAGGTTAGTTATAAGCCGTCTGATAACAAGTAGAAAACATTTTCACCGGTCAAACAAAAATTTGAACGAAGAACAATCCCACATGTACACATGCAGAGATACACGTAAGTAGCCTAAATACTGTTTGTCTGCCTGCCTGCCTCCTGTGATCTCATTTAGTTTTCTGTACACGAACAGGCCAGAGGAATGAGATGGTGGCAGAAAAACCAGCTTTTCTGCAAAAAATTGCTAGCTCAAACGGCCGTTTTATTGGTGATTTCGCATCCTAGCCGCTGGCGCCCTCATAGCAACCACTATAGCATTGGCTAGCTTGTGCCTTAAACTTAATCGCAGCCGTAGACGACTGCGCCGAGCTAAGAGTAGACGGCAATGAGTAATACTCAGTAGTGTAGTCTACTTTTGGCTTATCAGTATGTTGATATGATAATTGCAGTATAATATATAGTACGTATGTTTAAACATAAATTTTAAACTAACAGTGACTCTTTCTAGACATGATGGTAAAAATCACTCATGATTAAAACGACCCCGAATCAACGAGCTGGAATTGGCTATGTCGAAAGCTGAGTGGAGGCACTTCTGGATTCAAGATCTCCACCAAAAATTGTTGTTTCTTAGCAGATAGCAGAAAGGCCGCGAGCATTGCTTCCGGTAATTGATGCTAAACTGACATTCTGGTCAGCGTTGTAGCGCACCTATTGATTTAGATGGCTTTTCTAGGCATGGCTGATCAATGTCAGAACTCACTCCGAACCGTGTAGCGTTGCCACTGAATTTCAGATCGACACCAATGTAAAATCGCGTAGTAAAAATCTCGTCGATTTTGTGAAATACGATGGATTACAGTATGATGATCGTTTTCTTGCTGGCTTGTTTTAGGCTCGAGAAGCAGAAGAGCGACCTGACTCACAGTCAAGCAGTGCCGCAGACGAAGAAACGCGGCAAAGAGATTCCTACGACGAAGACGTGCAACAGTACACGCTCACCGCAGATAATAACCGAAACAGCTCTCAGGTACGCTGAAACTTACCAACCTTTTGTCTACTGTATAGTATTTTATAAACAGTAGGTTATATGCATGATTGCTTTATGTGCAATAACATTTAAGGAGTCATAAAACAAACAGTGTCCATTATGCATACATACAACAGATTAAACTAAAGCCATGCCTTTCTCAGATGGCAAATTTTGTACTCTCAAGTTTCAGGGCTGTTCGTTCCTTGGTGTTTACTGGTTTCCTCACATATCGATTTGGTTAACAAATATCATGCAGGAAAAATTATACTTGACGACATTTGAACAAAAATGGTCGCGACTGATATTTGTTTTGTCCTGATTATGCGTACATTTCATTGCAGAGCTACGATTACCCCGAGCAGGAGTATACCGCAGATGAGGCCGACTACCATACAGACAACACAGACCATGAAGCCGTACAGTCAAGCTTCATCGACCCAACAACCGCTGATTGGGGAGACGAAGAGGTCGCGGTGCCCACCAGTGTTCCAATTCAGGCAGCTGAACCGGCCAGTTACGGTACGAATCGCGAAGATGTGCATCTGGACGGTTTTAGTTAGACTGTTGCATGCATATAAATTGCTTTAAGCGTGAAAAACTTTTTTCCTTGCCGCGTTCCGATCGTTTTATAAAGTAAAATAATCCGCATCAAAAAAACGAAGAACGAAGCATTAATAGAAAAAATCTTTATTTCTCTCATATATTGTAATGATTATGAGAAATTTCTGTTGAAAGTGTTCAAGAAGAAAGTCTAAGTAAAAGAGGTCCAAGAATTTCAAAGAAATTATCTGGGTACATAAGATCAGATCAGCATTGATCTGATGACACCCGAAAGCTTTAAAGTATATCTTCATCGAAATATGTATCGTGCGACCGAAATCACTTAAATTTGCAGAAACGTGTAGCACAATTATCTAAATACCACCGGTGCTGAAGCTGTTCGACGATACTGTCGTCGCAGTTTGTTTGTTTTTTCTTTTCTTTTTAAATTTAACTATTTACATTTTCCGATGATTCTAAAAATATTATCCTACTTTTTTGTACAATGTAGAATAAGTCTGGGTGCCAGCTTTAGTTATTCAAAAAAAGAAACTTAGCATTATATAAGTTAATCGTATTCTCACCAAAACTTTTTCGTTGGATCAACATAAAAAGCTTACTTCGACAAATTTATAGATGTAATATCGTGCAACAGTAATAATATATCGAGAACAAAAGACTTGATGTAGTTTTTTGTTTTTTTTTCTTCGCAACACCCTGTCCTTCTGCACATATATCTACCTATTTCTGTCTGCCAAACCACTTTCCTTTTCATCGTCTCCGTTTCTTTCACTCGCTACCGATGCTTGCAAACCTAATAAAGCTCATGGTCACGGTGACATCCATCTCCGTCTTTAACCGAGGGCGTTTACTTTTATTTATAATGTTCCAGTTGCTTTCGCTTGATGACGCTATTCAGCTTAAACGACAGAGCAAGCGTCAAAAATACAGATATTATTATGTAACGTTATGCCATGTCAACTCACTATGCGTTTGATAATAATAATAATAATTTATATACCCGCCACTCTCCTATTGAGCCTATACGTCGTCCGCTTCTCGTCCCCTCTCGTGATCTTCTTATTAACCTTTGCCAATCACTTCGTTCGGTTAACGTTATAATATACATATATACAGCGAGCACTTCGAATCGCTTCATTTTTCATTAACGCGACACTCCACGTCAGAAGATGCAAATGTACACAGTCGACATAGGACCAGCAGTCCATGCCGAATAAGGCCAAAGGGTCCAGTGAGTTGAATCGTAATCGTTTTTTGACCATTATCTATAGCAGCAATCACGGCCGTAGAAGTCATTGCCAAATTGGGTAGTCTGCCATATTCCTGCCAAAATGGGTGCATAACATAATGCTATTAGACTGTCTTACAGTGGACAGTATAAAAAAGCAAATGTAAAATGACTAACTGATTTCCGGAAAAACGATCCAAACAGTACGTTAATACTAATACGGGCAAGGAGCTGATAATATGTTGGGCCTGAAGGCTAGAAAGTCGCTGACGGAAGTTGAAATATCTATCTATCAATCGGTACCGCGGCAGCTAGTTAAAAGCGTACGACTCCCTACGACAGTTCAGAATGTCGAATTACACTAGCAATAATAACCCGATATTATTCATAGAAAAATTAAATGACCATCATTTTGTCCAGTTTCAATCGATTCCAATATGGCACACGGCGCCTTCGCCATCTAACCTTAACTGACCCGACCGCAATGTCACTGAAAGAAAGCGCCCAGCTCTTTTGTCAAACAAAAGCTGTTTGGTATACGATACAAATAGTATTTTTCCCCAGAAGAATAAAACTTATCGCTAGCTGTGCTTTTCGGATTTCATTGTTACAGATGCATTTGGAGGTACCGCTGGAACGGAGTATCCTTCGGGAGAGTGGGAGAGCGCCGGGGCAATTGAAGGGGCAGATGGCAGCGACTGGGCAACTGTAACTGATCAACTTTCAGCCGGATGTCGATGTATGGCCATCTATTCATACGAAGCAGCCAATGAGGACGAACTGGCCTTTGTTGAAAATGAAGAACTTGAATGCGTTCACGGTAAAAGTTCTGCAAACGCTTTGTTCACTTATAATAATATGAGCGTATATCTTTTCGAAAATATAATGAAGAGCCGTTATAGTACTTGCGACTCTGAAAATTTACGTGGCTGCCATCAAGTTCGCTAACAGTAACACACGAGTCATCACTAACTAACCTTAAAAAAATACTCTCTGTATTAACAATACACGTTATTAACTGATCAGTCTATGTCCTCAAACTAAATATTATACCTCAAAACTTTAGGGGCAAAAAAATGTTACTTGTAGTTAGCTTTGTTTGGTGATCCATGATACTCTTTTATGTGTTGGATACAAATCAGGATAATAATTTGACTGTTCAAATATTTTGTTCGTGTTCCTGCTGTGTTACTACAATCGGAATTTCCATGTGCCAGAGGGCGACGGTGACGGATGGATTCGGGCCCGAAACTCGCAGGGCGTTGAAGGTTATATTCCAGCTAACTACGTGCAGCCGCACACTGCACTGGCTAAGAACGATGGTAAGTTACACAAGCGACGAATGCTGAAGTTACTGCCGTACTAAAGAGTTCTTGGGTAGTAACCGGTTTACAACCATTGTAACTGAGAAAATTAAAAATACATTAATAGAAAATGTACAGCATTCAAACATCGCTTTAACAGACGGATACGCGACGTAAAAAAAATCGCTAACTATATATTAGATAACATTATGAAATGCAATAGGGAATGTGGTAATTTTATGCTTGTCTTATTTATGAAGTTCCATTTCTTAAGGGGTGTTAGATCAGGCCTAAGGTAAACATTGTTTCATTATAATATTTGCGCTACATTTAATCTTTTTTAGGAGGTGTAGAGTCGTTCAGTGTGGTTTCCTATGAAGGGGCTCCGACATCTGCCACACCGATACCACCGTCGTCACTACCGAGTAGTTTGGCGCCTGTCGGGTCTACACAACAGCCTTGCTGTAGGGCACTTTATGACTACGAGTCCACCTGCGAGGATGAGCTTAGTTTCTCAGAGGGCGACATTATCAAGATTGTGAGCAAGCTCAGCTCCGATGGCGTTGATGACGGGTGGTGGACCGGAGAATTCAACGGAAAGGTTGATTTGCTTGTCACAAACGATAGAATTTAAACGCCGCCTTAGAACGAAATTTCTCTTACAGGCCAATAGCTTGCCTGGAATCAATATTTTTATGTGCGGGTTAACACACTTTAGTCAGAAAGGTCATAGATTCACTAGACTAGCTAGCAATTCATCAGCCATTCTATGCCTTTACCTAACACCTTGATAAAGTTAATCGTCAAATTAGGGCCAACCTAAAATTCTACGCTCGTACACTTTTCAGACTGGCACATTCCCGTCGCTAGTGGTAGAAGAGATGAAGCATACGGGAGAGCCACAGACGCCTATAACCCCAATGGTGCAGACGCCAGATGGACTTCCTCCGCCTCCTAATTTCGAACCTCCTAAGCCAGTGAGCAGCCCAGGTGACGAGGGCTGTATGCTTCCTGAAGCACCTCCGCCACCTCCATTGGAAGCGCTTGATGAAATCGAGCGTGAAAAAAACTCCGCACACCCACCTTCCGGACCGCCCCCAATGCCACCCCCCCCACCGCCTGTGCTTACCAGCATTGTAAGTTAACAATGTTCAGGCTCGATTGACGTACGTATTTTTTCGGTATCGACAGTTACGTCGTCCAGTTTGATGTGATGCTTTTTTTCACTTCAGGTGTCACGCAAGTCTTTGAATTAACAAGTCACAATGCTTATCGATGAATTTGTCTATACGGATGTATCTGAGAAAAATAGACAGTAAGCCTTTTTTTCTCCAATTCCTATCCGATTTTCGAATCTTTTATCAGGTCAATATTGTGATCGACTCGCCGGACGAGCCTCCACGAGAGTTTTTCGACAGCTTCGACGAAGATGAGCCACCCACAACGATTGAAAGAAAACCTACCGAGAAGGGCAAACCTGTCGCTGACCAACCGGAAGACTACAGTAAGGATAGCAGCGCCGAGAAGAGTCAACCAGAAGGACACACGAAAACAAGCCAATCAGCCGCACAACAGAGTTCCGTCGACACTCCAGACGAAAAGAAGGATGCAGAGAAGGCTATTGACGAGGACGAAGACAAAGACAAGGACGTCCAGCAGCAAAAGCTGAAAGCTGACGCGTCGGATGCCTCCAAGGAGATTTTGCCGTCCGGAAAAAAGTTTGCCGGCGTCCCTAACAATGGTGATGACAGAGAGCTTCCGCCACCGGCGCCCCCTTCACCACCACCACCGACGGACTCGGAGAGCCTGCCTGAGCCAACGCTCGACGATTCGACCCAAGACGAAGTGCCCATGGAGACGGGCGAAGACGGCCCGCCCGATCTTCCACTTCCTCCCCCACCATTACCTGCACCTCAAGCAACTATGTCCCCCTCCCAAGATGTCGATCTATGTTAAAGTTATTATTACTATTATACGACACATTAGAACTACAGCTGCTACTATGAATAATGGTGCCGCCGACTACGATGATGGATATCATAACCATGATAATTGCTATCATCTGTTGTCACTATTATTATTGAGAATACATACATTTTTGTCTATGACAGTGGAAAAGGAAAAGAGTGAAAAAAAAACGGGAGATTAAAAGGGGTAACGTATGCAATGAAAATTGATACTAATAGTAACAATAACAGTAATAATAATAACAATACAGACACAAGAGTAACCGAAAAAAAATTAGATAACAGGGGTATTCGTATCAGCATCGTTACCGAAGATGTCGATTATAATGAAAAGGTTATTATTTAGCGGATGATGAACAGTAATGTCATGAAGGGAAATACGAATGGTAGTAGAGCAAACGCTAACACAAACAACAATCTTCATGAGTTTGATGCAGATTATGGAAGGTATTTGGAGGGAATATTTGGAAGGAAATAAGAGTGTCGTCATTGTTGAGTAACGTCAATCGGTTCCGTTGTATAGTATATATTCCTATTTCATAGATTATTATTACTACCACTGCAACTACAGGCACGAAAACCAAAATTACTACTACCAAGCACTACTATAATCTAAAAATGTTGTGTTTAGATATCCTGTCTTGTACTGCCCCCGTGGGCTACTGCGCGTTCGATACGGAATAAGTATGTTCCAGAAACAAAACAAAAAAGAGAAGACGAAATTCAAGAAACCAGTGGCTAGCCTAACAACGTGACCACTCTTCTAGCTCCTGCAAATGAATGAAAGCGTTCTCCCGTCACCGTCAATGGATATCTTGTTAATTGAACTAATCAATGTCTTTGTATGGAAGTTAACGCATGAATAGTTCCGACAAGTATATCCGGACGAGTATGAGAACGGCGTAATAGAAAAGCTGAATTAAACTGCACATTTACCATCACTGATGATGATGGACATGAGAGATATACACAAGCATGTATGACTGGGAACGCGGATAGTTATCCAGGGCTTCTGCATATATTGAATTAGTTGTTGTTGTTAGCCTGCATGATGGCGTTCAGCGTCAGGCCGTGCCCGCTTCGAACTTGAAACCCTCAAGCTTCACCCGGAAACTGTACTCACTCGCTGGCGTTCATTTAATCCAGGAGCTCGCACACAAATCGATACTGATATCAACGTAGCGTTTTCTTTCGCACCTCGAGGAGCGAGCGCTACATTGATAGATCACTGTCAGTTTTGGAAGGACGGCCGACGTTAGATAGAGTCCAGTGTATACTAGTTAAGTGTAAACTTAACTACGTAGGGTTCAAATAATAAGGCATCGCGGTAACCCTTTAAAGGCCAACGACAGGTTTTTCAGATTTTCGCAAATGAATTCGTGTCTGGCTACGCGTTGACCTAAGGGAATGGTGATGATCCCCTGTAAAGATCGGTTACCCCATTCGTTGCCCCGTTGTTTAGTCGGCCTATAATAAGGCGACAACGCCGTTGTTTTGTTGACTGTCGTTGATCTGAGGAAGTGATAATGATTATGCTGAGGTTATTGGGGAGTTTAGGGGAGGACTATTTGGTCGAAAGGATCGAGGTTAGAGGTCGCGAGAGGAAATGACAATTGGGAGCTTTACAACACTCGAAGCGGATTGGCAATTGGCGTGTACCGTGTGCCGCGCAGGAGCGTATATACAGCGAACGCGAAGGTGAGCAGAACCACTGAGGTAGACGTTGAATGATGTGAGATTGGGTTAAGACGGAAAAGTATAGGAATGATAAAAGTATGGCAACAGATATACAATATATGAATAAAAATGACAATACATACAAACCAATAACACAGAGTGCATAAGTGAAGATGAGCGATATGTAGATTATACAAACGATAATAAATCAAACAGAGATACCAAAGATAAAACGATATTAAATGACAACATATACGTATTATATACTACAGGTTGCCCGAAATGACCTTTCCTGTACCTCCGACCGCGCCGTTCTTTCCAAAGCAGCGCGGGTGGTGGTACGTTAACTCAAAAACCTAGTCACTGATAAGAATAAGTAAGAACCGATGATGATATAAATATATGAGCAGCCCTTACCAATGTACGACGATGATTCCATACAGAAAATTATCCATGATCATGTAGACAACAGAGAGTGCTGATGCTGCCGATAATGATAAGAAATTATAAGATTAATAGCAAGGATATCTGCATTCTATAACGATGGTTCTTATCCTTGCGCCTGCTAAACGGCTTCCTTCGTTTGTGTGTGTCCCCATCGTTCTCGCGGATTATAACGATTTCCCATTGTTCTCAATCCGTCGTAGATAAACAGAGTCTTCGACGTGCCCAATGGCATGTTCATACATGCATCGATATTCTCATAAACAAATACTTGCATGCACAGATGCTACTTTGAATTTCCAAATTGGCTCGCGTTCAGATTGTTTTAAACATCGAAGCTACTTCGAAGGAGCTCTGCTTTCGACCAGTGTATCATCTGGCCAACGAGGTGACGGGTAACAAATTAGTGACTAGCACACTTTATTACAAGCACAACAATCTGTCGTTTGGCTAATATATATATATATATATATATCTGTTGTTAAGTGGAAAACAATATGGGGACCGGCAAAAGCAACGAATCGCTTTGTCGCTTTTTCTTTTCTATGACTGAACTGTCTTATATTTGTTCGCTGCATTTCTGTTCGACCCAGCACTAGCGAGAGCTGCTGTTTCAACAAAGCAGACCGTTGTGGTGAGCGATGCAAAGAGCTTCTGCGAATTTCCTTGATGATAACTTACTTGGCAATTTTCATGATCCGCGAAAATCCAAGGCATCGAAACAAAAATTAAGGAGAAAATGAAAGGTAAGTAGACGTGCGAGCCGGCCCGCCGGCCGTTATGTTGGATATTGCCGTTGTCGTTAACTCTAACTACAAAGATGAGGCAAGCGTAGACAGGGCGCAACAAAAATTGAGAATGATTATGGAGCGGTAACTTCGCATAGACTGTATTTCAGCTATCCCGACAATCCTTATTTAATCAATCAGACAGGAGGGACACCTACAAACAAAAAAGATAATAATGATGGCAATGGAACAACAGGGCGATGCTAATAATTGATACAAATGACAATGACAGCAGCAGCAAATGCAAGAACTATACCCCCGTAATAATTTATCATAAGCAATAGATCCAGGTTCACCTGATAATCCGCTAAAAATAAAGTGAATAAAAATGAACCTTTACTGAAGACAATTACGATGCCTTTTTACCTTACGGTATAGATAGACGAAAACTGTATTTGTAATTGCAAAACATTTTATGATTCTTGATGTATATATGAATCGAGGTATATATATATATATATATACGTAGTACACATGTTTATCCCAGCAACACCTTGTCCTTTTATAGCGATGGAAATACTCGGTACGTGTCTGAACACCTAACATGCGGCCTAGATCCGTCTGTGTTCTCCGCTAGATGTTATCAGCACTCCACGCACGCAGTGATTTTAGGTTGACATTTGTCTACGCCATGTTGCGACCTGATACTGTTAGGCCGACGTTTGGTCGACTTTTACGAAGCGTGAGTTTTTGCTCGGCTTTTGGGATAGCGTTTGATGACATTTCCCGCAATCGTCAAGTTAAAAAACGATAGTATTTTTAAATTCAGAAACATTACCACCGAGTTCAGCTTACAACGTAATGGTCATCGGCCGTTCGTGCTACCTAAGGAGAGGAAAGACAGTTGGATCGCCTAGACAAGTTTGTGGTTTTAACACTTCTAGCATCTGTCCCCGTGATAACTTATTGGGTAGCGTGTTTGCCTGCTAATTTTTGGGTTCACATTATCGCTTCGTTTCGTGCTGGGAGCCAACCATCTGATAAAATGACTAACGACGATGGCGCACGTAGTCTGCGAAACGTAAAAAGAACTTTTGGCATCTTCTAGATTTCTGGCCTTCTTGAGATTTTTAATTTTGCTACGAGAACAAACTTTGATTTCAGTAGAACCTTTTGGATGGCGTATGCTTGGGCGACATTTAAGCGAGTCTACGCACCAGCGCCGCTTGTGTCGTACTTACAACTGAACAGCTTTTCGTGGATTAAGAGGCGAGTGTTTTAAAAATGACTAAACAGGGCTTTAAGTCTTTCGTTGAAACTGCAATCGTATTTAATATTGCCTATATTTCAAATAGACATGGCCATAAGAATGACACTTGTATAACATATGAAAATGTTTATTAGAATGTGTGTCTTTATTCAAACCCAGTTTTGGCATAAATTCCAATTTGGGTGTCGTACCCTCCACGAAGTATCATCAGTCAAATGACTGATCAAATGAAATGATACCGTTTTCGGTCAAAAACCTTCACGTCAACACTACTGTCGAACAATATATAATTACTAAGCTACATATAATTGTAGGCTAACTGTTATCAAATACGTTCGATGCTTCAGCTCAACCTCAACATGAGTTAATTCTAGAAATTCAACAAATCAGTACAACTCAGTACCAAAACACCGGCGAAGTTGAATGATCTCTATATAATTTTGGTGTCATTATCCGCTCGCCGCTACGTATGTCTCAGTCGGCCCGTCTGCGCCACGCAGGTCTGCGTACCGTGGGACCCGAACCAGGAATTCGAAGTTTTCCGCTCAACTGCTTAAGGCAACTTAGGTAGGAAATCAATTTCACATATCTAGTGGAATAGATATAGAGTATCCATCAATGTATATCTTTTCATAATTTTCCGTAGCTCCGCGATCGCTGCCCATCATTGGGCGTCTGCATTATTACAGTTTATAAGGTGCAGTAGAAATAATTGGCCGTTGGATACTACCAAGGAAGTGTCCAGGTTCTCAATTGGAACATAACAGAAGATATGCATGCAGGTTGGAAGAATGTTTACGTACAAAAAAAGTAAATAAAGAAACGGCACTATTACGTTGTTCAATCAAATCAGTTAGTTTTGCAATTTATTCTTACATTATTAATACTAATGGTAGTTGTAGCGGCGGCGTTACTTTAGACATTACACAAATTATAACATGGCCGATGTAATTTGCATCACGCCAGGTGTATATGTGTAATTATATCCCCATTTGCATGACTCTTCGTTCTGATTGATTCCTCGTTTATATATATATGTATGTATGTATGTACATACATATATGCATATATATGTATATATATATACACACACACACAGTTCTGTACTGAATATACATATGTGTGCATGTTTCTGTTTTGTCGTGCGATGGGTGGTGACGATATGGCGAAACCATTATTGGATAACAAACTCTTTAGTGACTACTTGGGTAGTTGTCGGGCCATGCAAACAACGCTTTGGACAGCTTCAACAACACTTCCGGTCATCCACAAATTGAGGTCGACCTGCAATCGACTACGACTTATCGAATTGCTGAAGAATGTTCGACACTGTATTAGCCACGGCAAAACGAAATCTTCTTGTCAGGGGTCCCATATCATAGGGATATAGCTTGGAGAACTTCAAATGCATAGTTGTAACTATAATAATAATAATTATAATATAACAATGGGTTCTGCGAGTGTAACTGTTTTTTCGATCACTTTTCACTTGTTCTCCAGTTGATCAATACGCGCTTACGCGAATACCGTATAACTAATCTGGCGCCTTCTGTTGGCCCACGCTACGACCTTTGCATCATGCCATTATGACTGATATTAACAAATGTTTCAATACAATGTACTAGTAACAGTACGTAATCGCATGTGCTTCAAATCCGCGCTCTGAGAGAAAACCAGGCGAGAACTATGGTCCCCAGGCCCATTCATACAAAATATAAATACGTCCTGTACGTCTTTTCCCATAATCCACAATCGAATCGGCTTGAAGTCGGGACCTAATCACCGTGGTCAGCCGCATCTAGTTGCAACTCGAGAGCTGTTTCTTCTTTTTGCCAGATGATCCTGAAAGTAGCTGTTGTGTGTGCGAGTGCATCAGAGAGCCGAACATAGCGGTGGATTTATCCTGGGCGTTTCGGCTGAATCTGGGATTGGCCCCGCGGTAGTTCCTTTGAAAGTTTACCGTTGGACGGTAGTCCTGCGGGTGGCTGTTACGTTGGCTATTGCTATCGTTATAATTAGTAGTCATATAGTTGTTATCGAAAAAGAGGCGTTGTTGATTGTGGTGACTTTTACGGTGGCTATTATTACTGTTGCTGAATTTTTGAAGCGATTGTGGATAGAGATTGTTGACATCTTCCTCGCCAAAAGTCTGCACAAGACTTTCGGTGATTCCAGAACGTCCGAATGACTTCAGTTCCTCAGTTGAATATTTGTAACCGTTTTGTTTTCGCTGCTGTTCAGTCTGGTAGGCTGCTAATTCAACTTTGCTTAGTGCTATGCCATCCGGTTCATAGTGATCATTCGAGAGCTTTAGATGGTCGAAGAACTTTTCGAAGTCAGTCACCGGAGTAGACTTGTCTTCGTTGTTTTTTTTAGCTGACAAATCTTGAGCTTCCCCAAATTCAGCATTATTCTCTCGTGAACTTTTCAACTTTTGCATCGCTGTGAACTAAAATGCAGACAAAACCAAAATCAAACGCTCTGGGTTCGTTATGAGCTCTGACTTGTCTTCATTTTACCTTAAATTATGCTGATTTACTGTGTGCTTAGCATGTAAATGATAGTTGACGCGGAACATGTAGCAGCTGCAAATGGGTAATTTTGTTTTTTAAATTAGGGCAAAACACTGCACGCAAGCGAACGAAAAAAAAAAAAAGACACTAACTACGTTACACTAACTTTTTCCGTCTCTGCTACTAAGTCGTAGTCGTCAGTTGAAATGGGTGCCATTCCTGGGTGTCGCTGGACGAAGACACCCTCGCTGTGTCTACGAATTTGCCGAAACGATGACAAGTGACCCAATAAAGCATCCTGAAAAGTGCCATTTTTGGTTTGTCGATGCTTTGCTGCAATTCGTCGCGGAGACTGTAGATTTTCACGGAAGAGATGCACGCTCATTCCTCTAGCAGTTTGCCTAGGCCAGGACCTATTGCCATGAATGACAGCCTTACCTTGATTCCTTCGTTGAGGAACACTATTAGGCTAAAATGTACAGTGGAATGATGATATAGCGATTAAAATAATAGCACAGTACATAAATACAGATACGAAAAGTACCGTTGCAGCGAATGTTAGAGTAGCATTATTACTGGGATACGCGATACGTTGTATCGAAATCTACCAAAAAGAAACAAGAAGCGATGTTCTGAGAGCAACAAAAGTAAACAGGCATTTTGAAATATTGTTTACTTTTGCTGTTCCATTATAAATTCTTTCTGTGCTTCAGGTTTAAGTCAAATAAAGTTATTGTTCCCCCGAAAGCAATTGAACCAACCCATCATCTAGTAGACATGACAGCCTCCAGCTTCTGGGACGACGGCCTTGTCGCCGAGCTGGCTTGAGACTTCAGCGCGCACCGCCGTTTTGTTCGTTCGACGACTACATTAGCAATAAAGAGCGCAATACCTTTTGAAAACATCTTACCGGGCAAAGTACCATCAGGTCATGATGAGCTGGCTTGACGTACGACGAGCTCTATGCCTACGTGCTGTTCAATGTCATACGTCGTATTATTGTCGATAGGTTTCTGCTTGTGTCAGTAACTTACTTCAGGACTGTAATTGTTTCGGTCCGGGTTTGCTCTGCTCGTTACCACTTACCTGACTACAGGTGATGGGGTGGTTTAATTTAGCATTATTCTGTTTATTATAGTTGTTCCAAGTATGCTGTCGGTTGCCACCACGCGGAAGCTCAGCACGAACAATCGCTGGGTCGTGTCGCAATGCACGACTGCAGTCTATCGTTATACAGAGATCGAATCATAATTATTATTTTACTACGCAGTCTTTCTTCTTTTTGCGGCGGCACTTCACTACCTAGCAGAGACTGCTTACCAAATATTCCAAAGCAAAGTTCTTCACTAATCACAAGAATAAGAAAGCGATACGATTTATATCGGCGAGTTCAGCTTTAAGTAATCTAGTATTTCTTCAGATATAGTTCATGTAAACTCACCCTCAATTACGTAAATTGAGCGAATCTGTTTCAACTGTAGCTCAGTTTCGCCGTAAGATTCTCCATTGTTGCTACGAGCTGAAATCCAAAATGTCCAATTAATCACATGATGATAAGCGCATCTAATTAGGATATTCAACTATAATTGAGTTATGGCTGAAAAGGTAGTTAGACGGGCCATAGGGATTTTGATTTGGGATCTGTAGATACATAATTCAAGCCCCAGACAATGCATAATAAATTCAACTGTTCCATTTAAAATGACTAAGAAGTCTTCTCTGAACATTGCTCATTGTGACAAACTATTGGACAGAAATTACCTTGAGCGAACACATGGCGCGATACACTCGGCCGGTGGGGCCATTTTGAAAGGTAAAATATAACGAAAAAGCAACGTATATAGATAAACTGATAGGTGAAACAGTCGTCGAAAAATGCACGTGTATCTTTCCCGTGGAATAAACAACGAGAAGGAGCTTTCCCTTGTAACGCTGTAACTCGCTGTAACGCCAATTTGAGGGTTCTACCAAAACAATGGGACCTGTAGGACGTCGCAGTAGCATTCAACGCTAACGTCCACTTGATACTTAACTTGCGTAGTTATTCATATGCATTAATACTTATCTATTGTAAAAAAAAAAACACTAATTCAAAAGCAGTACACGTTGGCTGAAGAACGTACGTGCCAAATATAATACGCTTCGACAGGATCACATAAAGTTAACATGTGCCGCGCTACATATTGTGTATATTTATTTCGTGTCTGAGCAACATAAAGTTCATGACCTGTTGCAATGTAAAATGTTCATAATGTACCAGTAGTATAACACTGATAGAAGTCCCTTCAGGGCTAAAATGGTAGGTTCATAAGGGCTAATAGTTCACATTTGGATGGAGAAAAAAGTGTCAGATACTGGAAACATACGATGGCCTACGCAGTACGTTGCTAAATACGTTTCTTACGGGGCCGCTCGCTGGACTAAAGACTACCACGCCAGTCGATTCTAACGCATGTAGCAAATCCAACAGTTGTCTTTCATTTATGTTGCATGAACAGTGAGGATATACTCGTAAAAGACATATACATCTAAAACCCGTAGCATGCCTACTAAGGAACTGTAGTGTGTTATTGTTTATCAAATGACTGGGCAAAGAAACGCCTTTAGGCGTGGCCAAAGCCTGACGTGTCACTAGCTTTTGCGCATGCCGCACGAGTATTGCCTCAGGTGACCTTTGAAAATTCAAGTATAGTCAACAAGATCGTATCTTTAGATGGCAGTGTCATGGCGGACCGTTATTGAAACTCATGGACAGAGCCATTTCCACACGTGGGACTATTATTCATGCCGGAAACTGTCGACAGTTGATAATCATTTCTATAAAGAAAAAAAAAAAGGTACGCAAAGGCGCCCACCTTTGGAGAGGACGAGAGTTTGCCTTGGAGTCAATGTCTTGAAGGTACCTTCGAAGGTTCTGCCTGAGCGAGTTTGAATAATCACTTTGTCACCTTGTTGCAGGGAATCCGACGTCATGGCCATCTCGACACAAAGACTAAAACGACAAAGAGGTTTAACACTCGTTGACTGGCAGCTTCACTACGAGACACAGTAGTGATGAGATTGCAGTGCGCGATTATAATGACAGGAATCGACGGATCGGAAAGCTGAACACGAGCGTCTGCGTGAAGCGTCTTGTTTTGCACGTCCACTTGTATACACATGCCTGTTTTAAAGACGTGCGCTCGTACGTGGTGGCAGTACGACGTCTGGACAACAATATCGCCACCAAATTGATTTGCGTCAAATCTCTAAACGCTATGGACACCTCATGGATATGGATCGCTAAACACTTTTTTTTATTATTGAACGAATGTAAAAAATTCCTAATTCTTGTCATGGTCATACCGGTTTTAGTTGTAATAATAGTATATAACCTGTCACTCTTATAAATGGTACCATCATAAAAAAGGCGTTCCATAAGTGTTCCGTCTAAAAGTAAATGAATCAATGACTACCATAGAAATTATTTCATCGTGATAGAGCTGAATGGTTGGCGCACGTTTTATCTATTACGGTAGATAAATTTTCGGTATTCCTTTAATAAGCATCATTCATCTGCTTTTAATTAGCACTCTACTTGCGCACATGCAATTGAATGATTATATTTTATTGTTTTTTTTTTTTTTTTTTTTCTATTCGCATCACCTTGTTTCATAATCGAGGTAGATCTTCCTAGCAGGCTACGCACAACGCGTCGTATCGTTATGTCTCGTGGTGCCAGAAATAGTAATTTTAGATCTGACTAAATCTAGAGTAAACAAGCTGTCATTGAACAGCGCTCTCAATAGAGCTTCTATAGCAAATGAAGTGCCTTACTGAGAAGAGTAGTAACTGAAGAGTTGAGCGTGAAGATTTATTTCATGTGTTGACACGTCTTAGACTTGTACTGCTCTGCAATGCAATTAATTGTTTTCTGACTAAATCACTATGAATAATATTTGTGCCCCTACGGTAGACTGCGTCGACGGAGTCGCAAATAGCAGCAAGGCAAACTGAAAGAAAGCCAATTATGCCAACAATGCCCCTTTCAGCCTAGTAGAATTTTTCCATGAAAAAAAAAACTTAATTTTCTTTGTCTTTGAAAGGTAATTTATTTTTGCTTGGTTAGTTCTGTTGAATACTGTGAGTCATTAGTTGTGACTTGCAGGCTTACGCGGCCTGTACTGCAGGTCACTTGCTTGGCAGACCTGATATCAAGTGACTGATGTGCGTCGTTTGCGCAGTCGCGTAAGCTACATTACTGTTACGAAACGTCTATGTGCAGACGAGCAACGGCCTGTTTGGCGCTGATAAGGCAAAATTGATCCTATCGGTGCTACAAATTAAACAAGGATTTACATCATAATCACAGATTTGTTTCTTAAGGTAAACGGTTTTAAAGCGTCATCAAGGGGACGCGTCTCTCGCTTTTGTTCAAACAAATTGAAATTTTTATTGGCAATCGCAAACGTTCTTGGCCATCATGAGCAGCCCCGTTGATTCATCTTTTTCGAAGCATTTTGAGTTTTGGGATAACTTTTACAGGGGTACGTATGATTCTTCCTGAACTCAACTTCGTTGGCTAGTCACTGAGATAGTCTAGTGTGTCTGTGTATGCACATACTGCTACGTTTAGCGTCTGCTGTACTGTAAATACTTGATATTCTTTATTACTACAGCTCGCAATAAACTGAGGCTTGAAACGCATTAAAATTATGATGAACTTAGCAGTCTCGAATGTACTCTCACATTTATACTTTTCAAAGTTCTTTAAGTAAGGCCATTGAAATGCAGTTCCATGTTGTTTTTTTAAAAGGTTATATAGAGCTTCAACTGTTCAGGTGAGAAAAGGATTCGTATGTGATGACTTTATCTAAAATATAGCGAACAACAACGATTCTCTCATAATAAAACTAACTATCTCTCTCATTGGGGATGACATAGCTGCAGGTTCATCAGGTGCGCGAAAATGCGGAGGCTGTGGACGCCTGGTTTACGCCCCCGAACAGGTCTTATGCCTCAGCCAGGCGTGGCATCGAAGTTGTCTCCAGTGCTCTAATTGCGGGAATCGCTTGTCACAGTCCAGTTATAACGAGTGAGTTTTCTTCCCCAAACCTGACTGAGTAACTGAATAAGGTTAGCATAAATATCAAACTTTGACAGATCGATTATGATCAAAAAGACTGACTTCATAATAAAGAAGCTCGTCTTGTTCGTTGTTTCCAGCGTCGATCGTGCTCTTTACTGTGACGCATGCTACCGTGTGGAGTCAGCGGTGAACCGCTTCGCGTCGAAAAAAGCGCGAGCTGCGGAGTCGCTTGACAAAAGCATAGAAGACTCCGTACTGGACATTTTGTAAGAAGTTCTTGCGAACACACATGCGCACTACCAAAGCAAACAGTGCTCAAACATTAGACAATAGATTCTAAACTATACTCTGATTCTGATGCAGGCAGATGTCGTGTACACCCATTAAGACCGAATATTGAGATTGCACTTTTATGACATGTTCATACATTTCAAAACACAGAACATTATCGCTATAAATATTGGATGATGCTTCTTTTTCGTCTTTCAGCCAGAACGTGTTGTTATTGTCGCCCGGACCATCGGGGATCAAGTCCCCCGAATTCGGACCCATAGAGGGAGACAAACAACGTTGCGCGAAGTCAAATGTGTACGTATCTTTGTTCGTTTAAGTTGACGACCATTGAATGAAGTAGCCAATAGTGATACGATATTTTTAAAGATAAATTTCTATTTCTTTTATTTCCGTTAGGCCTCCTTATATCAAGCAGGAATGCTTCTAATTTATCTATCACCTGTAGTTGTGTTTTGTTACGGTTTTAATTGGAATTACGCTCTATGTTGCTAGATATGTTTTTGAAAATCTATTTATCTCAAAAATATAAACCTCTTAAAATACTAAAACATAGTAAAGGCGTAGCAGAGAAATTAGCATGCAATTAATTACAAATCAGTAAAGATTATATTTCATTTTTATTGTATGCTATATAATTCCATTTATTTATATGAGCTCGTATATATACAAATAGTCGCAAACAAATCATGTAGAAGTGGTGTACATATTACAAGTAAATAATAGTACCATTACTGTAACAATAGTTGGGTAATGGCCTTCGTTCTTGGTTGGCCGAAAAAGATTTTCTGTTCATCCAGCTTTCCGAACAGTTAATTGTGAACATCTAACTTTGGCATACGTAGGAACGCCGACCACACACTAACTGGCCTATGGGAGACAAGTAGCTCACTTGATAACGCCGACATACGAAACTCCTCCTCCGACGCCAACGACACTTCAGCTGGCGTTTTCCCTTCTGACTGCACAAACTATTCGCAGCCCATCTCGCAGTCAGGCTTTGTTTGTGGCCCGCGTTTAGATGCACGTTCTAGGTCGACCTCTTGTGAAGATTCTCCCAAGCGATCATTTGGAACACGATACGATGATGGTTCTGCCTGGAAACCGATACGGAATCAGGACGTCGATACGAGCGTTGGTATAACCCAACCTAAGCCAACCAGGTTAATATGTTACCATTTTGAGATACGTGCTTGAAATCACGCAAGCTTATGCTATTTAGAAATCTACGATGAGCGTTACAACATGGCCATTCAGTAATTGGCCAAGTTGGGAGGTTAACTAGAAAAACTCGGTAGAAAATAGATCTTATGTTTTACTTCAAATAGTACAAATAGCAGGCATCGGGTTCCATTTGCTTAATAGTAAGTAAAATGCCGAAGACCCTGAATATCGTATCTTGCGTCTATATTTTATGTCTACCAATTACATAATTTGAATAATCTATAATACTTGATCTCGTTTAAAACATTCTATTATCACTGATAGAAAAATCAATATTTGAAACCGTGACCAGTTATACAAACGTCTGCGTGGAAAACACGTATGCCACGTATTTAATGTTTTTATCCATGTTAGTCTACGTAGTTCACTCTACTTACGACGGCGGCAGCTTTTACGTCTTAATACGATCACACGTTTTATTCATAAGTTGTACAACGACAACGACGGCGGTGACGATGCTTTGGCAAAGTTTAAATTGGTCCTTTGAGAAAACAACCAGCATTTCTTACAGCCCTTGGCGATTGTTTTCGGTCACAGAGATCTCCCATTCGGGTAGGAATGTGTACACAGCAGGACCATTAGCTAAGGCACGCTAAAGATAAATTAACGAACCCCTTCGTAGAAAATAGGGCCCTAGAGTATTTTAGCTTTTCTAGTATTATGATATTATTTTAGCTTATTGCAGAGTGAAGGAAAGTTAGTATTAGTTGTTTTATCCAATGAGCTAACGCCAAGCGTGTCACAATTATTCTAGGAGACGATTTTCCAGCGCTCTCGAACGGGCCCCTCTAGAGCGACTTAAAGGTGAAAAACCAAGGCAAGTTTATCACTTTTACTCATTAAACCAACCATTAGTTGCTATTCACAGCTACATCGTCCTTTATCGTATCACTTGATGATCACATTATATAATATCATCCAAAAGATAGATAACTTGTTCTGCTCAAGACATCAAAGGCTGACCATAAGACAGATAAAACAATGGTTATCTTTTTAGGCTAAATGGCTAGAAAGGCTAAATTAAGGACAGCGTTTGAACATGAAACGATTTACCTCAACTTTTATCAGGCAACGCAATCACTAGACATGGAACTACTTGGCCTACTTGACTATTAATACTTGGGAGTTTCTTTTGCAGCGTCCGAGAGATCGCAGCCAAAATCAATCATGCTGGGGTAAGCTTTACTCGGGCTTCAAATATGATATGGAAGATACCGACTTTTTTTTTTCTTTCTAAAAACATACAGATCTTTTAAAAATATCCACAACAGTTGGAATAAAAAAATCACAGAAAAAAGGTATCTACTTGATATATTGGTTTCTAAGTGTCTCCGTAAAAAAAGTGTATTAAAGGTATAGCAAGTCTAAATAAATGTCCAATAAAACAATTTAACTTTTATTTAAAATTTAGTATTAAGACACACTGTCTTATTTCCGCAATGTTTTCGTAGCCATTTAGCAAACAACTCAAACCGATGCCCGGTACCTGTCGTT
Source organism: Varroa destructor (assembly GCF_002443255.2). Lineage (NCBI taxonomy): Eukaryota > Metazoa > Arthropoda > Arachnida > Mesostigmata > Varroidae > Varroa > Varroa destructor. The sequence continues at coordinate 65,859,832 of NW_019211454.1, read as the reverse complement.
CCGAAACCGTTGTATTTCTTAACAGTCAACGCTAGACAGTCTATTTCGAAAATAGTACCGACGCTTTCAGGCTTTGTGAAACCTTAAAAAAAACCTAAAAGAAAAAAAAAGATGTACTTATTTCATGTCTATGGTAGAAGAGCGCAGCTAAATAGCATGAAAATCTAGTCCTTTTTATCGAAATACCGCTTTTGTTTTCCTTTTGTGGTTTATTGTATTGCATAAGACGTAGCATTTGATACAGTTAACGTTTAATCTGTAACGCGCGTCTAACGTCTGATAGTGTCATTTAGATACGGCCACGAGTTATCTTAGTTTGCTCAAGTTTCGTTAGTTAATATAGCCGCTATCTATAAACTGTCAACAGCAGCCATGACAGTGTGGTTCCACTCTATAGCTGCGGACGGGTGGGGTTATTGGGGTGAGAACCCATCACTTCTGCGGTGGCTGCAATAAGACGGTGCATCCTGATGAACAGCAAAGGTGTCTTGGGCGAATGTGGCATCGTAACTGCATTCGATGTTCAAAATGCTACAAGCCGCTACAATCAAACGTCCGCTATTTGGAGTAAGTAACCACGGACAAAATATAATATAGCTTTCAATTATCATTGAAATGATTCGAAGTTATGAGAAATACTGCAGTGAGAGCAGTAGAGCTGGCTATGGCGGTCGTGAACTGTGACTAGTACATGCATGCCGCTCGATTTTGGAAAATTAAAAATAGCATATTCAAATATATTTCATTGTTATTAGTTACAGCATCGATGACGTTCTTTTCTGTGACACATGTCTGAGCGTTGAAATGACGAAAAAGTTTTCGGTAAGGCGGAAAACCCTGGGTGATGTGGTGGTTCCTAAGGAACTCGCCCGAGATAAATGGTAAGTCAAAAATAATGTTAACCCGGTTTTGTCTGCTTCACTTTTACGAAGAAGAAGGCTTTAATTGACTAATCGCGCGTACTTCAACAAACGAAAACTTCTCCCGAAAGCGTTTTCATGACACTATTTTTTGCAAAGAAAGATCTTCGTTCCCAGATTGAGTCAGAAGCACAGCTTCTTTGGCTATTTCTTGCTGAATTTCACTTTTTTTTTTGCAGCGTTGTAGGGCACTTACAAGACGCCGATCACCGTAAATAGTAAAAACATTTCAGAGAACCCTATCAAGCATGGTAGATTTTTTAAAGCGTTTCACAACATTAAGCTTGAGCGAGCTCTCCATCCTGAGACTCGACAAAACATAGGTCTATATATAACTTCATATATTAATCGGGCACAGATTTTTTCAGCGTTTGTTAAACATGGTATTTTTGCGTTGAAACCTCGAGTCGTCTAGGCACCTTGTTCGTAATATGTAATGCTCACATAATATGTAATCGCATACATATTGCACAAAATGATCAATCACAATATTGCTGCTTACTAATATTTATTTACGGCGCTCAATTTAACGTTTACCTGCTCATTTTCGACACATCCTCAAGCTTGATTATCATTTCAATATTCTTTGAAATAGAAAGGTGACACATCTAGCCAGATATCATTATTTAATTAGGAAAGTTTCTTCGATTAGTTGCAACCCCTTGTAATTTATTAGCATCGGTAAAGTTTAGAAGCTTTAGCATCACCGTCGCTTCCCTACCTATCAGAGAAATCATTTTACGACCTCACGCATAAATCTTGTACGTAACGGAGCGGTGATTTGTTGGTTTCGGTTTCAGTGAACCAAGCTACTTCTACGTATAACTTCATGGAATCTGTGTTGTCGTCATAGTCGAATTTCAGGAAGGCGCTGCCGTCATGCATATATGTATCATCAAAATACAGTAATTAATTTATTGTATATCGTCGTGCTCAAGTTACTGAGCACTCAAGTGGCAGGGTGGCCCAAAACGAACGTTCGGAGAGTACTTTTAAGGGATGTTTAGCAAAACTTCTGATTCGTCATGGTGCTACCCTTTGCTTTTCAGAACTCCTTTGATACATCATCATGATACAATACATCGCGGCATACAGTATCAGTCTATTATACCTAATATATTACGAGAAGTCATATTTTCATTTGCAAATTACATGTTTCAATAAATACACAGTACGAAGCTCCTATTTTCTTTAAAGAAATACCTTTATACCGTTTTAACTCGTACTAGTTTTCACTTCCTGTGATCGATTCGATAAAAACTACCGAGCCAAAATAGTTGGTCGTTTTGGTTTGCATTTACTGAAACAGCGGATCAATCATAGTTAGCCGGTTTACACGTAATATCAATACGATCAATCAGCCTATCATCTGCATCAGCCTAAAGTATAATAATCTCTAATGACAAAAACACGCCCTGTTATTAATGGTAATAATATATGATTTTCAACGAAATTTTCTCAACTCTAAGATACTGCTAAGTCAGACTTTCAAGAACGAGGTTAGTTAGACAGCTATACTCTGACGAAGTGGAAGTTACACAATTTGTACCTTTTCTGTTAAAATTATTGCCCATTATCTCGAAGCACATGAAAGCCTTGTAGGTAATTTTCGCTTCACCCTAGAGTATGTGTCTTGCCTCCTTGCCTATCTGGCGGTGAGCGGAGCTGTTAAAAAGGTGTGAGTGCGAGGTTCTATCTTGGCACAGGATCTGACTGGTGCCAGGCAACAGTCTAACACGTCTGCACAGGCAGGCAGGCAGGCCCACAACACGCGCAAGCCATTGCGACTTTACTGCATCGACTCGTAAGAAATCAAAGAAGTATAGTGCGCGAACAGCGGAAATATAAACGAACGTATATTGAGATTGGAAAGTGTCTGGATAGCCGTCAACACAGGCCTTACAGAATCAGCCAGGGAAATCATAAACAAGTATAGGAACGACTGCGCAAGTTGGCAAGGTAAGCGATTTACAAAAAAAAATATTGGAATAAACGGCATAGGCAGGCGTATTAATTTCATACTGGATCCGGTTCGCAGCACTTGTCTTGCACACCCTGTTACAGTCTTGTGGTTTTACTTTTAACTACATGGATTGATAATCTGCTTCATTCTGCTAGATTGCACAGTGTGTGCCGAAGGCGGGTCTTCATAAGGTACTCGACTATTTTTCTCAAGTGAATTGAAAAATGAGCGTAGGTAGACTACGATGATTTTTTTCGTTGTAAGTTTATGGGTATCACTGGTGGATTGCGTATATCTCCGAAAATTCAACTACTGTCAGGTAAGAAAAACTTCAAGAACATAAACTTAATAATATTGACAAAATAATAATCAATTAGAAGACTTTCAATATTTTTTTAGGAAGCGCTCTAGACGTAAGAAACAGGTTTGTGCGATTTACGATGACGATCAATGAATTCATATGATCGTTTGATACCTTTCTCCACAGATAGAGCTCTACAGCGACAGACCACAGTGGAGCTCTATCTTCCAAAAGGCCAGAATTACAATTCACTGATACTTCTTTGAGCGAATGCCAAACTATCCATGCGTATTGTCTTGGTATCACACGATTGATTGCACCCTTCAACACCTTGTCAATTGCAATTGTCAATGTGGTAAAATCGATCATTGACAAATGCCGATGATCAGAAATCATCACGTTATGCGTCTGCAGCATGATATTTCCTTGGTAAAATTGACATGATATGAGCAGTGATTATTCAATGGACAATTAAGGCACAAGGTACTGAGTTCCCCTTTGCACCAACTCGTATTTGGACCTAGACCAAAAAGAGCGCAATTTTCCCTGATTCGAGTGATTGGCATCGTATCATTGGAAGTCCTTCCATCAACGTATCAGTCAAGAACCATGAACAGCTACCGTTACAAAACGCTGTAGGGGGAACAGACGTTAATTCACCTTTCGCCCTGTCAAAGTGATTGAGGTGTTTGTATAATTGGAACTCGACCTCACAGCGGTAAGCGTTACTTGTTTATGTGAAACCACATTTTCAAACATTTACTACTATAGGGTAATAGTTTAGTGACTAGTTTCACCTGTATGCCTTATGATATCATCGTTGTTTTTCGCGTGTGGTTTGTTACAAAAACGCGTCAATTCATGTGAGTGTGTTTCTTGTTGTAGTTGGTGTTAATATTACGTTTAAAATGATTTACGATGACACCGCATCACCGAATCGTACCTTATCCAACACAAATGAATACGGTCTACTCATTGTATCCGATAGCTGAATGTAGTGTAGTATGTAGGGATACGTTATGCTCGAGGTTCGAGGCACACGTGGTTTCACGCTAGGAGCCTGTCGAACGGCGGTGTCGGACGTAAAACTCAGAACACGGAGGGTGTAGTGTACCATTTTTTGCCCAACATGGCCATTCCGTTGGGTTGAGTTTTTGTTCCGAAAAGGAGTATGCAAGGTAAAGAAGATATGGGCGAATTTGCAATGCCACCCTATCATCATCATCATCACCATCGATCTGAACAATCTTCTTTCAAAAAAATCAGACCGACTGTCCCCGTGAAATTTGCAAAATTAGGAGAGCGAGGAGAAAAAGTGGCTATCATTTTTTTAAACGAATCCTACTGTTGTAGATAGCTTATCTAACTTAACTAACTGTTCCTTACGATAATGGTCAGTTCATTCCTATATCATCTGTCCACTCTCAGGGCTAGAGGATCGCGCTCTGGAAGTAAAGATAACAAAAAAAATTAAGTGTCTCAGTGGGTTAGACATTCAGTCTTAAGTGGATTGAACACTATTATTTGTTTTGCAATTGCGTCAATTCTTTTTTTTTTTTTCACTTTTGATAAGCATTAATATATCAATTATTTTGACGTTTAATACGTTTTCATTCGCATTAGATTAGGCGACATAGTATATCAGGCAGGAATCCTTTCAGAAGTATAATGCCACCATTTTCATCTGCATGCTGAGCAAATTTAAAAGCAAGACATTCACGACACATAAAAATTATTGTCTCATTACGTAGTTGTCTGTTCGCCAATGTCTTTCAACAATCTATGGGCATTGTGCCACTATTAACTATTGTTATTTAGAGAGGCGTTTGACATACCCTTAGAACTACTACCTCTTGCCATCTGGCGTAGAAGACCTGTCCGACGAAGCTGTAAAAGCCAAGGTCAGAAGTTCAATATAATAATGCAGGTTGATAACAGCAATCATACATACAAGCGCTAGGGGTGAAAAAGCACGAAAATATCACCAGAGTTCGAGCTTCTTCGAGTAAGCAAGCACAAGCTTGTTTTTAAGAATGAGTGGCTTCCACAAAAGATATGCTCTTTCGGAACTTTACATAAGGTTATAACAAGGAAGTTACGTAAGATATTATCACATAGAACGGGTTCAGCTATTGGCTTTCGTCGCATAAATACAGGTCTACCTCTAATATTAAAGGTGTAGTTGGGTAACTTTGGAGATAAACCTATTCGAAACTTCATAACCAATAAGTGACCTAAGCCTAATAATCCGCTAGAACTATATCCGTAAAATATGGGTGGTCAACTATAGCTTGACTCCTTGTCATTCAGTAGCTATGTTACATTCTTCCCTAAAGATAAACTAATAGTAACGAAAGACGAAACCTATGCATCGCGTGCTGAGCTTTTAATAAGACTTTCGAGAAAAGGTTCGTCTCGATGAGTTTCGTCATCAACATCTCTCCCCGTCTGAGTCCTGGTCCTTCGTCGGCGACCATCATGCTCAGCTACCTCTGACGATAGCATCGATCATTTGTCACGATCGATAACTTTTGTGTTCGTTAAGGACACACATCGCACCACCAGAATGCGTACCGCTGCTGAGCAGAATAAATTGGAAATGGTCTGGTCATCGTTTGTTTTCTTTTCTATTCTGTCGTCCGTTGCTCTGCGCATCTGCGAACCATAGTGCACTGAGACACTGCAGGAAGGGTTCCCTTCTGCTTGCTGCTTTGAAAAAATATATGGTGCTTTACAAATTAGCTGCGCATTTCGGTTCTTCATTCTATTTTGTACCATTCTCATTTGGCATTTTTTCTATTTCACACATGAACTGCGTTACAGTGGCCTGCTACAGAATGCGGTGAACATATCTTACCGAAATGCTTTGTCGAACGAAGGTTTTCTGATGACGTTATCAACGTCAGCTGGTGAGCCCCATGATAATTTTGCTTGAGTTCGCCTGTTTGCCTACCTAGCTTCACGCTGTCAGCAGCATCGGCGGGAGCATCAGCTGCTCTTGTTTGTACATTAACCTCGGCCTTGCCGTGGCATTTTCCAGTAGCGACGATAAAGCCTACGACGTCTGCAGCAGCCCTGCGACCTAGTGGCGGCTTACAGGTGTAATCTCTGATGCAACAGCAACAGTTCCATGCGAAATACCTGAAATGATTAGTCACAGCAATGAGATGCCATTTGTATTGGAAGTAAGCAGTTTTACAGCACAACTGTACTCGGTGGTAGCAAACTGAAATAGGCATGTAGGCATTCAGGGCTCTGTCTTCGTTCTGTCATTTTTATTGGGCGCCAATCACGATCAAATACACTCGGTGGGTGATCGTTCTTGGGGTGCAAGTTATAAGGAGGATAGCGATTTAATTTGTAGTCGAAGGAAACCTTCTCTGATAAGGCACTTTGTGCTAACTGTAATAACCTATCCTGAGGATAAGTTTTATTATAAATTAATTATTATAGGATAATAAAGCGAGAACGCCCTTAATGAGTGAAAATACATTCACAAAAAGAGGCATCTCTGCGACACGCAAAATGTATTTTCAGAGTATACTATAGAATACTGCGCAACATTAGCACCTGAAACTGCTTAGTGAGTCTTTCTTTAATATCAGCCGGTGGCAATGCTAAGCTTGACCCCGATCACTCAGCTCTCCTGTCACATATATATATATACATATATTACTCTTGTCGCATTCGCAGTTCGCTCCTTTTTTTAACCAAGATAATAACTTGGGGTGGACTAAGTATAAGATGCAGACCGTTACAGTACATTCAGATCGCAATCTAAACGAGATAGACTTGTTTGAACGGAAGCCCAATGTTGAGATATAGAACGAAATCCTCCGCTGGCGCATCGTTGATGTTCTTATGATGATCTCTACGTCGCACAATTCCCACAAGTCCTTTTCTCGATTTGGAATTATTATTTGGCTCAGATGCAAGGTCAAGCTAAGAGTGTCTTTTCTGCCTGCTTTGTACGCAAATCGACTACATTGACTTTGCGTTACGAATGAAGGTTGTGATGAAATAACGTAGTCATGTCTTTGATCGTGGGGATAATCTTTTAACGGGTTTAAATTAGGCACGCAATTACCTGTGTTAATCTCGTAAGTATTGCGATTGCGCTACATGCTTTACGCTAGAGTCCTTTAGAAACGTCTTTGCATATGTGGTTGACATACAAAATGAATACTCATCATTGAAGCGTGGAGTGGTAATAGACATGATCATGTAAATACGTTAAACATTTTACAATATTTACTACAACGAATGACAAGGCTTGTTCGTGCCAGCTGTAGTGTATGCGTTAAAGCTCTTGAAGCAAACCGCCTCTCGCCCTATCTCGCTCTATTTTTGGCTCGATTGCCTATTATATTTATTCAGCTCAGATCTCTTATCTGGCGGCCTAAGCTATTAGTTTTTTTCTAAATCAATGTTTCGATTATTTTTCAATTCCCTTCGACTTTCTTAAAAAAAAACGAAAAAAAAAATGGATTTTTGACACCGAGGCACTATTTTTTTCTATTCGGGCAAAACATTGTGAAACAAGTTTGTACGGTGAAGTACGTTTGCATGAAACAATACTATTTCCACAAACCTATTGAACCTGGTGAATGGATCGATCCCACTTAGTAGGTCAATGACCGTACCTACATGACATGCTATGTCCTGATTGATTGATTGCACTTTGGGCAATAGATTTTTGTCAGTAAACTTAGAATGCCGTACGGGCAAACCCTAGACGACTGCTCACTCCACTACGGTAACATTACCTATAGAAGTTCGAATATCGCTTTATTGGCCTTCGTTTTCTGGCGTTTCCGACTGGTTCAGTAATATCAATCAGTTAGTAATTTACTCACGATTCTGCTCAAGGACAAGCCATAATATCTAAGTAACGCGTATTTCCAGAAGATGGGTCACTTGCCATGCCAGAGACTTATTACTTCGATGTCATAAATGTATGGTGTGAGTGGCGCACTAAATGCATAGAATAGTCCAGTAAATTTAAAGTAGCATTTGAAGTACTACTTGTTCTTTTCCTAGGCATATCTATCATAAAAAGCAATGTGTGTGCGAGTGTACTTAGCGAATTTAACTGCAACTCGAGTCGATCTAAAAAGTCGAATAATCTATGAATAGGCCTAATCTACTTCTGCAGGTACGTTTTAGCCCGAGCAGTACGACGGCAAAGTTCGCACTATGATATTAGGCTAACGAACGACGCCAGCTTTGCGCATCTGTGATTGTCATTGACGTCGTTCACCCAGATTGACCCGTTCACACGTTTGTTTTCGATGCCTGCCTATTTGAATATATGGCTGTTTGTGACTGCAATGCACTACTGCGTATGACTTCTCGCCTGGCTTCGGACGATAATGTCACTCAGTCCCTCATGATATACGATTCACTGACTAGATACCTGATGCTGAGAACCGACCTGCAGGCTGAATTCATTTCTGAAGAGGCAGAACTGCCTTTTTGCGGTATTAATTCGGCACGTGTTTATGCCAGTGGTTAGTAATAGCGTGCAGAGAACTGTTGGTGTTTATTTCCTGTAAGTATATATGTAGAATGCTGGACGTCTTCCATGTGTTCTATGAGCTTCAAGCACGGCTCGTGCGCTTTCTTCGAACAAACAACACATTAGTCTATGAGACGTTCTGGTGCGTATTTATACGAGAAAGATCACTGTCAAAGTTTCACCAAATCGTATTTCTTGCAAATGTCGTTTAATTCGCAATTATAGAAATGAGCGACCAAAAAACTGCGAAGAAAATGGCACCATTATGACATATGCCTAAAAGCTTCGAACGACGTATCTCAAGGAGGCCACTGCTCATTGCTATAGCCTATTAGCTTTCATGTGTTCGACATGTTTAGTGGATATAGCTGTTATAGTTTGATTCGTGCCAATCGTACCGTAATAAGATATGGGTGCATCTGCTGCCAAGTTGATCGATCACTTTCAGCACTCGTAAAAATTATAGGCAAACTAATATTTTTTTCAAACCATTTGCTTAAAAAGCATGTATAGTATGTATCTATAGTATTGAATTTTCGGTTGAGTTGTATGACTCTATGAAACTGATCTGTATGTTTGAATGTTTTTTAGTAAGGTTGTTTGTTGCATAACCTAACTTGTGTTGACTAAAATTATAAAAATCTCCAAATTTTTTTAAGATTTCTAACACAAAAATAACCATCAGTATTGTCTGCTTTTTTCTGCTATTAATGGATAGTACTTCGGAATTGCACAGCTAGGACGTCTGAAGATTTCAAGTAACCCCAATACACGCCTTCATACCTGCGGATTTATCAGTAAAGCGTAACATTTTTCTGACGCATACATTTGGAGAGCGTAGTTTCTATGCTTGAAGCATTTTTTTACAAATGCATGATCTTGTCCTTTGTCACTTCGCAGATGTCTGAGCGTCAAGTACCTATCGAAAAAAACGAGATGTCAATACTCGATAATGAATTTTCGTCAATTCGCGAACGATTCGAGTCGGAGATGCGTAAGATGGAAGACGAAATGGCCCGTTTTCGCTCGATGGTGCTTGACCATGAAAGGAATATATTCATAAATTCCATCGTCCCAGGCATTGTAAGTATGGTAAATTCCTTAGATTGATACCCAAAATATTGAGTAAGTGATCGTATCAAAACTGCAACACCCCGAGATGACAAAGCAGAATAAAATCGAGAATTTCCGAGGCGTATCTTGCCACCTATGCGACTAATGGGTGCAAGTATACTGGAGGCCACAACCCTAAATTAAACCAGCTATCGTCTACCGAAACGAACACGGGTTATTACCAAGCAAGAAAAGTCCTATCATCAGAATGTTTTGACATGGTTGGCTTCTTACCTTTTCCACCCCCCAATGACTTTTATTTTGCTACCATTCAGAGTGTATCTATTGCCATTCTTAAACTGACTACTAAATCACAGAATGTATGTGAGAAGAACTTTGTTTCTTTTTGGGAAGTTTGTGTGTGTATTTGTGTTCGCGTCATGTGTTAAGATCGCTTCTATTTTTTACCAATTCTTGTGACGTTTACTCATATATATGGATATTTTACCCAAAAACATTTGTTTGTCGCCACTACGAAATTAACCATATATAATATTTTTGTATATGGGTTTGCTCGCTGCAATAATCGCGCACGAGGTCCGCACTCGTGGCAATAGGGAATTCACCAACTGCCTATTATATATTATTCTGCTTTCAGTGGCCGAAGCTATTATGTACAATATATATATATTTATTTAATATATATTATTATAATATATATATAATATTATTATTATAATATATAAGACACTGCTTATTTTTTACACACGCACCAAAGCCATGATACTAGTTTGCACGAAAGTTTCATTCAGCTTACGACACGGGTAACTGCTGCTTATTAAAAACAACACTGATGTGTTGCCTTTTTGGTTTAAAAGCAGCCGTATGCAGATCGTTTCGCTATAGTCGCCCGTTGTTACGAACGGCGATCCAGGACATGATCACTAAATCAGCTTATGAGCTCGGATTATAATTTCTCTATATTAGTGGTACAGATAGTAACTCAAAACTGTATAATGCTTGATCGCATTCTTTACCTTGAATGCCATCTCTAGCCTGCAACCTTGTTTCCTGAAAACGGAATTGGATCGCCCCTGATCCAAGATAATGCCAATGGCGGCAAGGAGCTCAAACTTCGATTTGATGTTTCACAATATGCTCCCGAGGAGATCGTTGTCAAAACCGTTGATCACCGTTTACAGGTACGTTGTGCAATTGTTTCTTTATTCATCTAGCTCCTCACAAACATCGACCCACACCATCATAAAGTGTGCTATACAAACCATAATCCGAGGGCGTATGGTCTTCAGGCAAGTTTTTAACTAAGCCTTAAAGCCTGCTACGATAGAAGCACCATATACACCCCAGCCAGCTTGTTTCACCAGACAAAATATTTACACGTAAACTTTTTCCTCCTTAACATTTAAATTTCATTCTACTACATACGGAATTGGATCTTTTCTAAGTAGAAGGTTGACAAAGTTGACTAGGAATGTTCTAATTTTATTTGCTTAAGGGGTTTTAAAAATGTCAATATCCCCGTAAACTGATCTATTAGCAAAACACGTGAGTAACCGTGTTATGTAAGATTGATTATTGCGCCGTGCTATTATTACTTGTCTACGAATTCTCTAAGGCAGGCTTTTAAAACGAACAGGTTTAATGTTCTACAGATTTTATTGCGACACGGCAATATTTAGCCTGCAAACATCTCATGTTTTTTTTAACTCTGTTATTGCGACTCAATAGTGCAAAGCATGTCTGGTAATTAGCCGCTACTATGAGCAACCTATTCCAATATTCTCAATATATATATAGAACTAGTAACTAAGCAGTAATTTACAATATTTACATTACGTGTCTATGTTAAGTTCATCGCCCAAAATTTAAGGTAAACAAATTAAGAAAATAAACCAGCAAAACAGGTAAAGACTACATACATCAAATAGATATGTAGGGGAGTTCCTCATCGTAAATTAATAAACGCAAACTCCATCTTTCTAACAAACGGATGCACTATAGATCAGTTTGCGGTGCTTGTTAATGATTCAATTTCATTAGATAATAATAGATAAATTATCTATATATATATATATATATTAAGAATAAAAAATTAGAGGTCTCTTATGTGTAAGCAGGCCACTAAAACAATGTGAAGGGTCGAATAAAAATGTTTTCTTCGCAACCGTAAATAGGTAGAGGACTCTGGCTTCCGAAATTTCCATTGATACGTGTTCTTGTACGGCTTCTTAGGTAAGCGCAAAGCATGAAGAAAAATCTGATACCAAGTCCGTGTATCGTGAATACAACCGTGAGTTTCTGCTGCCTCGGGGTCTCGACCCAGCGCATATTACATCAAACCTTTCCAAGGACGGTATTCTGACGATTCAGGCACCCCTACCTGCACTTCCAGGACCTGGAGGACCGTCTACCGAAACATCTAGGACCTCCTAATAATTGTGTACAACAGGAGATGCTAGGTCTAAAATACAGTACACGTACCTAAAGACAATAAAATTTTTTCAGAGACATAACGGTGATGCTTGTCGTTAGATAGATCAGTAATGATATTTCTATTAAACTTTTACATGAAGCTTCACTGACCGAAAAACAAAAATAACACTTGACCGCTGTGGATAACAATTATATTAGTTACTCTTATTGAGAAAACTAAATTATTCCATTGCAATTTTCTTAGTTTCTAATTTCGTTTTTCTCTTAAATGTGAACTCAATAATCTCACGTGGTCCATAATGGTTGACTGGATTGTTCATATCAAAATGCTTAAGTTCACAACGGATTTTACCGTAGTACGTCACAAAGTTGCATCACGTAATGTTGCTGCCGGTCAGGCAATGACACACTTCATTTATTCCGGAACAACGATAACTCAGCTATTAAATCGCAGACTTCTTTTCTTTACATTTAAAAAAATTAGCAAACACTTAGGCTTATGTATTTTACACACACATAACAACTGGAGTCAACTAACATATTACGCTACTATTGTATAGGCAATAGATGCTGTGCCTTGTATTTATTTGCTTAGTTCGCTGTAATAAACGCTTCGTTTGAATAACTTTATCTTATTCCATATATGTATCTCACATGATTGATTTTTTCTCAAGGGCAAACTGTCTGTTAGTAGTCATATTATTTTAATTCTCAATGTCAGTTCATCGCTCAGTTACATTCGACTGTCGTGTAAATTTCCACATGCTCTGCTCATAATGTGCTTAAGATTTATCTCCAGCGTGCGTAATTTGCATTATCAGCGATGACGGGGATATGTATTATATATTGTTGAAATCTCTCCGTGGTGAGCTTGTATACGGTGCTTATTTAAAATTCAGGGAAACTTTAGATACAATCAAGATTAAACAATTATGAAAATTCGGTCCATCTGACAATTTAATAGTATTATCCAATCACAAATTATATATAACGGGAGGTACTGATGGTTAAGACTGGGAACCTCGCTTTTACAGAATTTTTCTGGAGATCTTGATAGCTAGTCTGCTAAAGTGTAAATCTTTGGAGGTGAATTGCTCACAGCATTAGTGCAATTTATTACATTTCGTAACTGTAATACATTTGAGGTGGTACAGAGAACAGATCTTTAAAAGACTCTTACGTTCTATTACTAAAGTTTGCATGTCAGAATCTATTACGCTGTAGGTCAATAAGCGATCGATATCATCTAACCTATATGCACTACCACAGTTTGTATTTTAATATAATTACGGAAGTATCGAATTCACCACATAGGCAACCTCTATCTCTTAGACCGGTCCATCACAGCTGCTGTCAATATGAAAACTGGCTTTATAGGGACAACGATCAGCATAACTGTGACCATGGCAGCGTGTTTAGGAATGGTGTAGCTCTGGTCTTCACTGTCACTCGCCAGAAATGATTAGACGATGCTACGCATTCGTACCAGTCAAAAGAAGTGGCAGTTCTGCATCAGTTCAGCGAAATCGTGATAGATGTTTACGGTGTTTGCGATCCTCACTGAGCTGATAGGCACTTCTTCGCAATAGACGAGGCTCTCGATATACATTGTAGGCTTAGATATCTTGTTAGATACAGCTCTTGGTCTTTCATACTTCATATATTCACTGTATTCAACGGAAGGGCTAGTAACTACACTATCGAAACCTGACCGTATTGATCGGTTTTTAGAGTGGAGAAAAGTAATATCGCACAGCATTAGGCACAAACGGAACTCTATCGGAGAGAAAGTTTCACGCAGAGGGAAAGGACAGGCTCACCAGTGACAGAAGGTATTAGGCCTCACTAAAGACCCCTCTAGTAGTCGTCAACGTCCGTTCTGAAGACGGCGGCTAGCAAATGGACCAGTAAATGCTTAAAAGATGTTCTATCGACACACAAGATCACACCATTTAGCAATAGATGCATGCATTGCAGAACCAAACTGAGCGCCCTCAGACACTGCGGTATATTTTACTTAGGAACCGAAGAACATAGAACTGTCGTAGACGAACAAACACTTGTGCGCGGGTACTCAGGACCGCACAATTTCCGTGTATTTAGAAGCCCGCACATCTATACAGAAGTGACTGAAGGCATCCAAATGAGCTGTTACTCATGCTATGTGAGCGCAGCCTGGTCTTGATCTAAGGTACAATCGTGATTAGCACATTGGCTGCTTTAAGCGTGTCCAAATTTTGTCTTCTACAATTCGAGATCCTAGGCGGTTCGGGTCCACTCACGTAAAAACTACTACTGAAATTAGATAAAAAAAAAAAAAGTTAAAAAGAGCTGCTAGAAATGTTTGCGAACTATTTTTTTTGTACCACAATGCCTGTCTCTAGATGCACAACGCGAGAACGTTGTATCTCTTTTTCATTACGAAGAAGGTGACGACACCTATTCACATTTATATCTCATGTTTGTATTTTATGAAACACTAAATAAATCGTCAAAGCTAAAAAATACAGTAGTCCCGTAAAAAAAAAGAGCTTTTTGTCTTCTGTTTAATAAATGTACGAGGTCATAGTTTTTACTTCACATTTCTTGATATTATATTATAATGATCATTAATATTGTAATATATTGTTTTACCATTTTCGTTTTATCACTCCACTCCTTTCTCTTTATTACTGGCTATTTCTACCCTATCACTCATACTTCTTATTACTCACATTTTAATCATCTTCATGATCTTTCCAACCAAAAGTATGTTGGTTATTAACTGCTTCACGTACTGTTCTCTGTACTTCGCTCTCCAGTTCGCCTCCGATATCCGGCTTGCCGAATGACGCTATATTTGCCGTAAGAACCCGCAGGTATAAGATACAGTCACATGCATATAGTGACAACATTTTTTACTCATATGTTCCGCAAATGGGATTTATTCGGCGAAATATATTTCCTTTTACAACTGCAGGCAATGATTTTGCTTCGATCATCACCAAAGATATTATCCTTTTACTTTGAAGCCAAAAAAAGGAGACAGTACCTGAAGAGGCGTTATGGTGCCACGTTTTTCCACTTTTTTAAAAGTTGCTCTATCATAGTATTGATGTATCTGTTGTCTAATATTGTTGACGTTTTTCTTTCAGCTGTAGCTTTCCCTCTGGTTTTATCGCAATTTGTTCACATAAGTCATTGATTTCGAATTTTCGCGTTGTGCTAATTAAAAGGTGACGGGTACATGTGACATTGTGTAGTTTATTTGGGCTTAGTTATTCGGTGAGCATGAGGAAATCTGTCCTTGTCGAAATCAACCGTCTCTTCGGTGAGCCGTCTTGCGAGCGCATCCCGGATGCTGCTTTGTAAAGCATCTTGGAGCGCTACTGTGTTCCGTTGAACGTCAGCATTGAGTGCGTCTACACTTGTTCGCGGCCGGACGCCTGCACGCTGAATTGCCTGAAAAAACAACAGGAATATGAAAGAGCACATTGTAAAAATCGCCTGACCTACCTCGGTATCGATGTAATAGGTAGACATGGGTAATTACAAACTATGTAAGAATTAAATGCCCTATTTTCTATTAGATTGGTGCACGCTATAGTATTGCTAAAAATAACGAAACAAATTTGAAAAACAACCAGGAAATACAAAAAACACAAACTAATGTTGGCTCAAAGATTACCTGCTGAATGGATGCAGGGACGTCAGATAGCTGGCTAGGACTTGTTGGCTTCATGAGTCGGCGCCTTTTTGAAGGCATTCCTGCCAGATACGCGTCACTAAGGGGCCTTTGTACAGCACTTTGGGAGCCCATGTCTCTCGCAATAATTGGTGCCCAACCAGGGGGAACACCGCTTATCCATTCAGACCCTGCAGAAGGTTGTGTATCCGGGACAGCTGCGCGTAGAGCGCTGAGAGCTGCCTCGTGACTAACAGGTGATTCTAGAGTAACCTGAAAACAATAATTGCAAAAAGTTTCGTTTTACACAAATGTTGTCTATTTTCTAATTTGGAAACAACTTACGAAAACTACAACGTAAGCTTTGCTCACCAACCTGTGCGTGCTCCACAGCAACTCCATTATTGACATTTATCGCTTGGTTAGTTGGTGAGGCATCAATGCTCGCGTGCGTTGATGCGTCCACATCCATTCGTTCATCAGGATTTGGCATATCCCCTTCTTCGGTTGCAGTAGGAGCTCGACGGCCGCTGCCTTCCTCTGCTGGTTTCATAACAATATATTCCCTCAGGCTTTCATTGATACGAAGGTGTTCACGATGTGCACCAGCCTGTGTTACGAACGCTGTCACCAAGGGCATATCGTTCTCTGCACGTTCAAACTGCCTGGCCCTAGCTACGATGATTCGTTCGACCGATGCGGTGCCGTCCCTGCAGCACATGGCTATAAGCGACAATGTGTCCTTCACAAATTCACTAAAATGTTCGAAAAGACGATCACCAAATGTAGGTTCGTCGTCTGCCTCCAGGATAAACTTAAATAGGTCAAAAACACGGGCTTTTAGGAAACCGGAAAGGCTGGCCACCAGGTCGACATCAGGATACAGATCAGCCTCTCGAGTTTCCTCCGGTATATCTCTTGCTATCGAATCGATCAAGGCCCCAAGTCTTGTTTCGAGCAATTGCGGTGTGAATGGCTCGCCATTAAGCAATCGCCGGTTTAGAAACTCTCTAAGGGGTGTTCGAAGTCCGTTAAGACTTCGATTGTTTCGCTGTAAAATTACTTCCATGAAATCGCTCGTTGTCAGTGTTGACACTATGGTCGCTAGCAGATCATTGATAAATTCATTTTGCACTCCGTCGTTCCCTCCTACTTCCCAGTTGATGAAACTTGCCACCGGCATCGAGTGGAAGACACCCATGCCAGGGAATAAATTCTGCATAATAGTCTCCAGAAGCGGTCCACTGGATTGGTTAGGAGCTCTTGGTGGAGCTGGTATATCGCCATCTCTTTGTCGCCGATTTGTTGCGGCTGGAACGCTCGACGATCTTTGTGGTATGGTCCATCGGACTCGCCCTTCAAAATGACGATCGATGCGTCGCCCAACAGTCGAGAAGATCGAATCACAGACAAGAAAGGGATCAAATACTTCACGTACAACTGCTGTTGGCCGTAAACCTGTATGACTCGCAGTGGCTGTAGGTATTGTGAACGCGGTTCCAGCGCTGCCTGATCCGCCGCTTCCTGCAGAACCTCCACTAGCCCGAGTCCCTCCCATCGTAACCCCTGCAGTTGTCGGTGTCTGTGTTGTTCCTGTAGTTGTATTGCTGGCCGTTGTCTCTTCTCGCGATGGAGTTTGACCAGCGCTCGCGCCAGCTGTATTAGAACTGGAGCTTGCAGCCCGCGAAACACTACGAAAAGCTGCGTTCGATACACGTCCTGAAAAATTGTATAAAAAATATCTAGATATTTCTGGCACGTGACCTTGTATGGAAATGTTACTAGCCCAAACCTTGCGATACCACATATATGTATACTTTATCCGAAAATCATTGCAACTGCAGTGTGAATTTCCGGCTTTCATACTTGCAGTAATAAGCATTGCATAAATCGCACGAGCAACTGATGTTTTTAATGTTAGATTCAAAACTTTGTCCTGGGCGGACCTATCCACGTTTAGAAAGCACTTACGAACGAAGTCAGCTGGGTTGAAGGACCGACTTGGTCTGTCCGCTTCATTAGAGGATCCACCGGTTTGGCTATTACTCTGGCCTGTAGCCCCCTGCTGACTTGCAGTAGTTGATTCATCCTGCCTACCAGCAGCAGCTGCTGCCGCTGCCGCCGCCGCGGCTGCTTGAGCTGCGGCTTCGGCCACAGTCATCCCTGAACCCTGGCCCGCAGACGTCTGACCGGAACCGGTCTGAGCTTCACCACTCGCGGATAGATTTCCGTTTCCATTTGAAAGGAAAGCAACTGTGTTGACGTTAATCTGTGCACGGATCGGAACTGTATGATCAATGTGGTGGCTAGACACTTGGCCTTCAGGCAGTACTGGTCCTGAAGGTCGCACAACGAGGTGGGCAGGGTGTCGTGGATCAATTTCGAGATCACTAAGCAGATGCTGTACGTGAGATATCGCGTGAGTCACTTCGGCAACACGATAGGAAACTCGGCGCGCTTCTTCCAAATTAACTTCATCCGGCGTCAAGGTCTCCCGTCGAAGAAGATCTCGATAACGATTTAGGAATGGCTGCAAAAAAAGGGGTCGAAAAGAAAGCCCTCGCTATGTAAACGATATAGCAGTCAGGTGCAACAGGATTCACATTTGCCAGAAGCTGCGCATATACCAATGAATGGGTAAACTAAATTTGTCTGCTTAACAGCCTTTTCGACCATGAAAAACAAAGCACCGACCCTATAGCCTGCCTCTTATCTTACAGAGATCACAACTAAACAGTTTAATCACCTAAATTCCGAAATAACGGTACGATGTTTTACTTTTTATAATGACTGGGTCCACACATATTTTGAGAGGTTCATTATCGATCAGCAGAAGTTATTATTTGCAATTACCTTATTTTTCACAGGTTGCAAACTTTTAAATTAGAAAGATCTTCGATCGATCGAGAGGAATATATTTTTTTATATCCTAATACAGTCAAACACATATTCTAAAGTTGCTTACCGCCAACCGTTCGTTGAGATAGTCCAACTCATCGTAAACGTGTGCTAGAGTTTGTCTCGTCGGATGCAACTCATGAAGGAGGAGGAATGAAAGCGGGCGCCTCGGATCCCGCTCGGCCTGCGACTGACTATCTCGTGACGGCTCCGATGAGCTGCCTCTGGACCGGTTCTATAAATAAATCCAGGATAAGCAAATTAATGTGCAAAAATGTTCACCTCAAACTGACGTTATAAAAAAAATAAAGACGTACCTGAACTTGAGTGATCACATGGAGTTCGTATTAAAATCTAACTCCATAAAACATGTAGTCCATGTTCTACCTTGTAATATATTAATTCTATTAATTTTCAAAAAGCTTAGCTGTTTGACAAAGAAGAAATGTTATCCAGAACCTAAGTAGGACAACTTGCTAGGGATCGCTCTAATCGCTCTAGGGAAAATGCACTTAATGACACTCAGAGGCATCAGAACTTTAATTGTACAGCCCATATATAACAAACTATCAATAATTTAGCTATTATTAACTTTGAAATAAAAAAAAAAAAGAAATCCAACCTCCGACTGGCCCTCAGCAGAACTTTCGATATCGCCAACAGCCGCCTCCGTCTTTACCTGCTGCCCCTCATGGGGAGCGGTTCCCTGAGCTTCTGCCGCTGTTGCAGATGTCGAAGCTGTAGATGCTGACGGAGCAGCCGTTGAGGTAGAGGGAGTAGCCTGTCTTTTTTGAGTGCCTCCCGACTGCGCATGATGCGGCGGGTTTTGCACGGCATACTCTTCGGGCGGACGGCCTTCAAGGACGTTAACACCATTAAACGCTAACCGCAACAAGGAACGAACGGCGAGAAGTCGACTATGCACCTCTTGGTGACCGCTTATTTCCGCTAAGGATTAGGAAACCAAATGAAAATAGATTATGATACATAGACACATGAAAATATAACAGTATAAAAATGAGCACGGAAATTTAGATGGCGCTCAATGAGACCACATGCTTCAACATTTAGACGTCCGTAGTTTTATCACAATCTATCGCTGCAAGGAGACCTACCAAACTTTAGTGTAGTAACGTGCACTTATGGCACCCGCACTTTTTGGTTTACTAAATCTCACTATTAAATCAACTGAAGAAACTCGCACGCTTTACAACAAAGACGTCCAGCTCTGCTGAATAGCACATGAGGTTTGAACGTTCTGTGTCAGCGCAATGAAAGGTTATCAGAATCTATACATACCGATATTTATGTGGTAGTTGACATTATTGTCTTCTGGAGAGGCTCCCTGTGACACAACCGTAGCTTGCCGACCTATATCCACCATTGATGAAATTACTTGCTGGATCATTTGCTCAAGCTGTTCGGCTCCTCCACCAGGGCCACCCCCTGCCGCGACCTCCACATGCGGTAGAGTAAAGGCTCCGACGTAGACATTATTCCCTGCGCGTTCACTAATAGCGCGCCCAAAATTAACAAGCAAAGAAAGAAGATGATTATTACAGAAAGGACAAAAGCGCCGGTTGTCTTTTTTTCGAATTTCATTGTAGACAGCGCCGACGAAGAATGACAATATATGGGCCACGTATAAAAAGAGTTTGAATGAGGCCAGGAATAAAGAAAGTGTCGCTGGCTTGGAGGAACGTAAACATATATACAGCTTAATTATCATGAGCAAATCTTATAACACCTCTCGACTGTCTTAAAGGTATGCCACAATGTTTACGTCGCTTGTCTGCACTCATAGAGGGATAACGCTAGAACAAACATTTTTGAAACAAAGCTCTATTGTTAAAATCATCTATAAAAATAAAATAACTTTTAATCCAATTGTGCTCACTTAGGGTTCACTTAATCCCTGCCATCTTCAGCTGCATTTCGATATGCGTTGAAGTGACTCATTCGACAAACCAATGTCAACAAATAAATGTTCCAATAGAATTGATTTAAAGCAATGCGTAACGCACAACTATGTTGTGATTCTTTGAATAAATTACCACATGTGGTTTGACGATCTGTCTTACACAACTCGTGAATTAGAAATCCAATAACATTTCCAGATCTGCATCAGACCGTACGCAGGTAAAATAAAGATATACAACTGCTTCAAAAAAAACACTATTGCAACTCGGCAAAGTGCACCATTTACGGCTACCAAACGAGGAAAGTAATTGCTATGCTGCCATGTGGGACACCTATATCAGTTACACTTTTCCCACACAGGTCTGGTATCAACAAGTCACAGGAGATATGAGTGACCGTGACATCTATGGATCAAAGTGATCAGCCTAAGCTGACCTAGATTGGCTCTAAAAACATCAGCAGTCACATGAAATGATATGGAAATGTTGCAAACATTTTCTTTTGGCTACAGTTTTTGCCACACTAGAACACGTGGCACATAGAGACGTGTCACAAAATGAAGGAAACTGTTGCCTCGACTTGTTCTTTGCCTTTGTTTGTTTTCTTAGTTGTTCGCTCATTTCGAAAAAGGCAACGCGGTATGCGGCGCTTACAGGGGAACGCGGTTTTGTTCTCCATGTGACGGCTGTTGAGAGTTATTGCTGTTTCGTGATGTACTGTCATCGAGAGGGACAGCTACTGGCCCCCGTGAAGCTGGGGGCGGGACTCGTTGGACCAGATGAACGGTCTTTCCTGCAACGTTGCAGTCCGCCAGTCGGTGGTCGTCCTGCAGAACTTTGCCACCGAAGATAATGCGCTGTTTGTCCCAGGCAACGCTCTACAAAATTGTCCAATCATCAAGATGAAGAGGAACACCAAAAACAACAAAAACAAGAGCCGCACGCGCACGACCGCGCACATAGACGAACATATATTATTGAAGTTAGCATAATAACATTTTCATAGGGGAGATATACAAGTCTCGTCGATTAAAAATTATTAAATATGTCCCTAAATGTGTCAGAAGGAAAAGTTGAGTATGATAGGAGGGGGGGACATCAATAGATTTACAAGCCATTTATAGCAATGGATCGATTCGGCTCCACGGCCCAAACACCTAATTCCTGCGTAATCTGCAGTAAGCCTCTACAGATCGAAGCGCTAAAAATAGTGCTCAATCCACAATTTAGATTTTAGGTTAATCAAAGTTATTGATTAGGATGATGCTTCATCCGAGTTTTTCCGTCTATAAATGATTTTAATAAGATTTATCTAAATCCAAGTCCCCTTTACACATCGATTTGGAATAATATCCCGTAGAGAAGTGTTAGTTAACACAATTTGGGACTACATGTGCCATGTGCATATATGTGTTACATCACATACATAGATATATATATCGAAAATTTTCAGAACTAAACTACTTACCACAGTTTGAGCGATGTACTCTTTAAATTCTTTCACTGTGAACTGTAATGGTAAAAAAAGACAGGATTTGTACTGTAGTTATATTATTGCAGCATGAATGTAAGCATCGAGAAAAAGAAATGCTATTTTTCAGATATAACCAAAAATTAAATCTTGAGGAAAACACATATACATTTTCTATTGGCATGAAACGTATACAAAGTAGTGCATTAGCACAACCATACTTAATATGTGCGAGAGAGTTGCACTCTGCAATTATCTACGAACCAGGCTACTGTCGTGATGTCGGCAAGAAGTAAAAACAAGTCCGAGTAAACCAAAAGACTCTACCGGATAACAAAAGTACAAATAATGCAGTTTTTGTTTTATGTGTACTTCTCAGAACATATATGTAAATGTATAAACAAAAGGTCATTCTACGAAGCTAATTTTACTATAGACCTTAACCTAAGATCCTTATTGGTGTTTTCGAATTTTTCTCGGCTATTCTGATAAAGCTACCATCAAATCAATATCTAACATATTTTCATAGATAATCAGTGCCTCAGCCGTGCCAACGTAGGTTCCTTATAAGTGTCTTTTAACGCGTAGGCGATCGTAATTGCTAGCCTGCACGAAGACTTTGACCAAGAAGTTACTAACTTAAAAAATCTAAATTTGAAAAAAACGAGAAGTGAAATAGCCAGACATATAGTGGAAAGGCACAAAGACCGAAATATGATGAACACATTTTTACATCATGTGTTATCTGTGCTTTGGGAAATCTTACCTAGTTTTAATTCGGAATGTATCCCAGTTTTCTTAAGGTGGCATTACTGATATACTGTGTAATTTATTTTGTTATGTCCTGCTGTACATATGACAATAAGAAATGGGGTAAGTCAGTGTTAGTCAGACGCTTCCTATACCGCGATCCCTTCTCATGCATGTTTATTCTGGCCATTTCTGCTGACACTTGGCATTGCACAGCGCACAACGAAACTCAAAGGCTATATATCTTTCTATCTGCCAGGAATTGTAAAGATGATGTTCGTCGATTTTATGGAAACAAAGCGATACCAACAGCCGTGAGCTGAACAAATGATTGAAGTTGTTTTCCTATATGTTCGTTTGGTATCATCACACTCGTTTCCTAATATCCTATCCTAAAGTCTAAATAAATACAGTATTCTGATCGTACGGGAGAACGATCCACTTACCTCATCAGGCACTGAGAACTGGTATACGTTGGAATCCAACGTTTTCACTGTCAAATCAATCGTCATTTTGCTCTCGTCTGTGAGTGGTACCTAAACCAGTCGCTAATAGCCCTCTGAGTTGTTCAACGATACGCGAGCTAACTTTTCACCCACTAGTCACACACGGGACTCGAGAGAAATATCGGAGCCGTTGAAC
The DNA here is from genome assembly GCF_002443255.2 of Varroa destructor. Taxonomy (NCBI): domain Eukaryota; kingdom Metazoa; phylum Arthropoda; class Arachnida; order Mesostigmata; family Varroidae; genus Varroa; species Varroa destructor. The sequence goes on along the minus strand of NW_019211454.1, from coordinate 65,836,279 downwards.
GATGTAATGGACTTTCTATCAGTAGTCGCTGAGGGCTACTCTGTCTATCCTCGAGAAATTTTATAGAACTCACAAAACCATTTATGATTCAACAAGAGCAACAATAATAATGCTGCTGTTGAGCTCAGTATCCAATCGCTCAGACACACACATAGCCTATGGCCACAAAACCCTCAGCTGAACACCAACAGCCACAATCAAACAGCACCGCTACTAAAAAGCATCCTACGGCCACAATGTTCAACCAGCTCCCCCCACTTCTCGAATCGCAAATGATGTTCGTCGACAGCAATGGCAATCGTAGAGATCGTAGCGGTAGAAATCGATGAAGAAGCAACTGTCGTCACAACAGCGATGATGGCGATAGCAGAACTATGTTCAATGGCTGTTTTTCATAGGGTGCCTCTGTATTAGGCTGAACAACATGCAAACAGACGTCCCCATTTGCTTCTGTCTGCTGTCAGGCGGTTTATGACCGCCAACAGCTAGATCCGCCAACGACAGCACTGTGTATCGTGCTGCTGTGCGTTAAGAAAATGTTAGTGTAATCACTTAACATAGATTGAATATTATAAATCTTTCGAGGCTGTGCTAGGTGCATTATGCCGCAGTTGTAGGCTATGTTTCCGTTCGCTTCTTTGGGTATGGCGATTGCGGAGGGATACAGCAGTTCGAATAGTTTGGCGCGCGATGCTATTACAGGTGAGACCTTTGGAAGTAAAATTTTTAGGTTAGAATTAATTATACCTATACACTTAGTGAAACTAGCAGGTTGATTTTCGAGTCCAAACTTAAAATCGCTTTACTAAATTGGTTTGAATTATAGTTAGAGAATACAGTAAGGTCGAAGTTCACCAAAATGATGAAATAGTTTCCTAGAACATGTCCAGATTTTTCAAAAAATGCGCGGAATATGTCAATAAGATATTATTAACTGTTCGGTACCCTTTTTTTGGTAAATCTGTTCCAAAAGCTACCTATCTTGAAATATCTTCTTGAAAGCGTCCAAAGTAAACCCGAGGAAAGATGTGTTTTTGTTGACGATGCTGATAGAGATATTATCGCGAAAGATTGCCATAGAAAATTTTCAAAAAATGCTTCAAATTCAAAGTTGCAATCTAAATTTTTTGACGGAGTTTTAAAACATTCAGAAGACACCTAAATAACTTTGAGGGTTACTTCTATGTTAGCCACCAATTTAAAGCTTGAGTTAAGGGCTCGCTCGTGCCTTATGTGCCTAAGCTAGCTCCACACCAAGCGTATCAATAATCATTTATTCATTAAAGGTAAGAGCTCAATAACTAGTAATTATGTTTCCAAAAATGTAGTGGTAAAGTATTCGAGCGTGGCGCAAAAGCTTGATTAACGAAGTATGTGGAAAAAATTGATCTGTACGTAGATAGCCAATACGGATTTCGTCTTCGCTGGCCGATATAATTTGATTTCAGCGGCTTGCAGTTTCAGCATGGTAGCAGCAGCGGCACAAATATTCCTAGCTTGGAAGTAACGCAGCTGTACGGGTCTTTCTAGATGCGACTAAGATGTGGCATAATACTGCGTAAAGGTCCTGACTTATCTCAGAATAGACAACTGTTCTTCCAAATGGTTCTCTGCGCGTTTATCAGAGCTGAAGTCGAAAATATAAATAGGAACGATCTGCCTTGATATAACCATTACGAAAGTAGGACTACTTGCTGGTGCCTGTATGTATTATTTCGTAAATAAATGTGACCTATTTTACTGAAGACAGAGATTCTTCAAACGCTCCTGGTACTTAATTTGCACACAATACTTTATAAATATATGAGGTATCTGGGCATTCAGCTTAGGGCAATAATTCAGCGATAAATGAATTTTATTAAAAATCGCATTTTCAGATTTTTTCTCGCTTGACCCCAGTCTGCATAAACAAAAACAGATGACGCACTTGGAAAATTCAAACATTATCCCATACGCACCAATGATGGTGACAGAAGTTACGTAGTGTACCATTGTAGATCAGTACTTCTGCTTTGGTACTTGGAATCGCTTTTTGAAAGGGCATTAAATGGTAAGCGGTTCAGATAATTGTTAAAAGACGTATATCCACTGTACATCTTCTTTCCTCTGTCTTTTGCTTACGACCTGCTTGTTTATGTTTCAATGTTGCATTGTACAGCATATGGTGTGCCTGTGGAACTTTTTCTATACCACGTATTTTCTTTACTGTTATATTGTAATTTCTGCAAACAAAGTATGCTTTCAAATCATATCAAAATATGCTCTGTTCTGAATATATGCCATATTTAAGTTTGTGTAACTTAACTTTCGCCCAAGATTCTGTTGATATGACTCTGATTTTTCACTTAACGTAACATGTTGTCACTTAGGCGGTAGTTATAATCGTGAAAATTACGAAATTTTTTTAAGCAATCAATTATCTAAACGTCGAGTATATGATGTCACTTGTATACAGTACCTCCCATTCAGATGTCGAACATCTTAAATAATGCGATATTTGCTTCTTTATTATCCTGTTTCTTTTTCACTATTATAGAAATTAGAGGTTTGGCTTTTACCCGTGGTTATTACCCGTGTTTATAAAAAACATACAACATCCTTCACGCGATACCTTTTAAACTGTTATAAAAAAATTGTGCATGTATGCAGGTCTCAAGGGGCTATCGGTAAAAAGTAATTATAACTGTAATGCAAAGGGCTTCGTCTTCCTATTGTCACACACAACATCAAGTCACTGGCTCGTAATTAGCGATTTCTTGCAATTACTAAAACCTATTTACGCATGGTACACACAGTCACAAATTCTATAGATGCAAATTCATGTTCTGTACGAAGCTGTCTAATAGAAAACTGTTTTTTGTTATTATTATTGCGCCGCCTCACTCGCTCATTGTGTTTTTCGTGTGCGGATTCTTGCTTGATTCTAATTCTCTTCTCTATGGCAACGCACTTGTCACCAACACGAAGTCTATTAGTAGTTTCACCCTATCTTACATGGTTCTTTGTAGGCTGCCTTACTGAATTATTAGAAAATATCAACAATAACATTTCCATATGCATGTATACGTGAAAAGCATATTATTGTACGGTACACGACGCGGATGGACCGACTTGAAGTAGTTGGTCAAAGAAATGATGTGATCTTAATATTGGTATTTATTTGCAGCGCACGTCGTCTGCTATATGGAGTTACGGTTAGAAACTATCTCAGATCTACATTAATCCTGCGGATCTGTTGATTACCGATCCATAGTTCACTGAAGCCTGCTGAAAGAAGGAACTTGTGTACAGACGATCTGCTAGTGCAAGTAATGTTGCCGGAAAAAGACGAATATCTGACTCCTTTTATATCTTAGACTTACTAGTTCTAAACATTGCTACTTACATTGAAATGCTCAATAATGTGTAACCTTTTATGTAACTTTTCCTTTGTTTCTTTTGAGGGAACTTATCTCTTAATTGTTTGCAGATTTTGACAGTCGAAACGCTTAAGACGTATTTAAATACGCGTTTTCGTCACTCTGATAAATTTCAGATTTTCTGTTTTCCTACTGCTTTTTACAACAGCCAGTCACTGAGTGTGCTATCACCCTAGAATTTCTGATGAACAACTGGGCCATTTTTTGCAAAAAGCAGGAATCGTTAGAAGTGCATTGTACGAGAACGGTAAAACAATTCAAATAATCAAGTTGGATTTCGTAAGACACAACAAACGTAATCCTCGTGTAACCTACGTATGGTAACAACATTCATCAACAAGGATTCAATCAAGAACAATAGAATTCCAATATCAAATTGACTGCTTTTTTCCTGGTTGTAAAAATGGGCGACTCATTCTCAGAAGTACTGGTACGGGTTCGAAGAAGTAATCCGTAACAGCTGCTACAACTGCTTGACACTTTTGTAGCAGCAGATTACTCTTGATGCCCACGAAAGACTTGGGCCTAAACGTACTTTATTTCCATTAAACAATTTTGCTCAAAACTTGTTTTCAAAATTAGAAATGTAGCATTTTTAGTTATCTGGGCGTAAGCTGGTACAATGTATTGGATCATCAGACAACAACGATCTTAGACTTTTCCTTAAGAAATGGCTGTCAGGATAGGTACATTATGCCTGTCACACCGAGCGAGCGTATTGCAGACAAAATTTATCTATTGTACATGATTCTTGCAAGGTACCATACTAACCGTTGATTAATGAGTGTTCTAAATGGCAGTATAAACCACCCAATAGTTCAAGAGGCCTTAATAATGTTCATCTTAATTTTAAATCCTCAGTAACATAACACCAGGATAACATGTAAACGTCGATTTAAGCTATCTCAATTAGTATTTTTGTTAGTCTAAGAACAATCGAAAAACTTTTTTCTGCCCCACGGAATATAGAACCCCGTTAGAACCATTCGACATTTCGTGCATAAATTTTGCGCTATTAGAAATACGACTTGCTGGAGTTAGCCTAATCTCTTAGGTCGTCAGAGCCTAGAGAATAGCACAGAAGGTTCAATGCATAATGAACTGGATAAGCAAGGGTATTCAGCTTTTATATTAGGACAACGCCAATGCGCAATTCGTAAAGTTTGCAGATCGAATATTGTAGTATATTAATTAATCTACTATCGTATTGTATTTTTCTCAAATGTAATTATTATTAATTCAATTTAATAACACAATAAAATAATTAAATTTAATTAAGATTTAAATATATTAAAATACAATTTAGAAGTCTTATTTAAACTGCCCGTCTCTGTGCGGTGTCATTGGAGCAAGGTAAACCTACCACCTCACGTCATAGCCGTCTCAGTCCGGTGTTCACGAACTTACAATGCCTGCATTTATAAGTAATGCACCAGTAACATTTCACTCGGTACTTTATTTTGTTATTACGGAAGTCGTACCTTAACGCTCAGAAGTAGACTGTTGACAAACGGATATCGGTATTACTACGGTGTTACGGTAAAAGAGTAAAGGCAGGCTACAACAATTGAATTTGCGTGCTAATTTGATGATTATGTAGATTTAGCCACTATAGATGATACGGTCCTCTGGTAAATATATATTTCGTGTGTTTGAATAAGTCTAACGGATCGTTTTTTGCGAGTGCTTTGCTTGAAACGCAAAGCTTTTTTAAAAACAATATGTTAATTATGATTAATAGTATGTAAGCATTATGCAGTAGAGTAGCAGTATTATGTATGATAAACATGATTGTTAATGACTGATAATTATAAGTTAGTTTTTCGTTTTCAATCAGGCTAGAGGATACGATTTATAAACGCCTTTTGCTGTTGAAGCCTGATCCGGCTTACCGTATTAACATGTGGCTGACGCAAAGTGGAGAGGCGATTATATTCGCGAGTATTTTTGAGTTTGCAGATCTACGGACTCCTCACCGAGAAGAGGGAGTCGAGAAGTAAAAAAAAAATCAGCTAACACCTGATTTGCATATGCCACAATGCAGTCCCAGGAGCTTTTGCTGGATCTAATTAATAACGTTATTAGGAAAACTCTTGAATGTAACATCGTTTTCATTTATTTTCTGTTGAAGATCAATTATGCGCTTCCCTCAGATGGAACAGTGATACTATTAGTTACCTACGAGGCTAATAAAGGCCAACAGATGGTACGAAGTGAAGCGCTAGTTTGTGTTTTGAAGTTGTATGACAAGGGACTACGTTTGTATGCATAGTTATATCCGGCTTTAAATTATCCGTAATATTTATTGTGATTATAAGAACACGTCACGTCTGGTTTCCGGAACAACGCTAGCGCAAACCTAAATGTGTTTAAAGTGTGAATTACGGTGCCCATCCGTTCAACAAAAATCGATGGGTCGTTTATATGCTAGGGATAGTTGACAAGCCGCGGCTTTCCATGCCCACAAAATAGACCTCGATCAACTCGTAACTTAATATATGCAGTTCCAAATATGGACAGTTCAGTTGCCTTTCAAGTGTTCTTGAACACTTTCGGAGTAAATTACGACGATGCCCCTTTATCCAAGACTAAGATAGCAGCTTTATTTAAGAGGCCTGTGGTATTTTTTTCACGCAGTATCTACAAAAGCCTGTGTTGTTTCACATCGTAAGCTCTATTATCTGATAGCTTATGATAATTCCCTAGAGACCAATCATTTTAGTCTAGTTAAAAAATCGGGCATTGCTAAGATCACCCAACTACATAGAGCACACGACAAGTGCGACTAAATAGAGCTACGAACTTCAGTAATGCCTAAACACGTAAGGGACCCCACCAAACCTGTTGATTGCTTTTTTACTCGAGGGGACGATTTTTTAGAAATCGATGTCCTCGTTTTCCCCAGTTTATAATTTCATTGCAAAACTTTGCTACCGTACCGTATGAGATGATCCACACAAGCTGCACTATCTAAAACCAAGAAATAGTTATATTTACCCATACGAATTTAACGAATATGTCACATGTTATCTTGCTCGAATATCAGCCTTGCGGATTTAATTTGTCGGCAGCTAAAGATCACAGTCGAACATTTCCCAAAAGTATATGTTGGCAGATAGGTGTATAGGTAAGTGAAATACTTTCGTAGTTGGCCCTATTCGAATTTCAATTTTTATGCGCCCAATCAGATGTTTACTCATCAGGCATATCAGAAAGAAAATGTTGTTCAAAAAGTACACTAAAACGAGTATTGCAGAAGCCGGCGGAAATAATATCAATTATTATTATTAAGACCACCCCTTATAACGAACTTTATGCAACAAGCGATTTTCAAGCAGATGTTATAGGAACAACTAAACAGCGTTAGCTATTCTATTTCAAAACGGCATCGAGCGTGACCGTCGTGTGTCTACGTTGGTTATTAAAAAGCCGTCCATTTGCGCCGCTCTTAATATCATCAAACGTAACGCAGAGGTAGTTCAAGGAAGTTGCGTATTTAATTAACAACGCTCAATACACTCAGTTTTTACATTTTTCACTGCCTTCACTAATATTCATCAGGCTCAGCTATAGACTAAACAAAATAACCAGCAAATTTCGAAACGCTATTTGAACAAGTGAATTGCATTAAAAGTACGTACAAGGGAAAAAGAAAGAAGATTCAGGATCACAACGTTACGTGACGTTAAAGCCAAGGTCCGCGGAGAATCGGATATTGATCAGATGAGTAGAAAGTTGAACCAGTGCGTAGTAGAGCACAAAGCGAAAATAGGAGACAGAACTGTTCCAGATCATTGTAAAAAGCACAACGCGTCTCAACCTATATTTAAGGAAACGAAAACAATTAATTGACATCCTAACGAACGTAAGAAACGATACATTCGAAACTTGCTACGTCAGGCCAGCATCCCATTGGTCATTATTTAGCATGAAAGAATTAACGAGTGGGCGGGCATGGTACATACGCTAAGTTTTCAACGGGAAGCAAGAAAATGCGGCCGAGTAGGTAACCGGCTGTCGGTGAAAGGGATGAAGTGTTCTGAGCAGACTATTGGCGTAGATGGACGATAGGAACTGTCGATATAACCGCGGCCTAAGCCGGGAACCGTCTGTTAAGCCGTTGAGGGGTGAAAAGGCTTGTCCATATCCGGAATGTGGCAGAAGTTCGTTCGGCTTTAAAATAATACTACGTTATATGGTACAGTTAATTTTTCGTGGATGAAATTTCTCCTGCGGTTTACGATACATTGAAGCATACCTTCATTAATGAGTTACACGCATTATGGTGAATAGAGTAGTCACCGCAGCTTCTAGTCACAAAGCTGAAAGATGACTGTGTATCACAGGAAGCATCGATCTATGTATAATTTGACAGTAGAGTCTGAAGATTTCCCGCAGGAAGCTGTCGGAGAATTTTATTTGCATCTTCTCAGAACTTCGAGATAGGCAGTTCTGATTCATTGAAGAAGCATGAGTCAGCTCCCTAACAGGAAAGAAGCAAGACGAAGATAAGTGAACATGGTCGAGGATGCTTTACGATATCTGATAATTAATGTAATTATCATTCGATTTATCTATAGTTCGAGTAACTATATTGATAACAGGAATGGCGTAACTTGTTAGATATCACTAAAACTGTGTAAAAATGGGGTAAACATTTGTGATCAAAAAATGTGTTAATTTATATCGACAACTTGTGATTGATTCCTTTTCAGATTCTGGATTAACCTGCACCTTAAAAATACCCTAAAGAGAAATTATTTTTTATAGATATATTTACTACTTTTAGGAGCACCTAGTATGTAATGATAAACATGAATATATTGAAACATATTATGATATATGTAATAATAAATAAATGGGAAGTAGGGCGCGGCAATCAGTGATTTTGAAATATGGCGAGAACAGTGCTTGCTTGTTTCTCTTATTTCCGTATTTGAATAATTAAGTCATTTCATATTGCTGAAATCATATTTGCAATAGGTTTCCAGAACCATAACCGTCTAAAGCACTTCCCCACAGCGTGCAGTGGAAGTCTAGCCGAAAGTTCTAGCCGAAATAAAAATGGCGAATCCCAAAAATATTAATGCCATGATGACCGTCTAAAGTTTCTACAAACAACTATAGTAGATTTAAATGAGAATCCGACATAAATATAAACATATAAGAGCTAGCGATTGAGTTGGCTTGCCATATTAAGCGAAAATCGACTACATAAGGTGTTTGCTTTTTTTTGAGTGTTCGATAGTATATCATCTCTCTATATCCAATACCCTTGTTTTGTTTGGTTTCCGGCGTTACGGCTGATTTGATGCCTAGAATGAAAACACGGATAGCCTATACATGGATATGCATGCTGCAGTATTTATTAGCAGACGTCTTAATTGAATAACATGAAAACTACGTAGATTGACAGCATATAAAAACCACTACTTCGTTTTGATGATACAGGTTAATAGGAAGATGGCAATCTTGACGGGAATACCTTGAAAATGATACCAGCAAAAATAACTCGTGTGTAATCTCCGTACAGTCTTGGGAGCTTTAAGCAATTAAAAGCTCGCAGTACATTGCGCTTTTAAGTACCCCCACAAAAAAATTCCAGCGGAGTAATGTCAACGTGATAATCTAAGGGGCCATTCGGCGTCACAACACCTTGAGCAGATTAATCCTCTAATAATGCGACTACACTAATAATTAGGTGAAGAGCTGTACCGTCCTATTACAACTACACCTCTTGCAAACATTTTTCATTTTATAAACAATTTGGTGAGTATGAAAATCTTAGATCATCTCCTGCTATCGAACAAGATTCACAGTTTCTCCAAAGGAAAGACAAAATAATGCCTTTGGCCCACAGGCCGCATCAGACGTAAACTTTTTTGTGAATGGCGAGAGGGATCTTCGGTCTACGGACAGTGGACAATTTTAAGGGAAGTATCTGTGCCATAATTTCAGAGGTAGGACTACATGTACACAAAAAAAACGGCTAAAAATTGAACGAAACAAAATATTGCCATAAAGAGAGTTAAATAAATATAAAATACGTAATAATAGATTAATAGATAGAAAATAGGCAGGAATAAAATAGATAAATAAAGAAAAAAAGTTATTAATGCGGTATTTAAGTAAAATTTCAAATACATATAATATGAATATATATAATCTTTAACTCAAAAACATACCATGCATCTGCGTTCACCGCTTGTGTGATTTGGGTCGTCACGGCTTGTTTTTCAAATAAAAATTTTATTTCTACTTCCCATTTTGTCAGTCATTTTCCAACCTACCCATCTCTCTTAACCTTTTATAACTACGTCTTTCCAGCCCTTCTCAGTTCCATTTCGAGATCTGATCACTGAGCCTCAGTTTCCCTCAATTCACCATCAACACCGAAACCGTTGATACTATGCCATTGCCATTGTCGCTATTAAAACATTTGCTGAAGCCGTGAAAGCTACGTATAGTCATCGGCAGAGGTTCTACTGTAGCCATAAATACAGCAGTAGCGACAACAGAACGGTCACTACATTATTAGTGCTGGTGTCGGCATGAGCTACAAACATTCATTCGTTTGAGCTAGTCGTGACGTCTGTGGTAATAATATTTTGTCACCGGTACGGCTGCTGCGACAGGAGCGCTCGCAGTGACGACGTCTCTGACTCACGAGACATGAAAACCTTTATAACTCTTCCATTGCAGCCCCTGATTGATTCCGATGATAACGCTTGTTACCTCAGCTCACTCTAATAAACGGGAAAAAAGCTCCGAAGTAAAGTGTTGGTGTAATTCCCGTAAATATACATTCAGTTAGAATCTTGAGTGTCAGCGCAGAAACGAAAGCATCTATAAGTACTTGTTTCAGACTAGACTAAAACTTTATTGAAATCTTGAACGATGATGACATTTGAAAAAGTATGCCATCTTTAGTAAAGGGTATTTGCGGATTTTTGCCTCCGTTTCATTGAAAACTAAAATATCTAATTGTATATGAAGAAAAACTGTAAAGTAACATATCGAGCGAAAAGCCACCTTTGGAAAAGGCAAACTCTGATTTTGTCGCTCTGTTCTGTTCATGAATCCTACCAAAAACTGCTAAATCAATAAGATGATCGAGGTTTGCTCTGCATATCCGGTGCAGTATGTTGATCTCTACATTGTTTAGACCGTGGCACCGTTTCTCAGTGCTCTCCATATTTTGACGCTCGTTCTTCACAGGAAAAAGTACGGTTATGGCGAAGATCTTCTCTTTAAAGGTATGAGGTAATACATTTACGCATGACCGGTATCTTTTTTTCAAATCGATTTGATAGGGCCCGAATATGGAGAGAGTTGAAACCGCCTTTTGGTGGTATAGAGCACGCTAGGACCCACCAAACCTCTACACTCTTTTTTATCATTCCAAAAGTCTGGAACCGTTTTGAAACATTACTTCAGACTCGAAAGTAGGAAAGCGGTGCTTCTATTAATTCACTTTTTGCGTCTTGCACCTCTTGGTGCTTTTCTTCAAGCCTATCCTTGATCTTTCAAGTTATTAATTCTTTGGCGGCTCCTGTGTAAATTGAACGTCCTTAACTATAATCGAAGATGAGCCTCACAGCACTTCTCGGCGCTTTTCTTAAAAGGCTTCACAAGGCAAATGGTGTGGTGCGCTCCACGTATTTCATCTGACGTGTACGCATACGTTATGCTGCATTTTTTTTTTTATCTCTACGATATCTAGTTCTGGTATTATATATGTCCAGTTAATACCCGCGTGGCATAGTAGGTAGTGTCACCATTGTGTAGCGTTGTACCATTGTAGTGTCACCATTGCAGGCTCACAGGTCCGAGACTAGGATCCTACTCCAGTTCTCCTGCTTACTTATCATTGCTTGTTATGACCAATTTTCTTGCTAGTTTAGTTACTATTCTGGCCATCGATAGATATTGTTATGCTTTTTTTTCTGTCAGAATATCCTGGAGTAACATCTTAGCTCACAGCATAGATCATAGTAAAGGTACCCACGGCAGTTTCAGGACGCACATAATCTTTGTGGTCCACCTATATTTTAACTTAGCCTTCATTGCAATATAGTGTTTTAGCTTTCGCGATTTAATACTCTGCGTACGGCGTGCCCTTAGCTGTTATAAAAAAAATATTGCATTCCGTTTATATATATATATATTTACTTTTCATTTCAAGCATATGTCCACTCAACCTACTTATATTTGATCTACTATACTCGAGCTATTCATTAGTTCAACAATGACAAAACTCGGTGACTGAAGAGTCAACGAACATCAATCAGTCCACTCTATCGCAACACAAATTATTTGAAAAAGAGCGATCTGGATCTGGAGGCTGACAGGTGCGGTGAAAACAGTGTTGGAAGAATCACTATGCATAGGGCAATTATTATTATTATTACTGTCGGGCATATTCAAAACCAAGCGAACCCCTTAAATAAAGTAATTTACTTTGTTACTCGTAAAAAAATGTACGTAGAGCTCGCCTCATTAGGCAACTGCGAAAGAAAACGCGAGATATCTTAAATGACCTAACCAGTTTCATTAATTATAATAACCTACACATACAATACTGTCCATTATTGTCCACGGCGGAGTTTGAAAAGAAGGCATACTTATTATGGCAAACTGGAGACGAAGTACGATCGCCATGGCGGTTTAAGTAAATCTACTAGCTCTCCTTCAAATGAAATGTTTGTTTGCATTGATGGTGCTTACCTTTACGAGTGACTATTAGTCTCTATAGAGGTTTCGCCGCTGTCATGTGAATGGTACCGGACGAGATTGAGCTCGTTCATCTATACCACCTCGTCTGAGCTCTTGCTCAGTTTCGTCAATTTCCGTACCGCTTAGCGCGTTCCAACCAGTACTGCGCCTCGTCTGCTATTTTGCCCATCATCTTTTTTCTTATTTCTCTCCAATTTTATAGGTGATAGATCTAAGCAACCATTTCTTGTTAGTGGACCATCGGCGTTCTTGAGCCAGACTTTTGTTTGTGGGACCATTGTCCCATGTCGCTTTATCGCTTAAAGATCTGCGTCCCTTTACTTCAAGAGGTCGCTTATGGGATTCACCGCTTTCGGTACGATAATCTAGGACAATCTGAATGTTTCATTGTGAGAATAGTGCTGACTTGCTTGTAATATCTGGAGCTGATCTGCAAATTATAATACCATATTGTTTGCCATGACGAATTTCTTGACTACCAAAATTTTCGATAACTTCATTCAAAAGGTATCAACAAATCTCTGAGCTAGATCGCTTGACTAGAAATGGAATTGTCTGATGCTTATAGGTTCACAACGGATTACGATAAACAAAAAGGTATTCTGTGAAGCCTTGGTAGTTTTCATATTGGCAGCCGGATTCATAAATTGTCTGGCCGCTAGGATAATGCCTTCACTCGATAATGCAGACATAGCATATGTTGACTCATAGTTTCTAATTGGAAAGCATTAGCTGATTGTCTAATATGCAATACCTTAAGCCTAAGGAACACGTTTGCTTCGGATCTGATTAAGCTGCTTCACATCAATGTGTTATTACTGGCAATTTCATCTGTAGCATTGACATTGTCCATTAGTGCTGTCATCGTACCAGTATAGCTTCTACGTCCGCTGACTACTGAAAGGTGTTACCGGATAATCTAACATCTAAGGACGAATGTGTAAGAAGGGACTTGAAGGTAATCAGGAAAAAGGACCCTCACTCCTGCGTTGCGTAAGCCGACAAAAAGGTTAACGGTTTACAGAAGCTTGTTTCACACCGCCTGAGCTACCGTTTTGTTTTTATATACACGAGCAAATGCCTTAAAGGAAATGTGATTGTCGTAGCCCTAACCAGCTCAAAACCGGTAAACACAAAGTAACCGAAATAATTGTGACTTCGTTTGTGATAGACTTCAGCATAAAGGTATCTGTCTTTCGCTAACCATAACACAATTCCAAAAATTGAATAGCTTTTCGATGATTTTTGCTTAATGTCGGATGCGGTTCCGTTATTGTTTTAGTTTGAAATTACACAAATAATGTCGGAACCTCTTTATTTAATATACTTTCAATTTTTTATAGACGATAGACGATCAAGACATTATAGAAAGCTCACAGTTGTTCCACTTATAAAAAAATATGTCCAGTGTAGATAAAGGACCTAATCTTGCGTTGCGTGTAATTATGCTTATGAAGCCATTCATGAGCGTAAAGTTAATCATCTCTTATTTAAAATCCATACTATTTTTGCCCGTTAATTAGATTTTTCGTGGCCAACTTATGAACATGTTTTATCCTATTGGTATTTCCAACAGCTCTTAGCAGGGAAATTGTCTGGAGTTTTTTGTCTTTCTTTATCGCGTAAGTTATTGCAGATTTTCTATATCTCTATTACCTTTACATATATACCTGTGGTTCCAAAGTCTCCTTGGCCATACCGAAAAACCCAGTCGTTTCAGCCTATAGCGTTTCAATTTGACTCTTTCTTAGGATCGATAATGCTGTATAACATCAGGCACTTATTTTGGAATTAAATTTTCGCTGCAGTTCATAAGAGAAGTGGTTTCACCATTTATATAAGTATCTGGACGGTTTTTCACTAGTATGCCCCGTTACTACCTGGGAAAGTAACTTCAGCTGCTACAAATCCCGTTTGATAGATGCCGGCAGCGTTCCCTTTACCAAAAAAAGGGGCGAAACAAATAGATGGTTTTTGTTCGTTTGAACGTGTCATTCGTTGAGGGCTATTTTTACCCGCAAAACGGCAAGTATAGATGACGGTGTTGCAGTACCGGCATCGGGTATAACTTCTTTTCCTTATAAATAGAGATAATATGAAGTTTTTATACCTGGCCCTGATGGCAGCGGCACGAGGCAGACGACTCGTGAAGCAGTTAGCGATAATCAATTTACGCCGGGTACGGGAGGAAGCTATCATCTTATGTGAAGCATAAACATCATTTAGGCGTCTGGATCATACGATTCAATATGACTAGACACTTTCCAAGAAACTACTGGACGAAAAACGGGTAGATAGACGGAAATTATTACGCAATTAACTCACATAATTGGATATAACTGTTGGATAATTATATAACCATAAGGTAGGCGTTATTTTCTTGTGCGACTGGAGTTTCTTAGGCAATGCGCGAGTACCGACCACTCAATAAATGCCTATAATAATACAAACTAATATTAATTCGAAGTGAGTCGTTAAATTTTTTGATACGAACCGGTATTTCTTAATAAATTTGTAGAAATGACACACTCTGTAAGATCGTTTCATTGTTACAGATATTACAAATAAGGTTATCTTTAATCTTTTATAGTAGCGCGTCTTATAGCTTTGAAGAGCAAAATCATAGGAGCGGCTTGTGTGCAATCCACCTTTTTTCAAATTTTTTTGTAGACCCAAAAAGTTTATAAAGGACAGTTATTCTAACAAAATACATCTGTTTTTAGGATTCTTATCATCGTGACAATCTTGTCTGCATAATCGCACCGGAATCGGTCAACAAATATATATGTTACAGTGGGTAAGATTGGCCAAAAACAGAGTCTGCTTAGGAAGTCTAACCTATTTATTACACAAGCTGGTACCCCATGTGGCTTCGTCTTGGTGAAATTCTCATTTGAAGATCCAGTTGGCCAGGTGTGCCGTTTTCAGAAGCAAATGATTCTGATCCCAATGGAGTGGAAAGTAGCTGTTATTATAGTTACTACTATGATGATACATACGTATATATATGTGTGTGTGTATGTTAGTTGAATGTTTTTTGTACAGGAAGTCTTTGGTTGATTTCAATATCAAAAAGGGGTACGCCAGTAATCTGCTGTAGATGTTTTCTATCAGTATCTAAACCGCTTTCTTATTTCGCTCTGGTACCCTTAAGACCTTATTCTAATAACAACAACAACTATTATTATCAAATAGTGTAGCATATTGGCAGATTGTTCTAAACGTACCAGTATATGGTCGATTTCAACGTATCAATATATTTTCGATCAATCTATGAACAAAAAAACACAAAGATAGTGCTAGCGGAAGAAAAGGAATTAAGTTTGGATTATTTAGCGTAGTACGTTTGTACAAGGCTTTGTACATCGTGAACTGCCGTCACAAAAAAGCGAAACGTCTCATGCTGCAATGAGGTCCCGCCACGAAAATTTGAAATTAGGCTAACGCATTTCAGCTGTTGCCAATAGTTTTGGATGTGCAGTTAATCGAAAAAGCGTTTATTACGTTTTGTGGCTATATGTGATAGGTATGAACGTTTTCTCAGATCCTGTTATACAGGCTAACACGATCGATCGTGGAAATTACGTCGGCTGGTAGACCAACTGTATAGCGTCCACTGAATGCTTACCTTATTGCTACATACACTTGTTTCAACTGAAATGGCATAAGTAGATAATAAGCATTACAGGTAGCAGCGATGCAGTGATAGAGGTACATACAGAATATTTGTTAAGAGCGATTCGTTCACTGAACTAGAGAAGCAGTTATTTGCAAATGACAAAAAAAAACATACAACAATATCATGATTAGGCATATAGATCCGTTCAATTGTTTCTGATGGCTACATGTCGGACAAAAAGCAATAATAATAGATTTGAACGGTAAGTTCTAAGTTGACAAGTCTACGAATTTCGATTTGGATAGTTGATAGATACATTATTTTAAATGTATTCAAAGGCCAATAGGTGTGCATACGTGTGAAACATCACCACTTGTTGTCTGGTCAGGTTTTTAGGGACATTACCTCTATTGTTGTGGTTGTTGCGACTTGCGGCATGTTACAAAAACGGAATCGTCATGATCATTATACTAAAATTATCAGCTTTTAGATTTCAATCGTAAAAATATAGCGCGTATGATAAAATCAAGTGAGTGATTTTCCAAAATTGCCTTTTGTTAGAATAATGTAAGTCCGTGTTAATATTCCAGGTTTCAGTGCATCACCAAATTCGCTCGTTTGACATTGGTGACAAAGGAACGAAAATCTCAACACGTTTCAACGTAAGTATGGTCTACAACAAATATGTCTACTTGTTGCAGACCATACTGGCCAGTCAGATCGTAGTCATCCAAAATTTCAACACACGTTAAATTTCAATTGAAAGTATATAAACCACTAACATAACCAAGATACAAAACTTCCGCACTCAGTAATTTTGCTACGTCATAATTAAATGGCCATGGCACGTGTCATGTATTAGAACATCTTTTTTATGCTTATATCAATCACCCATGCTATAACATTGGCCTAAGTTGAAAACTTTCGAAAGTAATAGAGGTAAATTTTAAATGGATCCACTTGAATACGGGTGCTTTAAATACTAACACAGATCATTACAAAATTAAATTCAATGAGGTTCTAAACCGTGAACTTTGAATGACGAGTGGCGTTTGGTGTTACCACTAGTTGTATTGCGTTTCTTTAGTATCGTTATAAATACGTTCAACATTTATTGAGTAATGCTAAAATCAAACTGTAAGAATTGTATATATATATATATATTAGTGCAGTGTATTTACTCATCTGTTTATAATATTTTTTTACAACTCGGGCACGTTTATCCGGCCGTATATTCTTATCCTGCGGCCAGTGTTCTGTAGCATCCAGTGGCTCCAACTTCACGCTGAGCTGTACAAACTTCTTCTCGATCTCCTCGTGTGCGTGTCGGGTAAAGTTACTTTGGTTCTAAAGGCGACTGGCGGATTCTTAATCTTTGGCGTCCGATGCCATCGGGACCGTACCAGACCTCTCGCCATTTCAAAACACATCCTTTTAACCTAGTTGTGCTCGCTGTCATCGCAGTTCTGCTCGATAAGGTCGATCCTCACCCTCCTACAGCGATAGGTTGCAGATCCTTGTTGACGGAGCAAGAACGGGCTCATTTCGAGGCTTTCTCGCGCAAGTCGGCATACATTACAGCCATGTACGTACTCACGTTTTCTAATCCATATCTGCCTACCTCGAAGATAGCACTCTGTCGGCCGTCATATGATTTGGTCAACCTCCGGGTGGCCCCGACGACACGTTAGAACCCATCAAAGTTTCAGCTAATTTCAACAGGAGTGATCGTGATCTCCTCAGACTGGGGAGAGAAATAATGTCATCGTTGAAGGTGAACCCATTGCCGCTATATTACCGCCGCCTACCTACCAAGGACTCACTAGCTCATGCGTGATGATCAGTGTACTGACGGTGTTTTTTTATGTCAAGCACATGCGGCAGAGAATCCGTATGTTGGCCATCAAGTTTCACAGGGTTAACACATCTAAGGCATGTTATTGTGGTTCGTCTGGCCTTAACAGCCGCGACCGGTGGGGACCGCGGGTGAATTTGCCCCTCTCGAAAAAGCGGCAGATGTTTTCTCAGTTTTTCTTGGCGTATAGTCTTAAGCCATTCAAATTAAGTCAACGTAGAAATTACCTCTAGCTGTTCGCGAAGGTAGTCAATTTTGCATTTCTTCGAAAGTTAGCCAGAGATACAAATAACTCAAATTTCGTACCGACTTATCCGGCAGTATTTGTTTGGTACACACGAATCACTCGAATGCCTTTTCGTTCATCCTATAGCAGAAAACGAAGTCAAAACGCTCGAGCAACTCTATGTTCTTTGGAAGAAAGTAGTTGTAGAGTCATTTATTGAAGTCGTCCCATATTGTCTCATACCAGGCACGCAAGTCAAACTACACGCGATATGGTCACGCTTTCCGTATCATCTGATTAGTCGACCAACTGCAGCATTCACTTTGGCTTTTCAACACCCTTGATCAATTCCTTGGCCTGGCCTTGTCGAACGGTTAAACGAATTTCGGATTATTTTGGAGGAGAGCTTTCGAGAAATTTTGCTTTGAGAACCTACCTTGTGTTATTACCCACGATCTCAAAATTATAGCATACGCAGGCTCTCTTGTTTAGATACATCATACAGCCCGATCGCTTAGTCATCTTTGCATTTAATACTTTACAATCACCCCTTTCGCCCCGGATTCCTCGCACGTCTGTATTACCAGTTTAGCCGACTGTTGCGGGCATTCGATTGTCGCCTTTTTCAGCTCGTCCGCATGTCGGCCTTATCTCCCAAAGCCGCTATGAAATTGAAGCGCATCAATAACAACTTCGTTATGGCCAGCCGCTTACTGTAAACCTATGTGCATGTCTTTGATCTATACTATACTCTACTTCGTTCATTGTAACTCAACCAAACTTGTCAGGTCATCATTTTATTCCAAGTGGCTTTATGTCCTGTAGATGAAATGTTGAGCATTGTTTTGGGGAAGGTGCTTGCGTTTTGCACCCGTCTATTACCGATACAACGCCAGACGGGGGCTTCAACACATCTCCAAATGCTACCCGAGAAAAGTACCTACGGAAACTTTTGATATGCCGAGTTGTTAGCGGTAATAATAAATAAGCTTGGGTCTTTGCTTTACGTTCTGTCCAGTTTTAGTGTCAAGCAGCCCCAGACCCTGAACAATACTGGTGAGCTCCGCGTAGAACGTTTCATGAGCTGCAGTAACAAATTTGACGTAATTTACTGATTTAGCTGAATTTATTAATTCAGCTACCCTTTGACATTGTTGACGATAAACATAACCATATGTTTATCATTGTTTTTCGTTGTATTAAGTTCTGGTGTGGTACTACACTATTCAAACATCTGCACGTTGTTTCAGAGGCCGAGTCTGTCTGCTTCGGAAGGAACCACTCAATAAGTCTGTTCTTGAAATTGAAAAATCCCAGACTTCGGTACTTGCCAACTCATGTCATACGTGAATCGATACACTGCCTGGAAACTACCTGATTGGATGGCTACCATCACTGTTTAAAACCTGCACCTGAGCTGTTCAAATTCTGCGAACTATTAGGCCGACATAGCTTGACCTCCGACAGCTTTTTCCAATCCGACAGGGGTTCAAGGGCTCAAGGGTCGCTACACCCAAAAAATGAAAGCGAAAGTTTACACTGGAGCGTTCTAAAGCCACTGGCTTTACGGTTGCATAGCTGCAGATGTCTTTTAATTGTAAAATACATAGAATATTCCGTTCATATGCACATCTTAGGCTGTTGAAAATGAATCATGCACACATTGAAATTGAACAGCTTTTAAACTAACAGAGTAAATTTGGCTGGTAAGCACCTTCCGGCGATTTCTTATTGAAAGGCGGTCGAGTTTAGCCCAGGAGAAATTAGTCCAGAAGGGAAACAGAGTCTTCAAGACGCTCACTTTTGCCCCATTGTTACGAGGTATGACTAATTAGATTTTACCCGAAACATTAATTCTAGATGAGGACACATGTATATAACACTTTTACTCGATATTCATCGATTGTTAACAAAACGTATCCCTATTATATTAAACACCATGCGGAGTTTTTACCTTTAAAACCGCATGCCTCACTCGAAATTGAAAATTAGATATATGATCCATTGCGTTTCGATTAAGCTCATTGAGAGAGCTCGATTGGAATCCAGAAATACTGTTACATAGATGTCTTTGATTTTCATTATCAGATAGGCATACATAGATAGGCATCATCAGCTTAGACATACATAGATATTAGATATAGATATTTTCATGCAGAAAATTGTTATTCCAGTGTTATGTAAGTGAAACAGTTAACACATTCAGCTGTTTTGGCCTGAAAAACCCAACACAATTGTTGCCTTCCTTCAGGCCGGAATATCTCTTGCAGCTTGAAGAATACCTATAGCATTTTGCTCAGCTTATCGAAGTTTACCCATAGGTATAAAAAATTGACCCCAACAAAATGGTGCTTCGCAAAGAGGGTACATTTTAAATATTCTGCTTTGCTTCTCACTAAGTTTTATAAAAAATATGTACACAAAAAGAGTGTAATCGAAACGTTCGTCTGCTACGAATTTGCAATTAACATTTATTAGAAATTCGCTCGAAAATGCACTCAAAGATAGCTTGAGAGACATGTTCACTGCACCTTCACATTGGCAAAACGACCCCCTTCCTCCCCCCTCAATGCTTTTAACCACTTCCACGCAGTAATAACATGTTTATATGTAGGGGTATTATTGTAGTGTCGAATGTTCACTGAGCTCGTCGTAATCCATCGATTGGCGTCAAGAAAGAAAGAAAAGTTTTCACTCTTCGAGGAGAGTACCTTTCAGCTTAAAAAGTAGGGCTTGAGCATATCAACATATATAGCATTCTTATTCAAATTTAGGCTGGTATTTAAAATCTACATGTAAACATTCGACCATTACTTTCTTAGTGAAAAAAATTATTTGTCGAAAATTTCACCGAACTACAGCTCGGCTCAATTGCAGCACCTTCTCACAGGCCTGTCGAAGAGAGAGAGAAAAAAACGAACAATTTTCCCAAATTAACATTACGCTCAGTGGGACGCAACCCTCCCCCCACTTCCCAAGAAAAGTATTCATTCAATTAGCCCTATCTCAGGCACGGCTCTTCTCAAAATGCACTCTCGCGACCCAGAAAGTTAGACCAATCCGACTACTCCAAGGATCCAACAGATGCGTAGTTCTACTACTACGACCTAGTAGATATACGGTCAGATAGATAGGTAGATATGTAAGCAGATCAACCGAATTAGGTATAATTGTTTACCTCAATTATCTGCTCCGCGAGCGCGTAAAACGGTATAATGCCGTATGTGTCAAACAGGGAACTTTTTTCTTTGAAGGAAATAAAGGTATCGGCTTTACATAAGAATAACGAAAAACTTCTTATGATACCTGCCGTTGGATATGCGTTGACTATCAACTCTTATTTTCCGTATGCAGTCCCTCCAAATAAGCGAATATTTACATGCCATTTTGCAACGCAAAGCTCGAAAAATAAAAGTAAAAATCTAGCTGGCTCTACTATATTCAGTTCATCGAGAGATCTTACATAATTATACGCCTGCCGCAGTCAAGATGGACATCTAGGTGCATGTCGGTGCTGGCATTACGACAGACAGATATCCTCATCTAGTTGTCCCTCCGCAGGTCAAATGGAGGTCAATTTTTAAGTGAGTAAACCGTAACTAATTATCCGACATAGTAACTATTATATTTCAGACGTAAATCAATAGTGTCTTTTCAGCTTGTACACAAAGCTCTGTGTGGGGAATTTCGAATAGACTTACTTTTATAATATACAAGCAAACACTGCTCGCAGCAGAAACACAAAGTTTGAATGTGTTATACCCTTGTTGTTGTTAAGGCTTCGTATGCGTTGCTTTAAAGAAACGAAATCAGGGTTATTTTTCGATTCGTGAAGCCTTTTAGGAAAAATCGAGAATTATTTATTGATTCGAGGATGAATTGGCATAGTAAAGTATAAATGTGAGGGAATGCATTACCAGTTTCAGAGCAATAACAAAGATTAGCCTTTTTGAGTCAAAGGCTTACATAGGCATGATCTACTCTCCAAATAAAGTTCAACATATTGCGGCAGCTTTATGCAATGATGTGCCTTTGAACAGGGCACACCGCGTTAAAATATTCCACAGGGTATTCCGCACCGACTCGTCACTGTGTTTTAGGCCGATTGAAAAAAACAAAGCGTCTTTAATCTCTCGTCGTTAGGTTCTGTTATATACTCCGTTATCGAAAGGATCATTATAGTTGTGAAATCGTTGAGATATCTTTTAGACTTAAACTAGGACACTCATTGCTTAACTAGTGCTTAATAATATTTCAATTACGTCAGGCATAATTTCGCCTATTACTTCCCAGATATCTGTTACAAGCTGTTAAACTGGCTCAAAATGGAAACAAACAACAGAACGTGTATGTGGTCCTTCGTCAGTTCCCTATTATACAAACACAGTCTAAGAGGTCTGAATATCTACCGATGCATGCTACCTTGTTTAACACTCTACATTATTAAATATTATACGCCAACAGAACGCGTTCACAGTCTCCAAATGTTTAACAAGGGATGAAAACCGGACGAAGGAACAATGTCATATCAGAATGGCTTTCATATATGGGGCCGGTTCTATATAGCATTTATCGAAAGAGCACAGTCTGTGCCCTCTATGTGAATCAGGCCAAGATACGTACTGATAAATGCTGTCTCACGATATTCAGGTATTATTTTGAGCAGCGAATTAAGAAAAAAGCGGGAGCAGACAGTGCGACCAAGAAGCTGTTTAGAAATAGAACAGGTCGATTTTAGGTTTTACACTTTACCAGGAACCTACGTGTGCGGGTCGATTCTGGCAGTCATCGAAATCGAACTGTATGTATACACAAACTTGAATACGCTGCCCTCTTTTTCCTCTGTTTGGCTTCTCCCTCTTCCCGCCGTTTTCTTTGAACAAGGTTCTTAAAAGCCTTGTGACATTTCTTTTCCGTCCGTCTGGTGGCCTGGTCACCAGATATCCTCTTCTAGGCGGCAGTGCATCGCTGCTGCCATGATCATCTAGACTTCTCTCAGCTGATTTTTTCAGCTTCGTTTTTACTTTCTGCCTTGATCTTTTAGGGCTGAAGTTTCCCTTCCGCTTCATTTACCTCTACGCCAGCCTTAGTCTCGACGATGCCCGAACACGCTCACGTCTAGCAGCCTCACTATTTCCTTGTCTATATGTACGCTCGTCTGCACGTTGTCTGCTTCCTCATTCTCCTCAACACCCGTTCATGTCCCGTTTCTTAGTTGCCGTTTTCCGTTTCCGCGCGTTACTGCTATCAACGTTCTGCAGCTGCCCCGTCCGCTTCCAGCTCGACTTCCACTTCCCTGCGTCGTTTCTGCCAGGCCCCTCACCCTCGCTGACCATCGAACGGGCTACCGAAGCGCTAGCATGGGCGTCGCAAATGACCAGGCCCCCCTAGTCATGTCTGCCTGTTTCCAGCTTTTCCTATTTTCTCTCTTTCTATATCCCTCGCTGTTTCGGGCTTTCTCCGCGCGGGGTATGGTAGGGCCATAGGACGGCAGCGACGACTGCGACGGCGCGATAGTTAAGGGTTTCCCTAGCAGCAGCAACCGCCCTAGCTGCCGACAATTGACCGCCCTCGCCCGTTTTGAGGGCCCGTGCCTCTGCAACCAGCATTATGTGCCGTCACCGACTGACGCCAACAACGCCGATTTACCGTCATTTACTCGTCTAACTAATTCATCTTGACTAACATGCCCAGGGGGCGCCACCGTACGTGCCGGTATAACAGCGCGCTGGTCGCGGCGAGGGGACGGAGGCCTTGGATGAAACCTATCTTTCCCCGCCAGTGTCTACTCTTTCCCTTTCTCCCTCTTCCCCTCATACTCTTTCTGTTTCGGCCTCAGCGACGTCGTCATCGGCGACTGCTGCCGCCGCTCCCGCCTGACTGGCTGATGGCGGTTGTTGGTGGTTGGTGGTCGGTGTCCGGTGCATTTCGTGTCTGGCCTAGCTAGCCTGGCCGACTGCGTTGTCCTGCTCCTGCCCCGTGCTGGAGCAGCTGATTAATACTGCTGAAGGCCCGCGCCGGTATGTTGCTGTTGATTCGCAGCTGGCCGCGCGCTGTCGTTTAGGTGCAGTCGCTATTGACAATCGTTATTGAGTAGGCATTGTTAACTTTGGTTGATTCGCTGGTGGGTCGGTCGGCTGCTGCTCACGACGCGGACGTTTGCCGTCGTCGTAATAGCCGTGTCGTCGTTGTAGCGCGCTGTGGGCAGCTTCCCTCTGCTGCGGCGTCTCTCCTCTTCCCGGTATGTTGCCAACGGGATGACTTACTGCTGCCGGCAATTGACCAAACTATAAACGAGACAGGGCAACAACAACAGTAGTAAGACCAGCAGCAGCGTTAGAGCAGCGCGACGAACAAAAAGGCAAACAACAGCGCCGCCGCCGCCGCCGCCGCCGCTGCCGCCTTTGGCGATGACGACGGTGAACGTCCATGGCGTCTTTTTCACCATTGCTATTGCATATACGATCGTATCGTTCAGCGTCGTCCGTAACTATTCATGTGGACGAGTGAGGAGTACCTCGTTGGTATGTGGGTTCACTCCGCACAACAGCGCGATCATCGCTACTATCACGCCGGCTGTTGATGCAAAGCGAGAAATACAGTGAACTAGACCAGAGTGGTAAGTGAGTGAGCGAGCGACGGTTTGCTGTTGTCGTCTGTCGTTCCGTCTATTGGCAACGACAACGGCAACGCTACTGCCGCCGGCACCGTCATCCTGTGTCGTCTGTGTTTGCTCTTAGATTCGTCTGTTCGTCGCCTGTGTCCGTCTGCCTGTTCCCTCCTGTGAGAGGCAGATAACCGCCGGCGACTGTTATCATCACCATCATCAGGGCCGTAGCGCTACCGCTGTCGCCGGTGTCAGAGCTAGCGACATCAATAGCCGTCGCCGATGCCATCATCGCGCTGGACTCAAATGAACTGAGAATAATAATAAAAACAACAACGGCAGCGGCTCGCCGCCGGATAATCGGTATCTACATTGATGAAGGTGGCAGTCTCGTATCAAAAAATCTGGAAATAAACACCAAGAACAGCAGGAGGATCAACTGAGAGAGAAATAGAGGGCAGGCAAGTGAATCAATAAGGGCAACTTACCGCTGTAGCGGCAACAGAAACACGAATTGCTATTACCGCTACGAAGGCGACTTGTAAGCAACCACTGCTATCTTCGCACAGATGAGGCAACAGTTGCAGACTGCGCGGCCAAGCCCGCGATCGTCACCGTAGGGACGACACTGCCGCAATAGGCTTCATTGTTGCCGTTATACCGCAGCGTATCGTCGTCACAGCGTTAATAGGAGGTTACCGGCACTGTAGTGACGGTGCTGCCGCCGCAGCCACTTGGGGTGCTACAAGTGGTGGCAGCAGCAGCAGCAGCAGCATCGATTGGAATATTAAGAATAGTCCTCTAACAGCATTTCACAGCAATCAGCGGTCAGTCGCTGATGGCGTAGCGACACCCAACGGTAAACGCGGTGATAGTTACGACGTGCGAGGCGAAAACGCATAAGGGAAAAGTGGTGCTTTACTACCAACAACAATAACAAATTTTAATAATAACCAAAAAAAAGAATGGTTGGTCAGTCGATGTTGTTGGTAACGTGACATATGAAAGGATTGCCATGGGCGCCGGTTAGAGTTGCGAGCAAACAAGAGACGTGCTCCGTTCGACAGATTTGCGTGTGAGACAAAAGGGCTTTAGCAGTGTTTCATGATAGCGGTTCAAGCTGAAGATTGAAGCATAGAAGAATAGAGCTTACTTGACATCGCGTGTTTACCATCGCTGTACCGTTAGTAGTAGTCAAGCATGCGCACCTATAGAAAAGCATGAGCGTTTACGTGAACGGGACTGCGACTTACGGACGACACGAGGCCCGATATCAACAACAAAAACAGCCTAGATTGTTACTTATTAAGCTAGCTTACTCTCTAGTTGTTCTCATTGAAAGTGCATGCGCGTTCGCGTCGGTCCGCTTGGCGCGCGGCCGACACCCCGCGAAATCTTCGGTCGAGCCTGCTCGATCGAATGAAGAAACCACATAATCGTCGTCATATGGTGACCATTAGTTATTGTCATCGTCGTCGTTGCTGTTGTTGCAACGGGTGAATGACACAGGTAGGCAGAAATATTATTCTCGCCACGATTAGCAGCTCCGGATACTACTCACAGATGGGATGAAAGCCCTGCGTTCTATTGATTGATTAGTGATTGGAAGAACGATACTCGTTATTGTGTTGGTAATTATGTCATAATTAGATGCAACACGTTTCGCTGTGCTTGTGGATGTGTGGGATTGTTCGATTGCAGCTTGAATAGCGCGCGTATCCAGATATTTTTCGGCGGCGCTCCAACAAGGTGAGTTGGACAGTGAAAACTATCATATCAACTGAGTTAAATATCTGTGCATTTATTCTGTACATCACGGAACGATGAGCGTCACACGGTTTATATGTGTACATATATAACCGAAGGGCATCTAATAAAGGAGAGAAGGGCAAAGCTATATATGATCACTATGAAAAATTACGATGCTTTTTTCTTGTCTTATTGAAAGTTATCACGATTAGTTAGATGGATAATGACTTGTGGAACAATGCAAGTAAGATGCGTGTCCCATTACTTTGTCTGTGGTCCAACGACATCTGGGGCCATCGTATACGTGCTTCGGACAGATGCTATATATAAATTGATACGGTGTATCAACGTGCTCGTTTTTCCCACTAGGGGGGTGCCCTTCCCCTGTGATTGGCCAGTTAAGTGACTATCGCAGCGCCCAGTGATCGCCGCTACGTGCATCTGCATACATGTATAAGTTCAAAAATGGCGAGCTTTTGCTCTTGTGCGACTTCGTTTGTGTGCATACCTCAATCATATGGATACATAGACACGATCACAAATCCCTTCTCGCCGATTTAGTCTGGGGGGATGGTTGTGAACGGTCTTGCCTCTACTGGAGTCGTCAGCGACACCGTCGTCGGCCCACTGTGACGTCAGAGCGGCTTGACGGTCGCGCGGAATGTCATCGTTTTTGTCGTCGTCATCGTCGTCGAATGAATCCATCCGTTATCGGCGAATTACGAAGCAAAGGCAACATAAATGCAATGTCGATTAGCCAATCGACCAAGCGCTGCACTGTTTACGGTGCTGCACTAGGCGAGAGCGACATGTGGCGGCCGCATGACTTACGTACTACCGTGGCGATGGCGGCAGCGGTAACTGGTATTGCACGCTGTGGAGGTTGACTACGAGAATCGGAGGTGTTGGACGGACGTGGCTTCTCTTTGCCAGCCGTTAGCCCTTTCTTTTGGGGTGATGACGCAACGTAACTTGCAAATAGTGAAACGCTAGAACAGAAGATAAAACTGGTATGCAACATTTTCTCCTATGGAAGGGATGTCGAAAAGCGGAAATGGCCTGTGGTTTAGCGGAGACAGAAAGCTCAGGTAGCTAGCTAATATGGCGCGCTTTTTCGGACAGACCTGATTTTGATATTTGGTCGAAGCAAAACTGAAAAGCAGGAAAAGCTCCTTAAAACTAACTGAAGCCTTTTTTGTTTCTTCTTTAGGAGCTATATGTCTATTTATTTATGGATTTAATGAGGTCTGAAGTACAGCTCTGGTCGAAAGTTTGACTTTTTCATATTTGTATTTACATTACGGCGGCGGCAATGATGGCGGCACATTAGAGATATGGACCGTTCGCTGTCCCGGCGAATATTGAGACCCTCGTTACAAAATTTAGCCAAGCGATAAGTTCTGCCTAAGCGATGATGGTGAGGAAACAGTACATTTTGTAACCTTGAGATAGATTGATGAAGAAAATCTATGGCCATACAGGTTGTTCGATTAGTATAATTTATCATTGATTGAGAGACACGTTCGGTAGTTTGTTCACAACGGCACCGCTGGCCCGTAATTGAATCAGCAAATATAAACGGAATATAAAAGTCTCCGACTTTCATCTTTTAACCAGGCCAACAGAAAGGGAAAAATAACCTTGAATATTTTCGAAAACATTCGAATGGAGGAGCTGCAATTCATTCAAGAGGCAAGGAGGACAAAAATAACGAGGAATTCCGAAGCCTTATGGTTCTTTAGGCCATTCTAGGTGTACGTATACGAACTAATACGATCTGTATGCTATTGATATCAGTTGGTGATGTTAGCATGCCATTATGTTGGCTAATCTGTTTGCGTGTATATGTATATATTCGTATGTCAATGAATTGATGATATGAGGCGCTGTTGCTACTGATCCGTTTTTCGGTGACTAAAACGATGAAAAAGGCCACGTTCAAGCATGAGCTTATGCTTTTTTCAACCCGTTTATCTCGAGTAAACGGCCATTCCCAGAACGCTGCCATCTACGATATCAGAAACACTAGTAAAAATTGCAGGTGCTGCCGAAGTCAACGGAGGCGTGCAGCAGAAGCGATTGCTCTCAATGCACTTGGGCCTCATTAAGGACCTTCGAGGTCAGTGTCCTGATCATGGCCCGTTTAAGGGCGTCGTTGACAGGACAGTGCACAGGAAGGAAGGGCAGTGCAACAGTCCACGAGACCATGCAAGTACCAGCAATAACAACAATGGCCATTGCTATGATGGTAACAGTGTTCCTATATAATGGGCTGAGCGTGGTGAAATAATTAACAAACGAGTGCCTTAGCCTATTTTTATGTTACAATGATGATAATACCAATAGAATTAACATCCGGATAGGTGAAATCGTTGTCAAGAAGGCGTGGCTATGACAAGAGAGCAAAGGCACCAGTGGCCGAGAGGAAGGAGTGCAGCGTCCACTGTGTCCATGCGATCAAAGATCGACAATGTTCTATCCAAAACTACATCCGCTAAGCACCTCTGTAAACGTCGTCGCAGAAAACTCCTGTATTCGTTTCTCGTCGCATATTTCATCGCGATAGCTGTCTTTCCCTCATATGTCTTTCTTAGCTCTTGCATTTCTCGTTAGAGAAACCAGAAAGCGGTGTGTGTCGTCCGGCTGCCTGATCGATCTAACTAGCTGGTTATTATGCTTTACCTCTCCCCCTAGATCTTCTTCTCGATTTGCGTTCCTGTCTCTCCGTACGGTTCCCTGTACAATTGGCAATGTCTGTTGCGTGCGAAAAACAAGAGAAACTGCATACGTTTATTTGTTCGCAGCATGGAAAGGCGACCTTGGACGGTAGTTGTCGCAGCTGTAGCTCTGCTGGCGGTTACACGTACAAGGATGAGTAAGGCGGCTGACGACTAGATTGTTGCTGGGCGCGAGTCGGAAGCTTCATGTGCTCCCCCGCTATTCCGAGCTCTTGTTTTCTTCCCGAGCTTCCTTGTGGACCGATGCAATAATGCTAATGACAGTAAGGATGGTGCTAGCAAGAGTGCGCCTGCCGCTACCGCTAACAGCCGCAATAATATAAGTAGTAGTCAACCGTTGTCAAAGACTCCGGTTTGTTTCCTTTGGGTGGTTAGGTTTCGACGCGCCCGTCGCTCGGCTGGCAAGCATCGTTAGCCGTGGTTCCCCGTGAACCCACAGTTCGTACGTCTACAGTCACGACTACTATTACGGCAATAGTCGTTTAGTCTCTACGGTGCATAGCGACAGCCGACCGAGAAAAAACGCTGAACGTAGCTGATCAAGGCGAGCGCCAGAAGACTTAGTACGGCCATCCGGGCCATTCAGTGGCGCCGCTTTAGTCGTGTCGTAGGCCGCGACTGATAGTTGACGGCAGCGACGCCTATAGCAGTGGAGGAAGCGACGATGCCAATGAGTCTGCGGCAATTAAGGAAACCTAAGGACTGACTAGTATCATCTAGAGCAGATATCAAGGCCAATACTCAACAAACAAACGAGCGTCTTTGCCATCAGCACCAGTCGCCCCCAGAAACGATACAAGTGCGACAACTACCCAGGAGCGACGATTTAAGAACACAGTCAGCGCAAGGTGCAATAACAAACAGCAGTCCATATTCGCTCATGCATGCACATGAAGATGCACCCGAAGACAAACGCGTACGATAGCCAAACCAGAATAGTTAGTAGGCCATTGGGCCGAACGTAGGCCTTAGAGACACAAACTGGCGTGACCGAGCATACGGACTACAGTAACGCCTTTCTGGCGAACGGCCAATTGAGCGGCGGCGGATGACGCCGATGCTTTCCGGACGTTGCATATGCTCCTGTGGCTACGTCTTCTTTAACAGAGATGAGCAAATAGAAGAGGGAAGCAAGGGTACCTGCTATCAGAAGACGTAGCATCATATAGATACAACATCGAAACTAACGATAAGCATGGAGCAAGCAGTGGGACTCATAATAATAAAAATAGCAGCACAAGTAGTATTTCGTTCACTTGTCGTTGCGGCTTGATCTTGCTCTTCTTATTTTTCTAAGATATTCAAGATGGTAACATGGACAATTATATTGTGTGTACTTGTACTACACACTTCTATTATGTTTCGACCAAACTATCTTGAAAGGCGAATTTAGTAAAGGGGTGTATTATAAATAAATATTTCAGCTTGGTTTCAATTTGACATGAATCTTTTATTGATAGTATCATGCCTTTGTAATCCTGAGTCAAACGGACGCATATAAAAATTGGAATGTGCCTTTGACAGATGCAGTGGGGCAAGCCAAGTAGTTAACGGTGATTTGGACCGTAAACGTTTTTATCATGCAATTATCTTAAAATGCCGGAACGGGCAAATGACGACATCGTGTTAGGTTAGAGTATAATAATATGACCTAAAATATGTTCATCCTAGATTTTCTCGAGAAAGGTATCGTGTGAACTTCGTGTAGAGATGCTTCTCGGTATTAGTTTTTATAATGCGTTTATTCAGGACACCTTCGCTTGTATAAACAATGACTTGCTGCTATAAACACAGCTTCACTCTTCTAGTTCTAGATTTTCTGCGTTAAAAAGAGAGCGAAAGTTGCAGATCCATTGACACTCTCTTCTAGAGTCAATCTAGATCCGAAGGATCGCTCCTGTCCGGTATCCTTACTAGCGTCAGCATCCAAATGACATGCTTCTTAATCAACCGGTAGCATGGCGTCGAAAATCCGAAACGTTACATCAAAGCTGCCAATAACTCAGCAAATGGGACACTTGAAGATATGTATATATTCATCCATTAGATACGCAAAACGAGTCCAACGAAGCCGTTGAAAAGTCACGGCCGAATCTGGGTTTTTGGGAGTCTTACCCAAAATCGCTGCCCTATCAAACGTTTGTGTCAACTAACACAGTCCCTCATAGTAAACAATCCTCTAAACACCTAGGTCGACTTATGGCTTTAGACACATATCGGATATCTGCCGTAAAGCCTTCTTTCTTAAGCAGATTCACACTGGCTGTATTAATGGATTCGCTATACAACAACGTCATGTTTTCCTTTTTGTATCGTAGCAGTAAAAATTATTTTAAGTTAAGAAATTATTTTAAGTTCCAAACACCAGCATATGACAGCCAATATTGTACTGATTCGACGCACGGCGCTGTCAAGGCAATACCGACTCACGATTACCGAAAGTAAATTAAATGTTTTGTATCATGGACATTAACGTGATAGTGATGACCCTGCCACCATAATGTATTTATAATGAAAAAAAAAATCATCATTTGTAACTGCTAATCAAAATTTAGAATTTTTTGTTTTTTGTAGCTCAGTACAAGCACTATTCACCAACTCTCTTTTGTTAGGCCTTAGAACAAAATGTCTTGATTTATTGTTACCTCGTCTCGCCCTATTTCGGTCTGTATCAACGTGACTGTTCCTATGGCATCCGTAACAGAATAGAAGAGGGACAGTTCAATAGAATCGATCATGACTAGGTCATTTGGTCCATAAGTGATTTGGTGGCGCGTCATTGAAGCGTAAGACAAATTACAATTTCTGCTGCTATAATTATTTGATCGCTTTGCAATAGGGCGTCCAGTCGTATTGGTTTTGACACGGGGAACGCCCCAATGTAGCGGAGTTTCGACACGTGTAGTTCCAGCTAAGTGGACAATAGGGATTGAATAATGATCAATTAACGACGATCATATGTATATAATGGGTGTGACGGGAGTCAAGCTGCACGCAGGTCTCCATCCGATTGGCCAGCTAGTATCAGACCCATTGGACTTGCTTAAGTTTGATCGAGTGATACGATCAGCGGATGGGAACAGATTATGGTAAGAGATGAACTGATCAATTATCGTTTGCGTCAATGTTCATAAAATAATATACTACAGATATTATTCGGTAGATCCGTCTGGCTGTTGAAGTTTATGAGGTCTGTGTCGCTATGAAGAGACCAATGCAATTGATATGGACACGTAAATACAACCGAGTAATAATTACTAATGTGTATAGCAACGATATAGCAAGATCGAACTGGGTCAATCACATACGTTTCTGTTTTGAAAAAAAATTACTAGTGGGTCTCGGTGACGAGTTGTACATGGATCCTAGTCTTGGTATTGCCGTGCATTTGTAACTATGAATCCTCCTTTTTCAGGTCTCTGTGCACCCATTTACATAACATCAGACAGACTGTTATCGTTTACTGCTATTTTAGAGGTAAAAGCCCAGTACGTTTTGTATCACATGAGAGTTAGTTTTCGTTTGTGTTTTTCCATTCCTCTATGAGGATTACACGTTAAAGCTAACTAGTTTATTTAACAACGAGGAAAATAATTGGGTACAAATGCTTCATAGCTCGGAACAGACTGCTCTGGATTCGGATACAAAATAGTCGTTCGAAAGTTGTTGAGGTATGCTGTTATTACGGAGCATAAAAACGAATCTATGTAAAAGCAACATAGAGAATCTTCTGATATATAACGCCATTATTAGGGAATGAAATGCACTTTGTCTCCATAGCAACTAGTATTATTATATTTTTACGTACGTAATAAGGTGCTCATATATATAGGCTTATATATATATATATAGCTGATTCATTATGCGACAATACTGGTTGGTGGAGATACTGGTTACGTCATGAATGATTGTTTGGTTCTAAATTGTACGAGCTCAGACTGAAATGAACACAGCTTAGTGAACCCTCCATGACTGAACTTCGCTAGAGATGTAAGTACTATATACGCATTTACCCTTGGGTGAAGAAACTTCAACTTGCGCGCCGACATTTATTTCAAATGTGTGAGAGAAGGAAATATGCTATAGGGAAGGTACCTTTGCCGTACACAGCATAAATAGCAGGCCACTTCGATATGTCTGAATGCCTGCTCTTTCCCGGTTTACTCAATGTCGGAAGGCTCAACGGATAATGGACAGAAGCTTACGATCGCTGTGGGGCGGGGCAATGCTGGTAGCTCGACAGATAGGATCAAGTTGCATTATACCGGACGTAAGCAGCAAGTTTAGTGGGGCGTCGCAACAGCACTCGCCGGACCAGACGTAGGACTTGCCCCTTCTTCTGTGACCTACTGCTCGGCACTTGGACATATAAACAGTTTAGGTATAACGATGTCTTTCAGCCTCTCGAGATGGAGCCGATTCCATAGACAGAACGAGACCAAAGAAGAAAAAGCGAAAGGATGAGAAAGAGAAAACAATAAGCGCATGAGGCGTTAATTAATTAACGTCTCAATACGTTGAAATCGATTAGTCTTGGGTACTGGCGGTAACGATCGGGGCAGATAAGAGGATGAAAGATCGATCGGCTGAACGTTAGTTGCAAAGCGTGCAAAAGTATTAAGGGCACGATGGCAAACCCCTTCTACCTTGGCAATATCTCATCTGAGGGAACAGCCTAAATGGAAGGTGTCGATGAAATTTCAGGAAAATCGGCCCCAGAAGAAAATTCTAATAGCATTCTGTAACTACTCTTCTGTAGGGGTAGCACATGGAAGGATCTCTCATAGCGCATCAATGATGCTATAAGAACGGAAAACGACTGAAAAGCTACAGGCCATGTGTAAATAGTTTGATGCGAGTACCAATCAAAGAGAAGAGCACCGCAAACGAAGGAAACTTTGGCAAGAAATGTCTATACACAAAGAGAACTTGTGCCGTGGTTCATTGGATTCGTCTATGGCACCTCTTAATATTAGCTTTGCCGCGCCGTACTATACAGCAACGCTGTTGTTTGGTGCGTTTCAGGAACCGTTTTATAGCCAAGGCATTTTTTCAAATGGTGTTGTGCGCTCGGGCCCATTTGAGCTCCAAAGTACAACAACGAGCATGTAGGGATTGAGCGTGTCCAATATATATGTATATATATATATAATACATTAGAAACAAACATTTTTTTTGTTTTTCATCTACGCACCTCATTACATCCTATTCTGGCCGAGCGAATCAGTCGCGTTCCATTTTTGAATTATCTCTTTCTATAAAGTAGCGACCCAGTGCTTAAAAACATTTTTAGCAAAGGCGTACAAATAAAAGCTATGTAGCCCACATATATATCCCTGCATTTATGTTACTCTACTCCTCTTTCAAGTTATCCTACATTACCACAACAAAAAGCGAAATTCCGCCATTTTGTAACAATAATAGCGGTCTATTATCATATTTACACCGCCGCCCTGACCCATTGATATTGACATATTCTATAGAATGATTGTCGGTAAGCGGAGCTGACATAAGCAGACAATGATACGCGTTGGGGCAAAACGGACAGACAGCCCGTAGACATCCTATATAAACGATCACGATAGACGGTGGTCCGCTTCACGTCGATACAACGCTATGATCTCAGTAGCGCAAGGATTCCTAGGGTCCTTAGGTCTTGTCCCGACATGTTACTAACTGAATAACCTGCGAGAGAGTTTTCCTTTGCCTGATTATTCAGGTGTTTCCTATGTTCAGTATGTTTCCTTTTGATTCAACATATTTTTGCCTCGTTTTTACAATCGACCACTAGCTCGTTCGGTCGACTGTCTACAACGTTACCGCTAACTAGTGCAATGCTCACTATCGGCCTTTAGCTTACGTTGCGTTTGTAGATTTGCGAAAGACCGCCTCCTCGGATCATGCGAGCGATCACAAATCGCAGGAGACTCATTCAGTATTTACGATACGCATGTAGTTTCCTACAAGGTCCGCGATGGCGTTGGCGAAGGTGAGGTTTAACAGAGTGGCACAGGCGTACAGACTGAATTGAACGGGCAGAAAATGTAAATGAGAGCAAATTGTGACCCTTGTACGATTATGGTAGCCAAAAAACGGCACATAACGGTAATCACCCATCAAATTTTGGACTAGATCTTTTTCTTCTTAGAGATAATTTACTGTCACCTCAGGTTCACCTTAATCAATCGCTCACCAGCTATTCATGAACGCAGCCACTCCATATTGACTATGCGGCGAATAGTTTGTATGGGAATTTCAAAAAACAAAATTAAAAAAGAACATTTAAAATTACGAGCAAAAAACGGTCGCTCGATGCGGAACGATATTTCTATTCTACAATAGTTGAAAGAGCTCGGTACAAACTAAGCACACACATACACACTTTGGGTTGTTAACAAAGCTACACTTTTGTAAGCTATAGTAAGAACAATAATAATTTTAACCTTCATAGTTATTAAAGTGCTGTTACAGTTATCAGTCAATAGCATTATGTTAACAAAGGCGGTTCTGCACAAACAAATCAGCACTGATACTGAGCCATAATGAAATCTGTAAAAAAAAATAATTGAATTAGGCAGGTTTATGGACCATCGTGTGCGCGCTGAACTGACCTTAGAACGCGGTGCGCACCGTATAAAACAGGAAATCAATTATTTAGATAAAAATGAACAAACAACGTCAGCCATTACGAAGTAGAGTCGCTAACAAGCGCCTTCGAAGACAAGAGACATCAACTGTGCTATTATCCTGCAACCTGCCATATTGGAAGTTGTTCTTCTAAGAAGCGTATTTTTAGAAACAAGCTGAGAACAACTCTGTCTCACAGTAAAAAAGAATCTTTACTATAAACTTGAGACAATTTTTAAGTCAACTTCTACGATTTGTATGTCTGATTTGTTATCGTTTAGAATCTTTCCGTATTTCAAGAGAGCCTCAACTAAAATGTGGGCCTGATGGGTTTATAATCGTGGCTTCGCGACACTGGGCTATAGATGTCTATATATAGCGCGATAGCGAATCTGATGCGGCAATTGAGGCCTTGAAAATAAAAGCTAAACCGCTCACATGAGGTGCACAAGTGTGGCGCGGTACAAAGGAAGGAAGATTATAAAGTATTTAAAATTACATTGTATCTAAGATTTTTGAGCGTGACTACAAACTTATATTTTATTTACGTTTTTTATTGTTCATTATCGGTAAGGATAAACTTAAGATGAAACTGCGGCACGTGTCTACAACGTTATTTCTCAACATACCCTTCATTGGAACCTGAGGTAAGCATATTTGCTAATTTAAATGAAGCAATGACGATTTCTTTATCGTCGAGTAATGGAAAAATCTTCTCACAGGATCAAGTAGCACAGAACAAATTACAGAAGCACACAATGTACGAAAATCGTCATTGGTTTTGCATTAATTGCACGAGTTTATATATATATATCTATCTATTGCCGCTGCTAATGTTGAACAGTAAATCTGCGGACAAGTGTATAAATTTTTGCCCGACGTTATCTTTGTGAGTACCTATATATTTAGTATAGCAGCAGACCAGCTGATACAAGTGAACGCAGAGGCACAAGTGGATTATCGTTGTTAAGATCCAGAAGAACAATTCTCCTTGAATGGTTCGTCTTTACTTGGTCGGGGGTCATCTTTCTATCGGTATTAAACTTCTTTTTCCTGTCTAGTTTCCCGCGTAAAAACATGATCCCTATCAATAAGCAATAGCATGTTACAGATGCAGAAGCATCTCGTTCTCTTGTGTGTCGTTTTGAGCCACTCTCCCGCAGATGAGCTGGAATATATCGAACATCTATGGCCACAGTTTACCGACGGTGAAATGACATATACGGGTGGCTGATATACATACCCATAGCCATGCCGATACTTCATTATCATAACTAATATTTACAGGGAAAATACTGCCATCACTAGCAAAGCTACCGCTGGCGTAATCGTCGAATCGTGTAAATAAAAATCCGTCGATTCCTTCTACTACTTCTACCATTGCCGTTCCTCGGGATGCTTCTGTTTTTGCTTTCTTCAATTTTCCGCTCGGCTCATTTCTGCCGTTGTCAATGGCCGCGTTCCTACTGCTATCATCTCCTTAACCATTGTGTTTTGGCCTTTATCGTATGCAACTAAGCGGAGCGAAACGATAGCGCAGTTAACGCTAAAATCTTTCGCTGATCAGCCTCGAAATGTCTACAACGACAACAATGGCTGCTAATAGTCGTGGATTCTAGCAGGATTTCAACATAGGATAAAAATTCGTTTAGTGCGAAGATAGTAATAGAAAAAAAGTAAAAGGAAAACAACAGATGAAGGCGGAGCGATGAAGTATCATGGCAAGCGAAGTAGGTGCATGTTACCATGCACGTGTCTATCGCGTCTGTATAAATGGTGGAAAGGGAGGTTAATATACGTTCGAACACAGTTGTCGCTGTTGGCTAGTGTTAAATGCGATCTATAATAGGGCCTTGCAGGATATGATATGAGATACGTAACAGGAGAGTGCAAAACACATTTTCATAGACTTGCTTATAAACGCGAACTGAAGATTGGGAGTTCTGTCTCTTTCAAAACATCGTTGCTTTGTCGTTGATTTTTATATGCCGACCTCAAGATCACGCTCGGAAGCGTTAGAATTGGAATTCACGCAGAGATTGGCTTAATCTTCATTAGTACTGACAAGTTGACTTTGACTCCAATACGGTTGAACGGAATTAGAGTGCTCGATTATTCTAGGTATTACTGACCAGAAGCAATTACTGTTTAGGTATTAACGATGTTATAGATCCCCACTCAAGAAAACGTAGTACCTAGCATATATGTGTATGCATTCGTATACTATGTTATACGGTCTTGGACTCTGGGGTGAAATAGCAAAAATCATCGGTTCGCTGCTCGGTGAACGGTCCATTACTTTTAACTCTACCGGGATTGAACTTCAGCACAAGACCCGATTTGGGTTCCATCTCCATCCAGCATTAGCGGTTTGCTGTTAGATCTAGTTACAGCTTCAGCAAGTACAATAAATAGTAACCGAACGCATATGCTATGGCTGAACCCGATACAGTCTATCGGAAGAGGGTTGGCTATAGAACCGAGCTGAGCTTCGTTTGACATGAGATTTTAGTCCTTGCCCAATAGAAACAACCAGATCCCAAAGACCGGAAACGTCGTCTGCGGTATCAACTGCGAGAATCGCGAGCGGGCTTGGAAGGGGAACGAAATTGATAGAAGGGCGTGTAGGAAAGGTTGTTTACACGGCGGAGTTTGGCCTGTTACAAAGAACTACACCAAGACAATTTGGCCTAACAAGGCGGCTTGCGTGTGTTTGTATTCGATGCTGACATAGTTGCAAAGTAGCGTATGCATGTAGTTACACGTTATGAGAAACGTATGTTTGTAACATACAGTACACGCGGCCGAAATGTTCTGTAACGGAGCACACCGACGAAACATTCTAA
Organism: Varroa destructor; assembly: GCF_002443255.2. Taxonomy (NCBI): domain Eukaryota; kingdom Metazoa; phylum Arthropoda; class Arachnida; order Mesostigmata; family Varroidae; genus Varroa; species Varroa destructor. Next base: position 65,797,857 of record NW_019211454.1, on the reverse strand, counting down.
TACTGCATTGCCATATGGCAACAACATCAGCGACTGCAATACTACCTAGTAATTCGCAGAAGTAACCGTGACGTAACGATATGCTGGGTACGCATAATCTTCAAAAACGCAGAAATATAGATAGACAAATGGTAGCATTATAAAAAGGACGTTGGAGCGTGAGACAGGACAGGGCAGGGATCCTGAAACCTTCTTAAATATGATTTGATAATGGCGTTTGATGGTCTATTTACCTGGCGAGCGATCCTTTTAAAGGAAATAGCCATTAGAATCTACTTCTGAGATAAGGGACATATGGCTATATGATAGAATCCTATCAAATCAATCTGCGAGGAGTAGTGCTTGTGTCGAATGTATATGGATATACACTCCACTGTTTGTTGCAGTTTTAAAAAACTATTACAATTGGCTCGTGTCATCCATATTGCTAGATCACACACTTCTGTGAATGCGTCCGCATGTTCTTGAAGCCAGCAGTCATCACGGTCGCAAATAATATAAGCCATTTAGCCGGTTTGCGTTATACGACCGAGAAGAAGAATTTAGGGGTTAAGAACTGTGGGCTCACAGAAGGCTGTTGTGCCGTTTGCCCCGTCCATTTGCCCTGAACGTGCTCGATGCGTTGCGAGTGTTGTTTCTCTACGACGTGACGTTGTCTCGTAAATGTTACGACAATGTTTTGACATGAACACGATCCATTTCCCTGAGCGCCGGAGTGCAACTGATTGACGCAGCAGAATTTCAAAAATTTCTGAATTGAGCATTAGTGCGGGCAGTTAGTGACGATGCGGCCGATGATAATTCAGTTGTTACTATTGGCGTAAAGGGCTTGCTTTAACTAATGTACCGATGTTCTTACTAGAGAGGCGCTCGTTACACTTGATCATTTTTATGTTTTTAGAAAATTATTATTAAAACTATGCCGGCGAGATGAAGAATCTATAATTTTTGGGCATTGAGTACAACAAGCTCTATATATATATAGGGTGGATGACTAAATTTCTTTTACCTCTAGTCACGGTGCAATAATATGTACACTATTGAGATGACAAATAATCTTAACTGTGCTATCATTTCAACTGCACAAACTCTCGCTTAACATCTTCCCCGGCCCATGTGCAGATTATGCCTCGACCCTAGTCCTCTGCACATATTACCAGCAGGTATCGACATAATTATGGAACAGTTACAACAGAGAAGCGAAATGCATTCTACTTTACCTATAGGGTATATATATAGCGTCGGTGTTGTTTCATGGCCTTTCTCGTTCAGGTTAAGGACTTCATTTGACCGTCATATGGCTATACTGTCCTTGCGGCCTATTTGCAAACTGCCTTAACTTAAATATACATCGAATCAATGCTGCAGCTCGTTTGCGAGCCTAATTCAGCCAAATGGTCTAACAAAGCAGCACGAAACGATACGGTAAGAGTAACCGACATGATTCAATATCTATCAATGATGGCAGCAGCACGAACTTACTGCTATCAGAGCATACGAAGATAATTTCGCACGATAACTTAGCGTGCACACCCGCTGCTCACATTTGCCAGCACACGACTTGAGACACATTACAAATACAGGGACCGATAATACTTTATTGCAAATAGTTGAAAGGGTGATTTGAAGGCTATCTGTTGGTTAATTGTTCGTTGGTCGGTCGGTGGCCCGTCGGCCGACTAGTTGATATTTCGATGTTTTTACAGGTCTATATGGTCACTCGTGCAAACGTCTAAAAAACTTCCTCTCTCTCACCACTCTGTTTATAATTTCCCTCCCTTTCCGTTTGACAATAGCAAGCACGAGCGGTAGAATATGGATAGTTCTCTTTCGATTCGTATGTTGCTACTCGTATTGTTGCTATTGTTGTTAGTGGAAACGTTCCATTGTAGTCGCATTAGGTTTATGGTACGTGTCCTCCTCAAAGGCTTACCTAATCGTCTATTTGCGGCCTTTGTTTTTTGACAGGGTTCAAGCACGGAAGTTGCACTAGCAGCACGACGTTGTCAGGCGTCAACGCATGCATTGCTTGTATCCATATCTCTTGGTCAATCAAACGGTTTGCCCCTGATCATCATAGCGCGTAAACGCTAAGCGATACGCTTGGAACCGCCTCCCTGCATACGCACAATTTTCACACGAACTACTTGTAACAACATCTCTCGACGCTTCTATTTTACGTGTGTGTGCGTGAGGGCCCGAAAAGCATACTCGGTTTCCGTACGTCATTCAATAGAGTCCATCTGTGCTAGCCTCTTCGTCTGTGCCCTTTGCTGCACCACCGTAGCAGCGAATTTACGTGCTACCGAGCTAGCTGGCTAGCTAGCTATCATATATGGAGACGCAGATGTAGTCAAAGCGATACTTCGTTGTCGAATGGCAGCCACTCAATTGGTTCAATTCATTGTTGTGACATTTCGTGAGAAAAAAAACGGGTTTCTTTTTCATAAAACTATGTTTATCCACTATTTTGCATTTTTTTTTTCGATTTTGTTTTTCTTCTTGTTTGTTTCTAATCTCACAAGGTTCGTTTGTTGCATGTTATTCTTTGTTTCCGTCCATTTGATCGATTACGACTTTCGTTACCTTCTTCAGAAAAAAGGCCTTGCTAGTAGCAGTGGCCAGATTGATATCAACCTGTATTTTTTCATGGGCATGCTAGTTTGTTGTCTCGCTGACGTCGAAGATTGTCCTTCATAGTGGCGAGTGTCTCGTCTCGACACAACATTGATCACTATTACCTATCCATCTGCTATTCATCAATAGCGGTGGCATTACGTTACGCATGACAACATTCACAGGCACACGGCTACTGTCGATCGGCACAGAAAAAATGTAGATAACCGAACAATGATCGCAATCGATATTGTAGCTTTGATAGATTATGTTCATTGAAGAAATGGATCCTTCTTTTCCATTGCGTTCCTGCCAGCAACGTTCGACCGATACCACACAGCCGTCGGCGTTAAATCGAACCACCGAGGGTTATAATGAGAACTAGAGTGAATGTACCAGGCAATGATAGGGGTGGGGCGGGCGGCTAGGGACAACTGCGACCGGCTATTAATGGTTGGGGATGGCAACGGCAGCAGTAAAAAAGAGCCGTCGCACTCGACCCAAAGGTGTAAAAAACAGGCCATGCATTGTTCCTATTCGTTACTTGTGTGAAGCTCTAATCGTATAAATATATGATAGGGGTTTCACACGTTATTGGCACGTTATTCACACGAATGGCTTTGTGATGGGCTATGTGCGGACGACACAATGTTAGGGAAACAAATACATTGTAACTTTCAGCGTTTCGAAAAAATCCTACTCAAATAAGGAGCTAACACTATGGCGGTTAAATAGGTGGACTCAGGTAAGATAAAGCCGAAATCTTGCAGGCTTCTTGCAGGCAGACTGAAAGTTCTTAGCTTATGGTACTTCTGATAATGTCCATTCTCGATAAGGTGGGTGTTTATGTATGTATACGGCTGAGAGGTTGCACGTATTGAGCGATTAATTGTTCGACATAGTGGCTTTGTGTGAGAGTTGCCAGGACAAAAAGTGTTTTATCTTAAAGGCTTACTTAGCTTATTATCCTAGAATCGGTATATTATAAGGTGAAGAGATAGTCCTAAGTCATGCTGCATTACAAGGTCACAAAGATAGCGCTAATCTAAAACGTATCTTATTTTGACGAGTTCATGAGCACTTGCACCTTTCATCCGTTTACATAAATATGTAAGACGCAAAAAGTTCCCTCTCGTTTCCCCGATCGGTTTGCTTGTCTACACCCTAATCAGTCCGTCCTATGAAAGGCAGATGGTAGTCCGATAGAGCGGCATCTCGTTTGAGATTGACGACTGCCAGTCACTCGACTGGCGCAGAGGATTCAAGAAGCCTTTTAGCATTTCAGTGTCTATAACATTGTTGTCTCTCGGCATGCCTTTACCTAGCTCCGTGCGTCTAGGAGGACAAAAAGGGTTATTTCCTTTCCCATTACGCATAATTTGTTATGTCTTTAATTAATTATACGTGCGTATAAACCAGTTATATTTAACGTAGATAACTGTGCCTATTCTTCCTCTCTTATTGCTCTGATCATTCCTTTCAGCGTCGATTATAGATCTATCTGTCTCCGGATACTTTTTATTACAGCTTGGATGTTTTGTTGCTTACCGTTGTGGTTACATGGTCTTTCAAGCGACAAAATTTAGCCGAGAAGGCGGACGGCAAAACGCTGCAATGCCTGTTAGATTAGCGAAGCCTTTTTTTGCATTGAAAATTCCCTCGGAATAATAGCAGTGGCATGACTGTGTTAGTGATGGCGTCCTCTATCTGCATCACCGGACGGGTTGTCGCTGTAAGGATTCTGCTGGTGCCTATTGCAGCGGTAGGCGCGAAAGTCGTAGAGGGTAGGCCAAAATGAAAGCTATAATCGTGTTTCTAGTACCAGAGATGATAGTTAAGCTGTCCTGACGCTACAGTGAGTACAAAGTGCCGTTTGTACTGTGTTTCTGCTAACCACTGCTTGTCGCTGCCTACAGTGCCGTCCGCCTGTATAGCACTGACGTTTTTCTCTATCGATGCCTACGCTACATCTCACTAAATCAGAGCTGACACTGGAAACAGCCCCACTAAAGGCCTCATTTCTGGGTGCTCAGCATAGAGACGTCGGATAGCTTTAACAGCAGCAAAAACCATTGATCTGTCATTTTGACTTCGGAACAGCTGCCTAATTAATTCCATTGCCAGCAACTGATGCGCGACTACGACGATGGCGGCAACAACAGCGATTGAAGTTACTTTATAGGCAGTCCATTATCATTACTGCTGGCTATCGATCTTTGCTTTACCGCTACTGAACTTTTTCAACTAGCCGTCAAAAAAAAAGGAAGCACTGCGACGAGCGGACGATGGCAAAAAGATGAATCACTCTGACGCTTGAGTGCTTCTGACATTGTCCGGAGAGTAGGGCTGGCAGCAAGGGCAAGTCAAACGATTCTCGACCTTCAGTCAGTCAGTCACTCGGTGATGGCGACGACGACTCAACGATCGTACGAGTAGAAGTCAGTAATTAACTCCGGAATAAACCCAGACGCGTCACTGTCAAAAGATGGCGACCACTAACATGGTAAACACACGGACAGATATACTGCAGCAGCAGTTGTGGCAAACGACTGAAGACAGTGCGATATAGAAATGAAAAACAGGAAGTGGGATCATTTCATATCGCAGATAACGTAACCTTCGTCCTGAGTAAATCACCCACTCAAGACGTACTAGAGCCTTAAACGGCAAACTCGATCTTTGGAACGTATGCTTGTCCTATTACGTACACTAGGAAAAGAGAAACACAGTGTTACAAGAACGGTTGCAATTATTATATAACAATAACAATGATTATATAGAAAAGTGGTAATTGCGCAATGTATGATCGAGGTAACATATTGCACAGTACTATCAATGTGCGTTACAAAACGAGAGATAACGCAAAATCAATATTGGTAGTACGTCTACACTGGAGTGATACACTGGCCTTGTTACAATTGAGGGGACGTGCTCTCTGGTTAATATGAATTGAAACGTTTTACATTCTACTAGAGTAGCTGAGCAAAACGGGTCCAAGAAGGTTTAGGTAAAGCTGAAATGCTCTAGTCTATTTCCATTTACTTATGGATAAGATCTCTACTATGTATATATTCAGCTAATTTCTTATCCTGAACTTTGTTTATATTCTGGCAGCCAGAGCCCATAACATCGCTGTAGTGGTACAATGGCAACGTGTTTGTGTGTTAGCCTAGAAATACGTAAGTCGGTCCAGCATCGAAAACGGGCGTAGACAAATTTTGCTAAAAGCCAGCCGTCTGAAACGATGCTAAACGGCAACACAAACCGCAAAGTTGAAGCACTGATGTTGCTGGTTGCCACGAGCTTGCCTGCTAACCACTAGAAAGGTCTAATCTTTGCTTTGGCGTCCTGATTTCTGACCAGACTGTTTTCTTTTCTACTGAACATGTCGCGAAGCTATCCATAGCTCTATAGCATGATACGGTGTCGGTTTCTGCGCATTTGCGTACACTCTTACTCCTAGTATGTGTATGATAGTAACCTTGTTGTCAGTCTTGGATGGAGAATCTCAAAATATGCTGGTAGGTTCGTTAGTGCCTTTCTTCTTTCGTCTCGGCCGATTCGTTAAGCTCCTTTTTGTCTGTCTAATGGCTTTATGCGGCGTCCAGTCGAGCAGAAAACGACAGTCCTTGTAGTGACAGATATTCCTGTTTTCAATATCTTCGTCGTTATGCTTGTTGACATTCTTCTCGTTTCCGAAGACAGGAATAAACTGGTCATCAGTCTATTTACCGCTTGCAGGAACTCTTCCTGCCATTTTGCTTTTCGACCGGGACTGAGGAGGCCGTCTCGTCGAAGCGTGCCTTTCCAACATTTTCGCACTGTTTTAGTAACTTGTCTTAGTTCCCTCAACCACCTATTTCTTCAGTCAGCGCACGAATACTACAAAATGCTACCTGACGAAACGGCGCAGGCAAAGCCCTATCGAGACTAGGAATTTTCGTGGGTGCCCGATATTAGCGGTCCGAGTCCTCGTCAATCTTTGTTAACCTTTTCGAATGTCTGAGAGGGAGATTTCCTGAAATAAAGAAGTGGATCCGCAGTCATCCGCTTTTAGGCTGTGTGTGCTCCTTCGCGTTTTTTGGACCCTTGAATTTTTACCACCCGTGTCGGCGACTTCAAATAAAAATTAGTGAATTCGCAATATTGTTTATGTTCGTAACTGTTAGTAAAATCCGCTTGCAAAATTAGAGAAGTAAGTTGAAAACACAATCTTCGAGTGATCTGCATCTCGATTTGAAGTCGGGATCAAAACCAATGGCTAGAACATTTAATCAAGACGTTCGTGAGCTGTGCCTTCGTCGAGGCATGCAGTAGGTACACCTCATACAAGTGCTGTCTTTAAACAGATGAAGCTTCTGGACACGATATCAATTTTTCCAAAGTTATCTCAATTTATGAAGTTTTTTCATTAGAAACTCATATGTATATATATACATATATATATTTGGAGACAAATTTTGTGGGCCAGCCGATTGAAGTATAAAGATGAATAAAGTGAATCATATGGATTATAGTTGTCGGATCTTTGCAAGGGTCAGCATCAAGGTCCCTATGGCAGTCGAGCCTCTATTTATGCTTAAACCATATCAAATGCTGCAATTGTTGATCTGGTATTACATGGAAACGGAATACCTTAAGGTGGCGGTAATTGTGATCGTCGATGAGTGTATGGTACTTCTTTTTTGAATGGTCAATCTCGGCTGGTTGACGCCCCATCCTGCTTCTCTGTCTGTTTGCGATAGTTTTGTCAGTGTTTGAAAAGGCTTTGCGGCCGCGGAAGCTTCACTCGATGACGATCTTTTATTGGGCGAAAGTTTTTCTACAGCATCTTAATTAACTAAAATCACTGTGAAAGCGTTCGCAACATGAAAATACTTTGTTGAATTATTATATTTAAATTAATAGCATCCTAATAGGATAAAATAAATGAAAAACTAAAGATAAGAGTTGTTGACTCGGCAGGTATTGCGTTTACTGTGGGCTCAGTAAACGTAACACCTATCGGGTCACACAGTAAAATACCGTTTTATGAGAAATTTTTTCGATGAAAGTAAATTTCGTTGTTGTCGCATTATATATCCGAATACGTTCCTTCGGCGATCAATTGCGATTGGTTAATGTTATAGAATATGTTATTTTAACATTTAACGTATATTATACGTGTATCAGCTTCATCATTCAAGCAAAGATCATAGATTGCTTATTGCCCGTCACTCTCTGACGCCAGCAATATCGATATATAACCGAAAGCGGTCATCGGACCCAATTCGTTGACGCTCTGGATTCGTTAAGCAGCTGGCTAGTAGCTCAAGCTGGACTCCTTCACAACGTTCACAGACAACGAGGCTATATCGCTACTTTTCTTCACTATCGATTTTCCAGGCTTCTCATCACGCCGACTGCACTACGCTTTTCAACGCTGAAAAAATCAACAATAATAACAACAACAGCAGCAGCGTTAACGGCGGCATCCTTTCGTTTCCCTGCCGCAGCTTCTAAGGACTATAACTGAGCGAATCCAAGGATTCAAGTTGTAGTTGTAGTGGTAGCAATAATGGCCATTCACAGCCACCGACTGATAGAGCGCCATTATTATTTTTAGCCTCTGCTGATCTCCTGGTTCCGCTTTGGCCTGTTTTTGTATGACGCATGTTTGGTTCATTGAGAATTGAAGAAGGTAACGACATGCAGGACTATTTTCGGTTTAACCGTTTCTACATATATATATCGCATAGATGTAGTACTTATATGTACATATAGTTATCGTAATCATATGACTGGTGAGGTAATACGCGAACTAGGCACCTGTTATATTTCCGAATTTAAATATATCATTATAAAGGTTATTTCAGTCAAATGGACGGTACGTTTAGCCATACCGGCTATTGATTCTGTATATAATATATATCGATATGGATATAATATGTAATCGTGTTGATAAGCAATGTTGTTAAAAGGGCATATAAAGGTCTGCGCGATGGCCATTTTAGCTTCTTTCGTTGCCAGCTCCACGTGGTCATAATAAAAACCCATCGTCCGTCCTGACGACATTTCCTTTTCGTCTTATTCCTATCTCTCTTATTCCCTCTATTTGTTTTGCATCCTTTAAATCAACCTCATTATGCGACGAAACATTTTCGAAAGAGCTCTGTTATAAGACAGATTGAAATGTCATTAGTGAGATTCAAGCGTACGCATACGCGGGACGAGGAGCTTCACGGTGGCTGTTACGGTCGTGTAATTTAGCCGCCGGTAGAACTTATGCACAGGTTGACAAATAACTTGAGGATAAGAGGGCTAATCAACTAGAAGAACAAGTTAAATATGTATTTTTCTATTCTTAGCCGTTGAAGGGCGTTCGTTAGCTAAAGAGACTCAGGATCTCATCTGTAGCCGTTTTTGTCGTAGATGCCGGAGGCCGCATGTTCACGAAACAATTCTAGACCTCTCAGAGTCGAACCCGAGGCCACTTGCTTCAGCTACAGCTACCGCGGTCATTGCTACTATTATTATTGTGACCGCCATCTATCGCCACCAAATGTAATGGAAACCGGGACGCAAAACGCATAAAGTAGAATTTCCATTTGATTTCACCCAGTTTATGTTTTCAAAGTTGGGTTTGTTTTCCTCAAAAGATCCTCTAGCGGCAGTTCACGTCTCCCGTCCCCCTGTCACTTTCTATTTCTAAGGAAGTGTGGCCCTCTCTGGTGGGTTGCCGGCTTGCCGCTTACTAGCTTTCCCCGCTCGAGGGTCAGTCCACGCTAGCAATCAACGTATGCATGCAGGCAAGCAAAAAAGCTATCTCCAAGGCGAGGAGTGGCAGGTGCGCGCTCATTCGCATGTGGGCGTATACAAACCCGTTTTAAATAGGTTGTTTTACCACTCATTCACTAGACTTCGGTGCTACTTGAAAAGATACTTCTCTTTCCGCTTCAGTCTGTCTTCGATTCTCCTCGCCCATTCTTTTAGCCGCTCTAACTGCAATTACCTGTGTTGCTGACGCGGCTCCGCTTTTTGTCTGAAGGCTCTCTCGATACAGCTTCATCTTACCTTGGCATCGCAGCTGTCTGTATCTATATTATCTTACTGCTGGGCCTTTTTATCCGCCATGACTAGCTCATCTAAAGCCGTCCGTGACAACGAAAGTTTAAGTTGCCCGGCCTCTACGAACTCGTAGCCACGCTCCTTTCTATCCCTTTCCACAGCGTCCCTTTCATTGGCCTTTTACGTGCTGCTGCTGCTGCTGCACTTCTTATGCCATTGTCGTGACTTCATTCCCTCGAAACTTTCAAATCGTCAATCGTTTGCTAACCATCCGCTCTCGTTTTGCAATTGGGTTTCACAGTTGGGCCGATTCTCGGACTCTAAATGAATAAGAGCTCTGATTAGGCGCAGTTAGTTGTGCGATTATGCCGTTACGCGTTAGCAAATCGAGTTGCGTCACGTGGGTGCGATTTCGACGACAACAAGAACATGGCATCGATATCAAAGAGCACAAAGAAGAAGCGCCCAGCGTCGTCAGGGGAGAATACGTATATGTTCGATGAGTATGAAAGCAGCCAACTACGATTCACAAGCACGCATTAACTAGAATAAGAATCGGGAGATGAGGTGCGGGAAATAAAGCGAAGCGGCAAGGGGCTGCGTGTGTCCCTGCTCTCCTGGATGTCTGTGCAACACATGTGTTCTTTCTTTGCCTCACAAAGCCTTTAGCAGATACATACATTAAGGTGTCCATAATAATTTACTGGTTTTCTTAATTTTCGTACCAGCGGTAAACGCTGTCCCTATTTTCGTCGTTGGCGTCATCGTCATTGGCGAAGAACCGTAATGGAACGTGGAACGGAAACCAATCAAAGAGCACACTGATTTGTGTATCCTCATTTACTGCTGTGACACCCACCCATTCTAACACCTACGAAAGTAAGTAACAAACGAAAAAAATGGCCATTATAATTTTAACTCACATATACACAGCTGTACTTTATGGAATGAACCAATGCATCGAACTCACGACTAGTTTGGCTTTCAGCCTACGACCATTCATTTGGAAACACCTATTCCGTAATCTAAGCTTACTGTTGTATTGCTTCTGGTCTTAGAGGATATCGTTTCGATTTTTAGCGGTAATACGCGCGAGCTCAATACATCTTCGCCAGAAGCAGTAAATCTTCAATCGCCTGTTGGTGCTAGTAAAAGGTTTTCGCTCGAGAAAACGGCTGTACAAGATCCTTACGTATGATCTTTACGCGGCGTAAACCCTACAACGTAAACGTACAACAAAGCTGAAACTGGAGATTTTTTTTTTAATATTCTATTTATTCATTTACGGTTTGTCGTTATTGAGATCGACGAAAACCTTACCGGATCATTTGGTGGGGATGATCAGATCTGTAATACAATGGTTACGTCACGTGTTTTTATTATAATTTTATAGTAATACCTGCTATAATTGGAGGATTTAGAAATTGATTAGCTCCTTTGATAATTTCAGCGCCTTATATAGCGTTTGACTCGAAGACGACGTTTACAGTTGTCCCAATGCATTCGGTCGTGGGACGTATTGGTGATGACGTTGTGCTGCGTTCAGGAAATCGTCGTAAGGGTTAACACTGGATCGAAATAGAAATTTCTCAGCGAAAGCTTTGACGCGTCCAATTCTAATCGAACGAAGTTTATTGTTTGTTTTAACTGATAGATTGAAGCTGCGATCTGAGCATCTAATGCCGTATAAAGCGTTCGTTTTTAGCGTTCCTACCGTTAGTAGCGGTGTTATATAGTGTCGATTAGGTAGTCAACAGTCGTATCTCTTTAATAAGTATATAGTAAAGCCAATTGTGTTCAATGGATAATTTTTCTGGATTTCTATAGTAACCTCTTATAGTAGTAGTAAATAGGCTTGACGTAGCTGATTAAAATAAAACGTTCACGGGATAGTTTGCTACGTGTAGGTAATGTATGTATGTACGTATGTAAAGATGCACGGAAACCGCCGGAGTGATATTTACAATTAGATCATACTCGTGAGATCTGTTCCAACGTTGAGCGTTATCAGCTGGGCGTTAGCTATTTACATGTCTGCTGTACTATCCTCTAAGTGCTGTTGTTTTATGGGTGAAACCGCATGAACATAACTAAGAGGGCACCGCCATTGTTGCTGCTATTGCTACTGCAATAACAGCCAAACTGTCGACTTCTGGTGAGCAATTGGGCCAGTTTGAGTTAAACATTCACACAGAACTCCGCTGTATTCTATACAAGTCGCCATAATAAAAGCTGCAACGTATATAGGATCGTTCGTGTCGCGGCGTCGGCCGCCTAGTTTTTTTCTTACCATTACTCTCTCGCTGAAGTAATCCATGAAAATGCGCGAATCACACCGTCCGTGCGAGAGTCTGAGTCGCTGTTGATACTGTGTTCGGTGCCAGGCGACGATGCCTTTTGCCTTCAACGTTTGCCTACTTGCTGTACCTTACGTGTGATCATACACAATAGCAAAGCTAAACTATACTCAACGACCTGTTGCGTTGCCGTACCGACTCGCGTTGCGCGTCCTGTCGATAATAGTACGTCCGGATCAACAGGAACGGTTATAACGGCAGCTCCTCATTGACTACCGGTAGCGTTACTTCACTCCGTAGTCGAGAACGACGGTTCAGTTCTGTGTATTGATTGTAGGCATTATGCTGCCCGTGTTTTGAGATCCACTCCCGTTCGTACTCTCAAAGCTGTGGCCTATGAGCCTCCTTGTTCGGTTCTATATTTTCCTTACAGTAATAATACGCTACATCATTCACTGGATGTGTCGTTTCTATGGGAGATTTTTACGAGACGACCTCTATTCCGTGTCGATGGGACAAATTTAGAAAGCATCAAAAACACATCGCCTCAAGTTCGCACGTCTATCAACATTCTTAAGTGAATCGGTAGCATATATATATATATATATATATATATATATATATATATATATTGCCACACGCGGATAGACAGGCAAAGAAGCGCAAACTTACGCGATCGATCTATCCTATACCGCCAGCATTAGTACTGCTTCGATTCTCAGTCAGGTCGTGCACTTATTTATTTAACACTGACCGTGTTGCTGTCGCGGCCTTACACATTTCTTGCCGAGTTTGAATCCACTAGCTGACTGTGACTGATTGATTCTATCACAGCGACAGAAACGAGAGAAAGTTGTCTTCCTGTTCGTCTTGTCCTTGAGACACGCGTACGCACACATCACGGACGATGATGCTTCAGAGATGCCGCTGCCCCCTCCGGCAGCATAGACAGCGGACCTCTATAATGAGAGCCGAAAACAAGCGGTGTAAACAACGAGAAATTTGTGTTGGATTTATGCCAACACGATTACTATACTTCTCACCGACAGCATGGGTAATAGGGCTATAGTATCAGTCTGGATCAGTGCTAAAAGACGTTAAAAACGCGGAATCGGCCGACGGAAGAGGGTGTCCGGCCTGATTAACATGGCCGAATTTTGATAATGAGCTTTTTAATGATAATGATTTTGTAATGAGCTTGCAGGGTACGCGTTCAGTATATATTCTGACGGTGTGTTGGATGATTACATTGAAACTTCTTCTCATCGCTCGACATGTAGTATGCTAATGTATGCTTGATTGAGTTAAAAAGCATTAGAACTGTGTGGCCTGGTATTTTTATAGAGTCTGTATGTTGTTTTTGCACGTTTCTTCACAAACGGATTAGGTCGGGCTACTAGGATCGCACTACTTGAAAGTAAAATAAGAAGCCAGACAGTGCGCTTCAACAATAGAATAACAACGGAGTACAGGATCACTGATTTCAACGGACATATTTCTTACTGTATTATAGTTATTAGCGAAACCTAAAGGAAACCTACGCGAGCCGGCGATGAAGGTTCCGGACCGTTGACGCAGCCCGTGTAGGAATATATTATTAGTATAGTAGCTTTTACTTTACATACCCTCCTTTTGAACTAGGAGAGTTCGTCATGTCGACACTGAATCTATGTTGCATTCGTTGACACACAGGCGGACGCTTTGATATACGACGGGATGTCTGATAACGAAGTTTGTTGTTCCGCCCTCCGAAGGTCAGTCTCACTGCCCTTATCTGTATAAATTGATTCTATTCTCTACATTAACATAGCGTATACCGATGTCGCCATTCCGTGACTTGTTACTACAGTGACTTAATATTTGTACTTGAAGTTCACTGGAGAATAGCCTGCTCTTCAAGTCGATCGACTACTGAGTACCAGATGTTGCCATAACTAAACAATAATCGTTTATTAATCTCCAATAAAATTGGAGGGATCTTTTTTTCTAGCCTTGAACTTTCTAAATTGGGCTCATTTTGTAAATAGCAATTTCGTAGCTTGTAAAATTCAATACTAGTCTATTCTAAATAAAATAGGCTTCAGTCCAATCTGCCTCGAAATGATGTGCAGGATTCTGAGAACAATGAGGGATAGAATGATCTATGTAAATAGTTCAGACTTTCCTATCATTGCTCAACTATGATTTCGCCCTAGCATGAAATAAAAATGTGCTACAACGTCCTATTAATATTACTATTCATCTTTGCGCGAGTGCTTAACAAAATTGTAACAAAAAATGGTGATTCAAACGAGTACGTGCTACATCAGATGTTTATTGGTATATATGTGTTTTTTTTAATTCTACTTAATGGACTCATTATCTAGAAATGACTATGTAATCGAGCTGCAGAAGCCTTAAATTTATCGGCGAACGATAAATGCCTAATTGCTTTATTAAGCGTATATCTGATGTTTATTAGCTAGTTATGCTCGAAATGTAAAGCTTTAAATATCGTACGTAAGAAGAGCGCAAGAAAAAAGGCTTATTTTTTCACAAGCCAGAGTAAACTGTTGCCTGCTATGAACACGAATATCTTCTCCTCTCTGACGATTGTTTATCTCTGTATATTTACAACTATTTCCTTTCAAATAGTGTCTCTACGTTTGTCCACCTGCAAGGACTGGTCGTATATTTAGCTGCAATCAACTTCGCCATTACGTACTTATGTTTCGGAACTTAAAGGTCCGCAGCAAAATGCTATCTTTGTCATCCTTCGAATTTGCACAGTAGTTAAATCTGCTCGGCAGTTAGCCTATGCCTTTAACACCCAAAGACGTGAGACTATCCCTTCATTTTTCTTGCCCGCCATCGCACTCTCTGAACACGGGATCAGTTCCATTCTACAGACATGAAGTAGAGCCCATAGGCTCGTCTAGCAGTTCGACAAAACATATGAGCCGAATTCGGGTAAGGAAAAATGTTCTCAATCTATAGTACACGTACGTATAAACGTAAGATTCGTTCATCACCAAAACGAAATACGGAAAACATTTCGGAAACATCCTGTTTAGGCTGCTAGTAGATTTTAGCAGATGATGACTGAGTATTCCAGGGATGTAGGGAAATGATTCTAGTGCATCGCAGTTCAATGGAACGTCAGTCAAGAAGGGTTGACACGGCGCAGGTCTAGCCTGACCGTTGTGTCAAGCAGCGAACCTTCCATCATGACCTTTTTTCCAATATTATAGTACCGTATTAAAGCTTTGTGGATTAGTGCTAAACGTAAATGACGCTGGAAATGAGATAATAGGTTGAGTAGAATAGGTTAAAGAGTAGGTAGTTTCAGGACAATGATAATATACAATAACAACAGCAATAGCCAAATATTGCCTTTCTTTAGCCTTTTGTTTTTCTGTCAATTTACGGTCAGACGTATACAAGTGGTAATATATTCACGAGCTATTGCACCATTAATGAGCACTAAAGTTAACACAATTTTGCTAATTAAGAAATGACACTGAAAAGAAAAGTTTTCTATTCGGACAGACTCCTATAAATCCTAATTATAATACGACGCGTGGACACAAGTAGGCCCGTGTTTTTCCCGCGTCACCTTTCAAATAATTCCAATGTCGTTAGAGGACCAAGCACCCGTCAAAATGATGAAGTATACTGATACCAGCGTGTTTCATTTTCAGATACACTTGACTTAGTTACAGTTTCCCGTACCTCATTTTCGCATGCCGGTCTTAAAGTCTTAAGTATTTTAGGTATGTCGGTTTTAAGTGTTTTCGGTTGGCCAAAGCTAAGACTTCTGCCGTGAACGGTTAATCACAAAAATTCTGCAGAGTAACAGTAAATAATAGTATTTATTTAAAATTTAGTATTACTTCTCTACCTGGTCTTTCGTATTCATGGCAATATCTTCATTCGGCCAACTCCTGCAGGCGCAATTTATCAGGAGGCTAAAAAAGCAACAAAATCCAATGAAAAGATCGCAACGATCTTAAACAATAATGGAGTAGAAAACAAAGAGGAGAAAAACGTCCTGATAACGGTGACAACTTTCAGTGAGGGCAGGAGCAGCAGCAAAAAAAAAGGTACGTACATTGACAGACACACATATTAGGCCTGCATAATAAAGTGAAGCGCACTTAGTTGACTAGTTTTCACGATTCTATGGACTGCGTTAGTGAAGGAATCGGTCTAGCTTAACGCTTCTTCGTAATCCCGAAAAATAAAATGAGCGTGGGGCAAAAAAATACTGTGAAGTAGATGAAGCACAATAGCGGGGAAAATATTGACACAGCCGACGATAGCCTCGTATCGACAGCAATAACATTATTTGGGATAATTTTTTTTTACCGCAATTATCTTAAAAGGCACATAACACCAACTGAGGTTGGTCAGTGAGGGGCGCTTCTGTGATTCTACGATCATCTCACTGTGCCATACAATTACTATAAATACAAGTATTGCTTTGTTGCAGATCAACGAGCAGCAACCCTAAGCTTTAGTAAACACTACTCAACCCCATAGATAAGTAAACGAAACAAACTAGATAGTCTGGCATAGACGTGTGTGCGTCCAGCGAAGGAATCAAAAGCTGAAATGGGCAGAAATGCTCGTCCAGATGGTACATGACGAACGTACACCAAAAGAAAACTGAATAAAGCAGCTACGCCTGCGTTACTATTGATCTTTCAGTTGTCCAGTTGGACCGGCCTGTTTTTCCAATGTTTGTGTCGAAAGGCATCGAAATACTGCAACAGCGATATATAGACACGTACAACAGCACCGATCGCATAAGGGCACGATTATACTACTGTTCTATGATGTTTCTTCAATGTTGCCAGTTTAGCCTTTGATATTTTGGCTTCGCAGTGTTTTTTGTTCTGCCCAGAATTTCGACTCGAAATACTCTCGCATTATTTGAATGATGTCCACCACAACTACTCACGTCTATAGTACGCAATCGTATCTTTTAGACAACCCCCATGTATATATATACATGTTTTGACATTTCTATGTTGCGGGGAACTTGAACGAAAGGTTACGAATTTATTTTGACGACATAGTACCAAATCAACATCGGACGTCATAAAAAGTTCGAGCAGTATTGTCCCACTGAAGAAAGCTCACGTGTATGTTTGCAACATGCGTGGAAATGGTTTATCTATGCATTGGTCAATCTCTGTATTTCACATACCATAATGCTCTTATTTTCAACTATAGCTCTACCTGTATACGCACGTGTGAAGCGCAAACCGTGAGGTATGGGGGGTATCCGAGCGCCATTCAATTAAGCATTAGTCAAGCCAAAGACTTCTTCCTTGTCTAGTTGATTTCTTCGGGTATGATGAACAGGTTTAATGGAACAGGCTACTAATAATTGAGTTACGAACCACGACGCTTCACTGGTTGCTCCACGAAGGGCTCGACACTCAAACCTAACCTGGAAATAATCATACAACACCTTTGAATTAGAGGCTGCCGCTATATTTACACCTGCAGCGCCATGTACGCGTTCTTCGTGAAGTGAAATTTGGAAGCCACCCTCTTCGTCGACAATGGCCACGTTACTCATACGAAACCTGCCGGTTGGCCTCACGGTGTGCCTTGTAGACCTGGTACAACAGATATCTCGATCTAGAAACAATTTGCTTCATGATCAGGCTACATTGAAGCTCTCGTTTAGTTGCGAAATTGTCGCGGTACCACATATACTTTACTCTTAATAATAAAAGTCTATTGGTACATCTGACCCTCAAATGCAAAGAGTCTACCAGCAGATATAAGGGCGGGTTGCTTTCACATGCATCTTACGCCAGCTTCAGGCTGCATCTCCGCAATGCTTAAACGTCAACATTACATTTTTCCATCATTAGGCCAAAATACAAGGTAAATAAATGGAAGGCAAGGTCAGGTAAAGAGGCCGAGATTTACTGCATCGAATTTTTCGGGCCGATCCTCAATTTCAATTTGCTGAGAAAGCTCTTCTTGTCCTTAACGAGTGAACGGATCAAGTTAGTCATTTGTTACCGCTTTCGATCGAGACTGCTACTTCTGTTATGGTTCCGGCGAACACGTCACTTTCTTTCTGGGAAGTTTGTGGATGGGAGAAGTTTAACTTTCTGCAGAAAGATATGGTAGCATGAGGCGATTCACTAATTTATTGATAGAAATGCCTGGGCGGCGCAACAGCAGTATTTGCAAGGAAGAAAATTCACAGCCGAGTACACCCTTTAGATTACTGAGAATTACGACATAACAGTTAGTACGAGCACTCTTGTCTTTAAGTGAGAAGAGGTAGATCAAGTTCAAGTGACCAGGGCTTGTAAGATGTATTATATAGGAATATAAGTGCCAGTCACTTAATTAACTAAGTCAATATTTTATAGAGCTGCTACGTAAGGACACGTCGATATAACTGAACTCAACTCCACGAAACGAAAACAAGACTCAAATTCTAGGTATGCATCTTCAATAAATTTTGAACTTTATCGCAGTGTAGCATTGAAATTAACAGGATCTAATTAAATAATTGTGTAATTTTTTTACTAAGAGCAAATTAGACTCGGCCTGGAAGTTAATTGACGGTTTTATGTCGGAAATTTAAACAAATCTTATGTTTTTATGATAACTTGAACAGCGAAACGTTTACAGGCAAATCATCTTTTATTTATATATGTTATATTTGGGTAAATAGTCTTCGAAGCCTAACTTGCTTCAACTTCTTTTCACAGACTTATTTTTTCAATAACATATTTTCGTTTTATTAACAATGGTAAGGAAGCTATTACATCCAAACGCTAGAAAGAAAATACAAACTATTTTCTGTATAGCGGGTCAATCGGAGTCAGCTTCATGATTTACTATAGGGAATATTAATCAAAAGCTTTCTTTTCTTTTTTTTTTTTTATTATAAAACCACCGTATTATGAGATTTCATAGTAAGTAACGAAACCATTTAAACTTTAATTCGAATATAACTAAACATATAGCCACCGCACAAAACTTTATTAAAAATTAATTAAACCTTTTATAATAACCTTTAAATAAAAAATTAACTCAATTAAAAAAAAATGAAAAATTTATAGTACCTATATTTTAAAATAAACCGTAGATATTAACAATAAAAATATGATACTAATCGTATCGCTAGGGCACAATGTGTTATATGACACTTTGATTATTTCTTTGTTATTAAAAAAAAAGTTTCATATTAATTATTTCATAGAGAAATACCTTTTTCTCGGATTTTACTTCTCACCAATTTCTCAAACTATTTTATATCAAAATAAATAAATATTCGTTGACATAAATAATGGTACACTGTGTAGAAAAAGGCGGTCCTTTCATTGCACGCTTATCGTTGGCTGTACTGCATCTGCCCTGTATGCCCACTTCTCTTGCGCGTCTTATAACGAACGGTTTACCCCCGCCCATTTTGTTGCTGCCGTTGCTAATTTAGTGAGTGGTAACAAGCTAAGGGTCATTTCTGACTTCTCCTTTCTTATTGATCGTGATCATTTGTAGGAGAGCGCAGAGGAGACGTCGATGGGAAAGGAAAACGCTAGAAGTTCAATGATTACCTAATATATCTACTTGCACTAAATCGGCATTGAAAACGATTTATCTATTTCCTGTTGTTGTTACTATTGCTGTGTAAAGGTCGCCGTCGGTTATTTGGCTTACTGCCCTCTAACGACTCTTTGCCCGCTAACGATTGCTGGTCGTTATTATGCTATAGCTTTTGTTGAGGTCAGCGACTGATTCTTTTGCGGTCCTCATCGCGGCGGCAGCTGTGAATACGGATGCAGCAGTCGCAGTAAATGAAGCTGATACTGAACGACTTCGGCTTTACTCTCTGCTACTGCTTCGATACAAATAACATTATTTGTCTACAGTAAAAGCGTCTTTCATTCTTAGTCCAAATAGCCTTTACTGTTATCGCCGTTGTTTTATCATAACGCGCACCAGATTGGTACGACTTCGTCTGTTCTTTCTGGTGTCATTGTCATCACTCTCGAATTGTTCTGTTGTTAGCATTGCACCGCTGGGTCGGCTGAAGATCTGGCCGAAGTCCTAGTCTTCACGTTGTTCCAACCCAACTTGTTCCCATGTCCTTCACTAGCTAACATCGCAGTGTTACTCGAACTACACAGATATAAAGAGGTGGGTAGAACAAACGTGTCTGGAAGGGCGGAATCGATTTTGAAGCACGTCTTGACGTAAAGTTAACAACACAGAAAGTCTTAAAAATGCACAAAGGTTGTAGCTCCTTCTGCTGCAAACACGACGCGTTTCTGTATGTATCGATTATATGCTTTCAAGCATTTGCTGACCAACAGACGATAGGCTTTCGTCTTTGGCAAGCTGTATTGCGACGAGGATAAGACATGTAACGCAGCGAAAAAAAAAAAGCATTTATTTTGATGCGTATATTGCAAAGAAAACTGATTGATTTATTTTTATCGCTTACTGTCCTATCTGATGAGAAACTAGATGTTGTTATACAAGAAAATCCTAGTGTTTAAAAAGATATAGATCCAACGATGTTGACTACATTAGAAACTGAACGAAAGTACTTGAGTAGATCTGCCATATGTTGAATTTAAATAGGGGCAGCTAATCTGTTACATGCGCCGCCAACAATTTGTTATACGTTCTGAGTGCCGTATACGTTGATGAGGGTGGCAGTCGTGTATTGTAATACAATGTTTTAATTTAAAAATTAATTAATTTTAATATCTAAGTGGTTAGCTTGACGCGTAATATCTCGATAGTTCTCATATATATTTATATAGAAAAATTATCCGTGTGTATAAGCTATGTACCAGAATACTTTTTCTGATGATAATATATATATTTTTTATATAGTATGTTGTTCTTTTATTCTTTCTCGATTTCAAGTGAGAAAGAATTTCTTTGATGATCTTAGAAGTATCAATCACGGTCTGGCTTGTTAGTTAGACAGGTTAAATTGAAGGTCAATGAGGCTCTGAAGTGGCAAATATTTTTCCTAGGTGATCGCCTGTACGAATATTGAAGGTCGATTGCAAACGGTACGTTGACTTAGCTTTGTGCTGACATCAATAGGTTAGCCTATTGTAATACCCACTAGTAAGCCATTTTCCTACACAGACATCTTGAACTGTGATAATTAACTAGTTAATGTTAAAAACGTGACATTTATGTGTATATTTCGAAAGCAAAGTGTGTTTGTTTGAAACTTCCCAGTACTCCATCAACATACCAATCGTCCATGATACGACAGGCATAAAATCAAGCTTATTCGCAGGACGTCTTAACTTGCTATTTGGACAAAGGCCAGAGAGGGCTAGTGCTTCTCTTAGAATTGCGCCCAAAATGCTAGTTTCTGCATTGTAAGCTGTCCAGCCTTCGCGCCAGGAGTTTTTAGAGGTCCCTCCTTGAACCTATCCGTACGTTATTGTAATTCGAAGTGAAACATTCTCCTAGCGTTTAAGTATGGTAGTACGAATTGTCCAGCGTGATGCCATTTGCCGCTTGCACATCAAGTCTTCGTAATGAAGACACATCCTTGCTGTTTGATACAGTCCGTGTCTGCTGTCCGTTACAGATCAATGTACGTAACTGTCACAACCTCGACGGTCGTCAACCGGTCCTGTTAGGAATGGCCGCAGGAAGTGGTTAAATCACGTGAACCACATGGTGATTTTGAGATTACACCTATCAGCACAGATATACTTGGAACTCTTTGCTACTCTATGTTCGTTGTAACAAACCTAAAAAAGTATTCTCTTCGGGAAAGATTGATCGGCCATTCCGTGTAATAATGTGCTATTGACGCTATGCTAAGGTTGCCATCGGATTTTCGAATTGATATATCTGCTCAGGCTGATGCTGCCATAGGACTCGTATATTTGAATAAGACTTGTTTGAAACTTGAATATGGTGCTTTTTATTTTCACTGCGTAGTGGTCACAGATGACAATCGGATTGTTTTAATTCTTCTTTCGACTTGAACATATCTCGGTAGTATCATCGTTATGTTACATTCATCGACAGCACACCGTCATTTTATTACCACCTAATCAGTGATCTATACCTATTATATGTAGCCCGGAAGTTCTCGGACATTGAAAGGCAAAGGTTGTTAAGAATCCAGAGCATTCTTTAGCCAATGAATTTGTACTCTTGGGTTTCCGTTGGGGCATGGCCTTAAGCATTCTATAATCAAATGTAATGAATCGGACGAACTGCAATGGTATTCCAACAAGATGTCTTCCAGTAACCTTCCTTTAAAGGGATAATCGCCGAATTATATCCGGGTTTAATAGCTCAATAGAAATTTCAGCAGTATATATCGACTTCGTTGGTTTGTCATTAGTTTTTTTCTGATGAGCAAACTGCCATTCCGTCTGGTCTTTCTATTCCATAAAAAGCTAGATCCAGCTCCTATTTGTTCGCATGGAGTACCAGCTTAAATAAAACTCATTCTAATTTTTCTTACTGGTAGATAAGCCGCAAAGATGCAGACCAGAGATAACTTTTTTTTCGTTTGAAGGAGGACAATAGTCGAAAGAAAAATATGCCCTAGATCCTTGATAAGTCGTCTTTAGGTATTCCTACTAGTGAATCCTTTGACTCCATATATCCGTCATCCAGATATCCGTCATGAACACATACTGTATAGAATTGCATAGAATAGAGACCTTTATCGAGCACACGCTTCAACGTGTAATCGTTTAGCTATAGATTTTACTGTGTTTTTTTTTTTTTTTTTTTTTTTTTTACTAGTTCGTAGCATGGGCATTAACTATTAAGGTAATTCTACGAATGTAATGTAGACACCACAATTAAGCAGTCTATGGCTTTCAAGCCGATCACTGTTGTTACTTCGTTATTGTTATATCGCACGGAAGCAAAACATAGCGGTTGTCACATTAACGCGAAAAACACCGTGCGTCTCTGCTTGTGGAAATCGTAACAAAAGCAGCAGAGAAAAAATTGTCACGCAGGTTCGTGTAGTTCGTTCGTCATTCGTAGCAGCCGTAGTAGTAGTTCACGTTGTGGTACATCTATTCTGTAATGAAGTCAGGCACCTCGTTTAGCCCTTGACTATCAATTCCTGGTCTGAACCTACTCGCTGTTATTGATGTTTACGTCGATGTTGGTAAATTCCGACGTCAGTCAAGAATACCATAACAACGGTTATTTCAGTGAAGGATTATCGTCTGTCGATTGCTCATCATTAACTTATGCTATGCTAGTAGAAGCAACAAGGACTGGCTACAGAAAGGTTGTTGGAAGAATGCATGGGACAGGTCTCAGAGATCGGGCCGGAAAGTGACAACTCAATTTTTCTTTTCGGTTGCCTATCTGTTTTCATGCTAGTGATGTCTCGCAATCATCCAGATCGTCTGGGTAAACTATGGCCACCGATTTGGCGGTGGCTACATTTTCTTTCACAACTTAGAGAACTGTCCTCTCTATAACGTGCACCCTCTGTTACGCGTTTAACGGTTAGCGCCCTGTTGGCTGCTGTTCATAATTCTTAAAGCGACGACTTCGTCGAAGTTGCGTGTCGCCGGTTTCGGCTGCTAATCGGCGCCTACAGGCGAAAGCCAGGGTCCGTCGGTTCGTTTGTCTATCTGCTAAATTCTAAAGGGATATGTTTGACGGTGCGAAAGAAGAACACGCGAACAAGACCGGGCGTCGTCTAGCGCAACGTAACCGCCCCGCTGTTTATCGCTCTGTGCCTGCGAAGTGTGTTTTTGTACTCGTCATGCCATGTTTAATCGCAAGACGATGATCTCGTTTTTGTCCAATGAGGGTGTGTGGGGTGAATAAGAGTTCTATTGTTTTATGTCTCATCTTCTTTATAATCAGTTGTCTAATTACATGTTTTTTGAAAAATCCTTTTCGTAAAACAGCAGTAAATTTCATGTATCAAATGGAACTAGTGGCTCTTAAATGCTCATATGGCTTGAGTGCTCCACCTTCCCTGAGAAACAGCAACGTCAGATCTCTAACAGATACCATCAGAGCGAGGAACAAAATTGGACGAAAGTCCCAGACCATAGATTCAATACAACATTTTACTGTTGGTTTGTAGATAAGGAAGCTAGAAAAATGGTTGTAAACAATATTGCTATATAATAATAAATTACTAGTAAATAATATTAATATACGGTAACTTACTAATTGTAATTAAACTAATATATAACACGAGCCGAGTGTGTCTAAAAGTGTGCACAGATCTAAAACATGAGCTAACCTAAGGTTGATGTAAAAGGATTTCATCAATAGCTCACGTTAAAAAAAACGCAAAGCGTGTATATTTACTTTTGTAGCCTGCGAAATTAAGTTACAATTTTCAGTGATAAGTATTCTGGGGAAAAAAAGCCACTTAAATCAGCCAAATTTAATTGAACAAATCTATTCTTAATTTCCGCTTAAACATTTAGAAAGTACGGATGAAGCACACTACATATATGTTCTTTTCAAATTATGCGCCTGGTTGTATAGTGTATATCTTTGTGACATCGACTGCAGATACGGACCATGGCGGTTTGGAATCGACGATTTACAAAGCTAACTGCGTCACTGTTGAAACATGTACGAAATGCTACTACCGAGTCGAATGATATACTATATAAATGCTAGATTGACGTAATGGTAAACAGCCACACAGAATATCACCGCTGTAATGATTGGACCGCAAGCAGGACAGTTCCCTTGACCCTCTTTTAAGGTCTTCCAGCGTCGAGTATTATCTAGAACACGAAACGCGTTCCATAGAGCGAAGATTATCTTTACGTGCCCAGCATATTAACCCACATTAGTTATATGTAAGCTCTGCAAAACACAGATATTAAGACAAGTGCGCTCACTTTCGTCATTTTTTTCTTTTGATAGTGTCGACTACTTACATTTACTGTAATACTCTATTTTGCCAGGCATTCGGCAGGCCTTGAGTGAGGACGGCAACTTTTATTTGCAACAGGATAGAGCATTTGCACACTATCATCGTAACGTAAGGGCGTAATGAGAAGTTTCTAAACGATAGGTTCGACGAACAGATTCTACAGACTACCGTGCTCGTCCTATACCAGACAAAAACCGCTAGGAGATTTAAAAGCCCTTATTGAGCAAAGAATCATCAAGTAATATTCGTTGAATTTTATAAATTAATAGAACATCGTTGTCTTTAGTTTATTGACTAAAATGGCAATAAGTTCTAACATCTATGGCTAGAGGGAAAGTGGTAGTTTTTATGTAGCTTCTTTCGTAATTTGTCATTGTCATTCATTCATGTAAACGTAAACGTAAACGTAAGTTGTAATCGTTCAAACTGAGATACCGTATATTGCATTAGAAGTATGCGCTTTTCTCTATTACGTTGCTGAGCCCCTTGCGAACCCGCGGGTGACAAGTGAGTTGGTCCATCGAAAAAAGCTGATTCTTGAAGAAATTAGTCAACTCACAGTATTAAATCCCTGTCCGCACCCTATGTTAACGGCCGCATATTTCTGTGGCCTTAGCTACGTTTTCAAATGGTTAGGAATACTTTTTTCTCCTGAAAACGCTAGCTGTGTAATTAGGCCCTAATGCATCGTGCACTGCTGACAGTGGTCATGTGGTGCTAAAATAGCAGAGGCTAACGCTCTGTAAAAGCGAAGCGCAATTACGTGTCGTTTTGCCTGTGACGACCCTTACACGTATGTATATTCATAATAAAAGGAATACGAAGAGTAGAAAGGGAACTCGCTGTTTCATATCATACTCGACGAATTTCTTGTTCCCTTTGTGCTACCTCTCTGTGTTAACCCTTTGACTAGAAGTCTGAAGCCTCTACTTTCTCCACTTGCTAGACTCGTTCTTCGTAATGACGATGGCGCTGCTCTTGTCATGCTCTCTATGATTTTGTTTGTCGGTGCGGCCGGCCCTGGCCATTTTGACTTTAGGCTCTGTTCATATTGGTGCATAGATAGTAATTCGATGGGCACGCAAGCTATATCAGTGCCGTTAACCGCGTTAAAATAGCTGAGCCAGCGGTGATGGCATGATAAGCGATAGGGTTTCGGGTAAAATCAGCCCGGGCATCGATATTCAGATATATAGATAGTACAAAACCGAATAGTGTATGCTGTCAATTATACATTGCGTGGCAGGGTCGGACATTAAGTCAGCTAGCGAAGAAGACGTCTGCTACGACCTAACCAACTTCACTTTACTAACCGGGGGTGAGCGGAGAACAGAAAGCAGTCAGGTCTAAAAGTGCTAAGTTCCTTAAGAGTAAAGAGAAACAAGTGGGTCGGCAGCCAAACCAACAAACACTATATTCCTAAGTGAAAAATAGAAAGCATCAGTCAGACAATTCTTTTCAAGTGAAAATCAAGTGAAAATTATAACAGTAACAGAAGACGGTAGCGAAGTATCCGTACGATTAAAAGCTTCGAACGGCATACATACCGTTTGCTCTTTGTTTTATTTAATGTGGTAAACTTTTCCTTCACACTTCTGTGTGTTCGGCGAAGTCCTCTATCACAGAATAGCTAGCACCGATGCTGCCTATAGGCGGACGCGCGGGTGAGCGAACAACGGCCTAACGTAGCAATGGCTTCAAAGTAACCTTGTGGAATTTCTGTCTATCAATAACGATTGATTATTGTCTGTTCCCACTGCGAGGTAGTACGATTTTTAATGGGTGGAAACGATCGACTGACCCCGAAGGCTTAGTCAAGATAACCCAATCTTAACAGGGCCGAGCTCTATCATTATTGTGAGTGCCTGGTAATTTCCCTTAAACGATGGAAATGCGCCACTGGCAATCAAATTCGCATCATTTACGTCTATGCAGCACGTTGGGCCAGCGAATCGAGGTTCACTTTCATCATTGCACAGCTCGTCATATGGAGGAACGACTCCCACACGTATTTAACTAAGCAATTCGACCCTTAACAGGCTCATGGTGTCCGGACAGAATTCACTACAAATGTGGAAAGATTTTTGTACAACCAGATTTGAGCTAGCAGTATCGGCAAATATCGTACCGACGTTCCGGTGTTTGCACTATTTCGAAAATAACAGCTACTGTAACTAGCTAATCCGTTGTTTTTTTCGAGAAAAAAATAGTTTACTCACGTAGCAAACTCAACGAGACGCTAGACAGATATCTCTTTACGTCTTACTAATTAACTCATATTGTATGCACGAGCTATGATCGGAGAGGTTCTGCATGAAGGAATTCAACTGCATGAAGACGTTGTCTCAATGCTGTTGAAAGTTAGCCTAGTATTTTTTTTTTTTATATAGCTATTAGTTATGTAATCTTCTCGTTAGTCGTAGTGATATAATGCGAATTATAATTTCAATAGTAGCTATTATATAGCATTTATTATCTTTATGCTCATAGTTTCAGACTATTCCGTAATTTATTGTTATTACCATCATCGTGATTATCATTTCCGAGCTAGCTGATTGAGCTTCAGGGAGCTAAGGATATATTAGATGCGACTCATACCAATTACTGGGCTGACTTCTTTTTATACTGGGGGATATCTAGATCATCATATTGTTACTATCCTGTAAAATAAAACGTAGAAAAAAATCGACATTTCACCAACTGCACGATAATTAAGCCACTATGCACAGGAAATTACACTCTATTTCAGTATTATTTGAGAAGAATCCTAATTTCTGTAAAAAGACGCATTTTTATCTCTGAAGGGTAATTCTAAAATGCGATAAACAATCCTTGCTAAGAAAGGACATGCTTCAGTTTTTTTTGTGTTTATTGCACTTTTAAGTAAGTAAGCAGCAAGTTGCTAATGAAGCCATATGACGGGGTCTTCTAGCTAGCTCTAAATAACATCAGCGAGTAGTCGAGACGTAAAATAGCTGAGCCAGTTAGCGCAGAAGATCACAGATGCGGGATCTAGTTGCGTAAACATCTTAATAATTTGGTACATAACTATGGCAATATCACCGTTCCGGAATAGAGTCATCAGCGTGCATATGGTCTTAAATTTTAGCGTAAATATATATATATATATATATATAGTATATATATGTATATGTATAAATACCTTTCATATGATGTCATCATCAGCATTTTTCTTTTCGCTTGTCCCTGGTACCATAAACAGCGCTTCCTTTAAACAATACTTCGAAGACTTTGCCAAGTCTACACTTGATGCGCAGTTATAAAGTCTTCAAAGAAAACGTTGGCTTTGATTTGTTTGGCTCTTACTATTATTATTATTATGGAAAGCTACCCTGGGCTGGGGTTTGCGATCCCATAAGCATTGCAAACGCTCCAAAAGTCATCTACGATTAAATAATAATCATTTGACTTTGAGCAGAGTAGTTAGCTTTGCATATTGTTTCAGCTAACTCTAGGAAGGTTTGGAAATATATCTCGAAAATAATATCATGATAAAGTGTGCGCCTAAAAGTAACATTCTAGTGCCTTACGTCCGGTACTTAAGCCGTTGGGCATCACTTCGGACGACCGACTTTGTTGACCTACGAATAGCCCAGTCTCAATAATGTATACTAGTTACTGAAAATCCGTTCTGATTAACATTCAAGTAAGTTTTTTTTTTGCCTAAAAATATTCTTGTTGGTAACTTATTATTGCTTAGCGTCGCAATATGCGTCGAGATATGTAACGCGATTATAGGCAGTCTCGACAGCTAAACGAAATCTGGTTCGTCATTTCTGGCCAAGTTGAAGGTAGTGAAAGGATACTTACTTTTATATTGAATTGCGTCTGCAATTTTAATATGGCCATCGCGATATGATCTATTGCATACAGAATGATGAAGACGCTCTGTTTCGCTGGCGTTTCAAATATAATTCGTTTGCCACTCGTCGTGCCCATTTTACCTTGCCACATAAATGAACTCGAATGTTTTCGATTTCAGCGTCCAGTGTAGCACTACGTATGAACGTTACATTGAATCGTTTAGTTAATAAGCTGTGCGTGCATGAATGAGCACGACTGACGCAATACGTCTACGGTATTTTGAGCATTACGTGGACAATATAAGATCAATGCCCTTTGAATATCCGTGAATTTTAAATCTGCTCTAAAGTGACCAGAAGAGCACGCGTCACAGTTGACACTCGTGCGAAGGTAGCAGTAAACATCTTGTCCAAATTTATCTAGAAATAGTAAGTTGGTTATAAAATAATTACCGCCGCCTATTTAAAATTTGTCGGCTGTTGACGGCCAAGTACTGTTAAAGGACTTTTTACAAAGGCCCACTTTGGGCTTGGACGACAAGGCTTGATATGTCGGGTATTCTCGACACTTACTTCCTTTCTAGCAGAGTCAACGAAACTTTTAAGAGCACATAGAATAAACGTGGCGTGTACGATAAAGAGTCAAAGCCTGACCGTACTACTGTGGCCTGCGAAGCCATCGCAGCCGATTTTTCAGGCTCGAGAATATTCGAAATAGTTATTAGATAAGCCTGTATAAAGCCTCGCTGTACAGAGGGGAACTTGGTGCATTGTCTCCACAGCCCTTTGACATCGACGTTGCTATTAAGTTCCTTTTTAATTCAACTTGAGACTCTGGACGCAAAGTAACATATCGTGATTGAGCTGACTCAATATACATTGGAGATGGAATCGTATTGTGTCACTTGTTAAGCCTGTGTTCGGCCAACATGTCGTGCGCTTTTTCAGCAAAAAGCTGACCATCCTATTGCTTCTTTTTACCTAGCGGTTAGAACGCGCACACTATTGCATAAGCCATTATTATTCTATTGTAGAGCCATTTTCAAAGATATCGATTGTTTTTTTAAAATTTTTATTTTATCTAGTCATGAATTAACTAGTCTTAATACTTTTTGTTACCATTGAACTCGCTCAAAATTGTTCAGCGGGTCGACAAAAATTTTGCACCTACTCAAAGTAATACGTTTCGTGTCATTCTTCGACGGACGGGATTCCATTAGCAAATGGTGATCTATGAATGAAACAGGTGTGGCTACCTGCCTATCATGATATCGTTCCCTGCTCTAGGAACACGTACTTGCATAAGTAGTTACATGAACGCGCTCGAACGACAGGGTCGTATGCATATTAATTAGATAGAAATTGTGCTGGCAAATGAGCATCTAAAATATCTACCTAGCTAAAGGGTACGAGCGAGGTGCTGCCTTACTATACGTTGACAGTGATTTTATAGAGGAAAAAAACAAAGCTGAAAAGATGACGTTTTTGCAAGCATCTCAAATTTAGTTGGCTAGCGATAATTCTCATATAGTCCTTGTGTTGAGGAGAAAGAAAGGTAGACAATCCAAGAGAACCTATTCCGGTCAACTTCCAACTTTGGCAGTATTTGTCACAGCCATAAATACTTGATTACCTCATCGTTAGTATTTAGAAGAAATCTAAGCACAGGATAAGCAGGTCGTAATACTATTGCCATGTTGAAATGTTACTTTGTATACTCTGTCCTGCGGATGATCCATCGCATTAATAATTTCGAAGCGTAAATGTGATGATTTCCGGTCCGCTGTAACTTAAACTCAGTATTTCAGACGTCAAAAATAGGACGTGTTCTAGTTAAGGCTTCTTAAGGCTTAAATGACTGAGCGTGATCTGGCTATCCAGGTTGTCTTCTCGTGTGAAATAACTGATGTGATACGTCGTCCAATATAAATGGTAAGTTATGGCTTTTCAGGTTCAAAGTATGAGTTAGATGTTTGATAAAGGCAAGGTAAACCTGTCGATTTTGGTACTTTTGACGCACTTTCCTGACGTCGCCGAAGTGAATGACTGCCTTCGAAGGCCTCACAAAAAGAGGAGGTTTTTTCGACTTTAGAAAGCACTTCTTCGTTCTTTGCCGTCCATAAACGCGCACATATCCAACATATAACAACAATAACAGTCAGCGTCCCGCTCGCGATAACGCTTATCAGGTCATTCGGACGTAAACTCACTCACACGCCCAAAGACTGACAGGTTCTCGCTTGAACCTTTGTGTTGTAACAATTGTGCTAAAAGACGGACCTAGGACTCGTACAGTGCACCAACATAGGCCAGCCTAAAAGGAGAAATTGATCTTCAAGCAAAATTTACGAAGCGGTTTTTGGAAATGGATGTTCCGAGCTGTCGCACTGTTGTCTGGCCTGTACAGTCCTGATTTAAAGATTATAGATAACGTACATCGTGCCCTATAAATGCTTTAGCCAATAGTCAACAGACCGAGCTTATGTGACTATTGCTAAACCATTACGATGGCTTCATATAGCGTTGTTGTTTCTTTGAAATCACGCCTTTCTTAGTACAGGGCTTTTCAAATGATATGTACAAATAGATTGCACGTCTCGTTCGAACACCTTTTGTTGAATGTAAATACTGTCCGCTGTGCTAGCAATTTTCACTGAAATCGAGCCATTTGTTATAGTTATTGTATAGATGCGGTAGCTTGTTGTCCATAGACGTGTACAATGGATGATATGAATATGCTGTGGTACAAGGTTGCTATTTTGCCATTGTATAAAAAAGCTCCATGTCCAGGCAGCTTTTTTTGGCAGCCTTACCAAACGTAACAGCACAACGTTTCAAACAAACCTAGCAAAAGCAGACGTCAACCTCGAAAGAATCCTTAGCGCTATATGGTCAACGTCTCAGTGTGATCCTCGAAGACCCACCAATAACCCCCCGATTATTAGGATTGAGCCGTAGTAACAATTTAGCCATGCGAAAGGTAGTGACAAAGTCACCTACTTATGCTATTTTATTTAATTTTCCAGTAGAATTTTGTCTAGAACGAAACATCAACTTATAGATCCTTACCCCCCGTTTACCCCCCTGATAGCGACAGGTTGCTCAGATTGTCATAGCCTGACATTTCGTGTTGTCGTTCCGCTCGAGATCTGACCGACTTGTTCGACGGCTAATATCGCCTTCGACATAATATAAATACGATCACTTTATACATGTGTATAGATACAGACACTACAAGTATCAAATAAGCATAATGCTATCAGCCGCTACACTTGGGACTCTGGGGGGCGAAAAAATCGGCACTGTCTTTCACATTTTCGCAGTTGTCCGCTGACAAACTATGTGTTGTCGGGCGTGTATCCAAACACGGAAAAGCGACCTATCGGAATAAGCGGTGTTTTCCTAGTAGACAATCAGAGCAACGAAATTTCATTGCCACTCAACCAAGTTTGCACCTTCGAGAAGGTTGCCGGCTAACCCTCGCTAGAACGTCGAATGTTCGGTATGACGACGTTTGACAACTCTAAATCACCAATACCAGACAATAAGTACACCGTTTATGTACCCATTGTGACCATTCCATGACGCAAGTCACACGTCCTATAATTCAGCTTCACATGGAACGTCATAGAATCAGTAACAGTTGGTTGTTTTTGCTCGTATCATATGTTAAGTGAACGTGGATTGCTCGTTTATGGAAAAGCCGTCATGTTTGAATGCTTTCGATCAAATTCGGTAAAAATAATATAGGACAATAGCGTAAAGTCCTTATTTCGGTAAGTTTTTACGTGATTATTTAAAAAGTTCCGCCTCTGCGCTGATCCTGACAAATGCAACACTGTAACATATTGAGCCGACGCTAATGAATGACAACCTAACAAATGAGCAATTATAATGTAAACAAATAGTAAACAAATCCTCGGGCTGCTCGACAAAGAAAAACTTGACATCAGTCTCTCTCTCTTGAAAGAGGAATTGACATCAATCCACATGCTTCTCTCTCACAGACGATCTCTGTAGATCTATTTTTTCATTTCTAGAGTGCATCTCTAGATTATCTGGCGGATCGATAAGCCCGTGCCAGGACGAGGACGACACAAATTGTTCTGGTCGACCCTCCGACTTGTACTGGCGACTGTTATTGTCGGCAGATGAGAGAAATCGGAATTCATTATTAAACAGTAGGAAAAGGTTTCTACGCAAAAATTTCGCTCTGGTGCCGTAGAAGTGGCTGGTGAACGAAGGTCTCTAGTGAAATGGACTAGAGGAGTGAACGAATGATCTGACTAGCTGTATATAAAAAAAGCTCCCATGTACGTTTTGCTGATTTATGACGAGATTATTGAAAGCCCGCGTGAGATAATTCTCGCTAAAAGCATCCACACATCGATGTTTAGTTTTCCTTGTTTTCAAAGGCCTAAAATGACCACAAACAATGTATAACGATACAATACGAGAATGTATACGTTGCACATTCCATTTCCACCAGTGTCGTCTGTCTGACTGACTGCCGCAAAGCGGCATTGGCTCACTTAGCGTCCACATGTTTTGCTTATTTTCACCAAATACTTTTATAGTTTCCTAAAATAATTAAAGAAATAACAGATATGGCAGCCGCCCGATGACGGTTCTATAGAATCTGGCTGAATTCATTGAAGTCAAAGGAAATTAATAATATCTGCTCGTTAGACAACTATGCCGCCGTTCTTGCTGTGAATTCTATTGCGAAGTCCGTTCTATTCATGTGTATTTTTTATAACAAGCTTTGTATTAAAATAAGTCAAAATACCGTTATGCAAAGGACTATATAGGGTATTGGCATAGATATACATAGTCTGCCAAAGAAAATTTATACATTTTTATTTGTGTATATCTTCATTATTATGGCAATTTTTTGACATTTTGCCTAAAATTTTCAATAATTTGCAGACTCCTTATAGATTATCTATCTCGCCTTCACTTGCCTGGGATCCCCCTATTTTTATCATAATCTTGCTGTTGTTATGATAGTGGATCCGCTTCTCAGTTCGTTTTTCTGTCTACACCGATAAAATAAGCCTAGATAGGCCTGGAAACAGGACATATGGTTTTGTCAATATGCAGCAGCAAAAATACAACAACAGCAGCAGCAGCTGCTGCTGTTGTTGTTGTTGTTGTTATAGGATCAGCGTAATCGTGTTGTTACCATACAGATCTCAGGGTCCCAGTGACGACCGCTACCCCATCTCTGCCGCCATCTCTTCGAACGAAATTTGCGTTACGGAAGCAACTGTGGCACCGATCCGGCTATTGCAGGCTTAGCAGAAGCAGCCAATTAAATAGAGAGTGTGGATTACAACAACATGGAAGCACAGCTTATGCTAAACAAAACACAATGGTGTGAGACATAGCACAGACGCGAGATATGGCCTATCTAGCAGGGTAGACAGGTGTGGCGGTACAGGAAGACAAAGGCTGAGTCTAACCGACCACAGAGATGCGGCAAGCGAAAGAAAGGGACCCAAAGCAAACTGAACGATATAATAAGCGGTACTGCTTTCTTCAATCCAAGCATATTTCATGGGACGAACGACACTTGCGGATGTTGCTACAGTGCCGTCTAAGATGTTACGGCCTCACCAAAAATACTTCGCCTAGAGGTCAGTGTTATAAAAAAAGAAAAAAAAACACCTAGGCTATGCGTTGTACCGCAGTGGCCGAGTGTGTTGTAAAAGACTGCAAATTTGCCTGCGTTTTTCGCGCTGCCTTCCTCCCTCCGTATTTTTATAACAGTAACAATAACAACAGTGGTACTACCACAGAAAACAACGAGGTCTACAACAACGTCAACGTAAATCTACGGACCTAGATAATGGCTATTGATATTTTTCATTAGCTGTTAAGAGTGGTTGACCTTCAAATGAAGACGCCACCTGAACGGAACGGGAAGAGCGCTGTCGACCGAGCTACACAACGAGGGCAAATCATACTTCTACAGGCATCACAATCACATATTACGCCTAAATCTAATGGAAACGTTGCCACTGGATGGCTTAACAATTAATAGATTTTCATCTGTTAACGTTCAAATTGGTACTGCCTTTTTTATTAGCGTAGTTCGGAGCGATGTTTTGACTGGTTGTGACAATGATGATGTTAAATTGAATCATCTGTCGGGAGATGGCGGCGCGACACGAGTGAGTGCCGACTTAGATAATGCCTGATGGTTTAACCACCGGACGTAAAATATAAAAACATTTCTAGCAAAGATAAGTAGTGGCTGTAATATCTCCTTCCTGTCGCACAGCGACTTTTTTTTCGCGAGAAAAAAGAAATGAAGAACGGCAGGGAATGGAGAGTGCGCGATGGCCGGTTCCACCGTATGCCTATATTTTATGCACAATAGTTTGGAGAAAAATAGACGAAGGCCGCAAAAATCAAATGCTTTTTGGATAGGTCGTGTGGCGTTGAGCGTCGGATTGCTGATGATAACTTCTGAATGACGTATTGTTTTTATCGTAAAAATCGATACTGGGGATATTATCAATTATAATATTTACTCATACAAACATTCATGCATAGAAAAAAATCGCAGGAGTTTATTAGAGAATTGATGGTTTTATTAAGCAACGACAGATTTTTACAGGACCTTTTTGGGGATGATGGCATACTTCGTATGTCGTCACTTGTAGTCAAGTACTTACCGACTTACTTACTGGATGTGTAGTGTATTTTTCATGGCGGATAAGAACACCGCATTATAGACTGTTTACTCGGGTAAACTACTATGGTTTGATTAAATTTTGGTTTGTTAACAAAAAAAATGCAATTACGCTCTGGTAATAGCTATTCGAAGAAAGACATTATCTAGTTATTATTAGTTACTAATCAAGTACTGATATAACTTGATTATTTTCTGTCAACTTACGTCATCTAATAAAAAACGATACTGGACAAGTACCTAATACTGCCGTAGACATACATGTTCCGTTCCGTTCCTCTCCTTTACAAGTTAAGCGTTTTACACTATGCAGAGTAAACAATTAGCGGTCTATGTAGACGTCAGTCACTGGTAGGAAAGCAAGAGTAGTGTTTGTGGGGTAAAAGAGGTCACCTGAAAACGGCTATAATCCACTAAGAAGTACCTAAGGTTCATCATCATCAGATTCTCTTAGCACTAGCAGCAGTACGCGCTATCATCCTGTGCCAGTCTAATATTGGGCCACACTTTGCCGTACTAAGCGATCCTAAGCGAAACTGTTTACTGAAACAAGTCCGTTCGGTTATGTCCTAAAATGGATTATACATCCGAGACTATAGAGATAGAACTGTACTCAAATAGCACGGCCAATTGACAGATAATCACCTAGCAGGTCATTGTTCTATGGCTGCAAAGGCCGCTGTCGCTCCTGCTGCTGAAATTTTTACTTTCGTCTATCTATTATAGGAACATTATTAATGGCTCTCCGTGCCTGCTCTATCAGTTCGTTGCATACTTTTCTTTAAGCTATTTTTACCTTGCAGTGGACAAGGCCGCCGGAAAAACTCAACCTCAGCTCAGCGGGCAGAATCAACCCTTCATCGGTTTTAATGCTAAACAGGTTTTATTTAACGGTCCTAAATCATAGGTGATATTTTTCCTGACCTCGGTTGTGCGTAAAGCTACCTTGTCTTGTTTATCGCTTGGTGTGGCAGACCTGGCTTTCAGGTTTGGCAACAAGCAGAATAGGTTTTGTCCGACTTCTAAGCGTGTCATCATACAGGTAGGCACTTATATAGCTTCACTGAAAGACACGTGACTTCCACCCGAGAGTCTAGTATCCCTGCAGGTTTTAGTAAATAGGCCGATTTGCGTGGTCAGTATTCACTTTACAAGGTTTGTTTAGCTACCCTCAATTATATATAAATAGCCGCCAGATACTAATCCAATGTTACCCAACATGGCCTACGGGTAATATGTATATTCACATCCATTTTAAATGGGGCGTGATGAGAAACAAAAGTTATGTTAGTGGTTTCAGAACTTCGTCGCATCCCATAAGTATCGTGCCAGTACATAGCGGTGTATATAGTTAACTGTGGACTACATTTAATTTAAATACTAGGAATAAAATACTAAGCAACTTAGCAGTAAGGTAGCCCGAGATTACTGCTATCTTTTCAAAAGTCTAGCCTGTCCTTCTCCGATGCTCACCTCCTTTCGATAAACTAAGCTCTGAATCAGCGGCCACTCTTGATATATTGCTATTTTTATCTTTGAGCATGTCATATACGTTATCTAAGCTGCAGCATGATAATGCAATTGATCTTTTGATTTATTTACATACGAGACGCTACAATATATCAATTAGACTATATACAGTATGACAGGCAAAAGAAGAACATTTTCGAAATGTACATGTATTGTACATCTTTATAGTTTGGATTAGTATCCTCACTTCGGACCATATCACCTAGCAGTGTTATTGCTGACTTCATTTTAGCGAAATCACCTTAATCCGAATTCAGTGATTCCTAAGAAGCTACGAAGCCCCAGATAGCTTACGGACAGAAGCTTCTAAAGGAGTATATAGACAATCCACGATTAATTTAATTTCTGTTAAGCTTTTATTCCTCTGAAATTCGCGCTCTTCGCGAGTGTGGAATCATTTCAAGATTGCCTCCAAGCTTGCTGTTTCCAGACTTACTGTTATGTTTAAAAAAAAAAAAAAAAAAAAGCATTTTCCCTTGTACTGTGTCTTTGATTTTAATTTTCTGTGAACAATCACAACATAACAGTTGTTCTCTAAGATATATAGTAGCACCTGTTTGCAGTACCCTATACACTTGTATGGCTAACCCCTCAGAATAACCCTCTTGGTCGGTTAATAACGGACTAAATCCAAGAGTTTGGTATCCATCATATTAAAAAAAAAAGCTTTGTCATTCATACTGCTTGAAGTTATTCTGTATGAATGTTATACTTTAACTGCAAGTTGCCACCGTGAAAGGGACCATCATTCGTGTAAATCATATTCCTATCCGCGTGGAGAAGTTGTCTCGTCTTGTAACCGGTGGAGTTCGTTTCCAATTCAAGGATTGGCAAAAATCACTCTATTTGATTTAGAATCTGTTAGTTAATTAGACCACCCGACAAATTAAAGCCACCGAGTATAAGTGTGCGTCCTAAATGCGGTCCGTTTCGTCTACAATAGTATTTGCATTAGTCACATATACATATGCGATAAATTCTGATTAAAAAAAAATTAAGATTTCATTATGTAGGGCAAGCGTGATAGCCTCCGCAGCGCAAAAAGTGTGCTTTAACACATATTAAATGACGACCATCAAGTGCACGAACAGTGCAGTCTTGGGTGCCACGGTTATATTAGTATATTTTAAACTGCGCATTAGAATATAGTTATTATATAATTATATTTAGAAAGTACTTGTCTAGCTAGCCGCTGTGTTATCGCTTAGAGCATATAGTATTGATGCGTTCATGTAAGATCTGCAGTCAGTGATAAATACGCTGCCCATGATGAGAACGACAAAAGCGAACATGGCCTCCTGAAAGCAAACAAAGAAAATAAATGTTCTCGGCAAATGGCAACGGTCCACATAT
Organism: Varroa destructor; assembly: GCF_002443255.2. Taxonomy (NCBI): domain Eukaryota; kingdom Metazoa; phylum Arthropoda; class Arachnida; order Mesostigmata; family Varroidae; genus Varroa; species Varroa destructor. The sequence goes on along the minus strand of NW_019211454.1, from coordinate 65,759,592 downwards.
GATTATATTAGCGTGATCTTTTCGCCAGCTACGAGTTTTAGGCGCTAAGCGAGATAAAATTTATCGAATATTGTTACTATCGCTACTACTATATTATAAGCGTAATTGAAAAAAAAAATTTAAAAAAGTACCATGAAATCGACTATTTTGTCGAATATTGGTTCATCTCATAGACACGTACCACGGTAACTCTGCGAAACTATCAAGAGAAAGAGAATTCAGGTTTTTTTAAATAGTGCCTATGTGTGTCTGTGTGTGTGTGTGTGTGTTTGTGTATCTGTGTGTGTGTGTGTGTTCGTGTCTGTCTGTGTCTGCGAGTGTGTGTCTCTGTCGGTGTAAGTGTCAGTGGGTGTATGTGCGTGTGGGCGGGTGTGTGGATGCGATAGTTCCTGTCACATACGCAAATCAGTCCCCCGATTCGATATGAGTGTTTATGACGATATTGAGATAATAATAGAAAATAAGAGCAAGGTTTGCATGTGTCTATATAAAGGTCACTGCAATCATCTCTATCGTACCTTCCTTTCTTTTTAACTGACTGGCTGCTGGACATACGTAGGATATATTATGTAGATATATACTTTGACCAAAGTAAATTGGGTCCTCTTTTGAAGTGCCTTACATTAAGTATGTAAGTTACCTCGAGCTAAGAACAATGTTCTTTATTATGCTTCTCATTTCTTCATTTTGTTGGGCTGGTGGCGTCTCGTAGGTATCAAGTTTGAGACAACTGCGGTATTGTCGCACAGATCCGCTATCGCCAGATACATACATGATGAGTCAATTATGACGGGGATAAATTGTTTTGATTCGAAAACAATTACAGGTGTTTATTTATAACCCAAGTTTTAAACTAAAATCTCCGTTTTCTGAACGAAGTCGTATGAAATCGCTCGATGTATAAATGACATCGTGGAACCGAAGGATTGCCTGTTCGTATGAGGTACTCGTAAACAAATGCTTTTTCTGCTCTGAGCTTAGCTGACTCGAAATCTCAGCTGCGTACTAAGATAATGTAATTAATATTGTGAAGATTCCTTTATTATTAAGCAATTATTTGAATAATCGACAAACTTCTATCGTTACGTTGGGAACAATGTTGGGTTTGAAAAGACTGAATATCACACCTTCAAATGAATAACATTGCGTTACATTTACAAAGAGAATTCTGATCATTATCCACAATATTGTTATTTCTGTCATAATCCGATGTTTATTTCAGCTGAAAGGCGTGTAGACGTGTACGTCATAGAAACATCATACATATCTGCGGTCAAAAGGAAAATCGTTGTTAGATATCGACCTCTTGCCTCTGTTAAGCTCAATAATGGCTTGCTACCAATCTTCGAAACTGTGTTTTGCTATGAACACTACATGCAAAGAGTCAGTGAGCTGATACTAACCATAGAGAGGCAGAGAATGAAAAGCTCGGACGATCCGTTAAGGAAATCCACCGCTACGATATCTGAAAACAAGTTTCCGTTTAATAAGTTACCGAAGTTACGCTCTTGTTTTATAGGTAAGATTACTTACATATGCGTTTCGTTTTAAAATTATTTATTTTATGAAATATTGCCGCTTTTATAGACTTTTTACTGATCATTTCAACTTTCTCTTGCTCAAATTTGCTTCTATCATTTTCTTGCGCTCCGTATAGTACAGATGAACGGTAGGCCCCGTCCGGGAGCAAGTTATGGATATAAACCTCAGAGTTTTTATTGCCCTCGAAACAGTTATGGCTTCGAATTGCGAATAGCAGAACGAGCAGACTTATGACCGATGATTTTATCCTAGCTTATCTGGCTTGCATTTGCTCCTGTCGGTAAATTTGCCTTTTGGGTTGGTGTAACTGCTGCTTTAAGGGGGCAGCGGCGCTACTGGCAATGGTAGCAGCGTAGTAATTCATAACCTATGAATAGTCGACATACCTATATAAATATATCAAAATACCCCCTGACTTGAAAATACTCCACGGATTCCATGGGGGATACGCAAATGATATTCTGTTTCTATTCGTTTCGGAACGTCTGTCGTTTCTTATTCCAGGAAAGTTGCAAGATCATTGTTTTTTGCCCAGCAAGAACTCGCTTTAAATTAACATTTTGATATCAGGGTTAGTCAGGTCGACTTCTTCATAACGCGTCCTCACAGAAACCAGATACTTATGGGAAAAAAAACTGGAAGAATAAGCCCGAACAGAGTAGAGTACACAGCAAACCCGGTATGAAAAAATGGTAGAAGCACTATTTTGTAATTTGCGCTCTCACTGTGCCTGCTGCGTATCGATAGCACGACACATCTGTCGTGAGTATAAAATATACCGTGGAATACAAGCGTGTCATTTCTCCTCCTATTTTCAGGTGGTCAGAATCTGCATTTTTTTTTTTTTGCTACTTTTGTCCATCTGCTACCAAACAAATGTTACTAATTGTTAATACGTGTGTCCGTATGTGTGATTACCGTGACGTGCTACAATACAATTCCTAGACTACTATTATAAATTTGCTTTCAGGCAAACATTTGATGAAAATACGCGATCCTTAAAAAGCGTGAAACGAAGCGATACCACAACTAGTAACTGACCACTAGCCGGTACTTTCAGTGGGTATCTATTGTACTGCTGGTCGATACAAGTCTATAGAGTCTTTCTGACGAGATTCGATTGAAATAAGTTACTGAATGAAAGTGTGCGTCAATCATTCATCGATCGTCCCACACGTATCTATGCTATCGCAGAAGTTCCTTTATAAAAGGTAACGAAGACAAGTTCCCGAAAAGCTCTCCATACCGTCACACAAGAAAGCCGTTTTTATTTTTTTTTTATTAAGCAACTGACAGATAATGCTAACAAATGCATACATCGGCATCGTAAAATAGTCTGTGTTCGGTAGGCCCGGATAGTAGAATCTAGTTATGGCAAGGAAAACATCGCACGGGCGGGCCCACATTCACATAATATACCCAAGTGTTGATATGTGAAACGTCGATACCCCCTAGCAGCTTCAGCGTCGCAGCATCTCTGCTTGTATCTCTCGTTCAAGAATGTCTCCCATGGCTCATTGCCGTCCCCTTAATTTTTTGCCGTCGTCGACAACAAGTACTGATGGCCCTCTGTTGACAAGTATGCAATTTATGCTTGCACCTTCTTTCCTGATCTTCTTCCTGAGACTTCGATGAAGACGACACATACCTTCACTGTTCGCCCAATTTTTCGACGGAGGTCTGTCGTAATCGGTCCTCATGTGCGTGCCCCTGCGTGTAAGGCATATTTGTAATAATCGATGAAAACTAACAGCCATATTTTTGACAATACAGTTTTCTGATTGAAAGAGTACTAAAAGAAAGGTTGAGCGACAAGAAATATAGTTAATTAATCTAAAAATTTATGACCAGGGCTGGTAGGTAGACGTGCGCACAGCCCGTAGTGATTGTTATGACGAGCAAGGATGGGAAGAATAATAGAAAGCTGAAGCAAGAACCAAGATAATTAATAGAAAAAGAAAACTGACGCTGTAAAAATGCTGTAATATACTTTCTTTCGCCTGTTACCCGTAGAGTTGAAGTTGTTATTGTTCTATGTTGGGCGGTTGGAGCTGGCTGAGCAGTCGCAGCCATCGCTGCACTAAACGAAGTTGCAACTCTCTGCTTATGCAAAAATTTCTTTTGTTGTTTTATCTCTGCAAGACTTTTCTCTATGATTCGGGTTATCCTGGTCGCATGTCTACCTCAATGGCATTACATGGCGTTTCACCTCACTTTGACGATCGATCAATGAGCGAGCGCTATGTGTCAGATCATCCGAATTTCAGCCGATAATGCGCAGTAGGGCCGTACTAGCAACGGCGATTGTGAAACTATTCTGAACGGTGATTATGTCAATTCATGACGAACCAACGGATAACATCATGCCTCATGATAGTGCGGTAGGGATGCGGTGTAATTGAGATAAGGGCTATTCCTGTAGCGGTGAGCGCCTCGCTGGCTAGCTGTTCATGGGCGACATCTTCATCCACTACTTAAACGCAACTCTAGGCAATTATATCCAGGCGTCGGAGTTTGTTTATTTGGTCGAGATCATCAACTATAATAAATAGCAGTGATTTTCTCTGGGGCGTACATACAGACCGGCGCTGCCCTGCAACTTCACAGCCTACAGCTAGCTGAACCGGCAACAACCTGACCGGCAAGTATAAAGACATTTACTTCTTCAAAACAATGTCCCGTGAATTAAAGAGTCTTAGTTGCTCTTCCTTCGACCGCCAGTCGTTGCATTTCTTATCAGCTTCATTTTTACTAGTACTGCTGTCACTCCTTGAACGCTGATTCCTTACTAACTTCAATAGCTATTTTTACATTGCTACTGTTACAGACTGCGCATAGATCGACCAACATTTTTGTGGGCCGCTATGTTGATCCCTGGCCGCACGATGTAAGGGAATGTAATTCTAGCTAGTATTGAATACGGGCTCAGACATAACATGCGAACGCAGAGAAATTCGGCAACCGTAGACTTTACGCACGACAAACAAAAGAACTGGACGAAGAGCTATCGAGACAGATCCGGTACAACTCTGCATGAGCCTATTTCTGGCAAGCACAAAGAAAAGGGACGAGGTAAACCCAGAGGGCTTTCGAATATATTGGTGTTATATTATAATAGTGTGCTCTTCCGCCAGATACGAACGCGCTGGCTACAGTCAGTGTTACCTTGTTTCACTGAAGTACTACAAAGAAACGCTTGTAAGGAAGAACGAAAGCGCTGAAAAAACAAAAGGGGGAAAAGGTACTTACTGCTTGTACTACCTTTAGCTTTCATATTTATGTGTATGCTTGTGCGCACATTTACTGATGCCGTCCATGTTCTACTTGTATCAACCTGTGATAATACTTACTGTCCCTTTATATTCATCCGCGCTCCACTGGCCCATCATTCGATCTCACAGGTCTGTCAGCCGTCTGTCAGCGTATGTATATAGGTAATATGCGAAGAACTGTGCGATGTTAGCGTCAGCAGCTGCTGTGGCCGCAGTTTTCAAGCCTTACCGCGTCCCACTTTCTTTTTGTCTCAATCCCTTCCTTTTTAACGAGAGATTACTCCCTCTCACTTTCTCGGATATTTTTATCGACATGACTTCTTGACAATCACTTCTGCTGTCTTTGCGGTCGTTCTTACTATAGACTTTCTCTAACTGTTAGAAAGAACACCAAGATGGTTGTTTGGCCATCTTTTTTCGGTAATAGTAGCCGTCGGTGGTGACATACGCTTGCAGGAACCTGGACTCGCAGAACAGCATCTTCTCTGTTATCGTTAGTTAATTTGTTTATTTATCTCTCAAGTGAAATACATTAAACTGACATTCAAGCAGGGGAACAGAAGTTGTTACGGACAGTGCAAGCTCCCGATAAAGACGTCGGAGCAAGTGCGCGCAAGAAATCCGAGCGATCGCTGTTTACTGTCTCTAGCTAACTCTCTCTCTCTCTATATATAAATGCGTCTATTCGCTTATCCCAGTTCAGGTCTTGCAGGCACTGACGCTATCGTAGGTGGATGGTAATTGCTCTGAGAGCTACTCCGTTTAACGGGTCTACTTCTGTCGCTGGATCCCTATCATCTGGACACTGTAAGTGATGGTGTTTATTTGTACAAAGGATTGTGAGCGTTTGCTTTGCCATTGGCAAGCACCCACCATGAACAACAGCAGCAGCGTGTCGATGCTTTTCCCTCGACGACAGGCCGATGTGTTAGCATTGTGGAGACGCCTGGTCTATACAGGCAACATACAATAGATTTGATCGAAAAGAATCAAGCAAGCAATAGAAGAAACAACACAAGAACTAAACCGAACGAAATTTCGAAAGTCCCAGCAGGACGAAAATTAGGTCGAACATAAACGGGTTAGGGTGGCTAGTGAAGCATCGGTGAAGTTCGTTGATTTGTGAATGAAAGCTGATGACGCGGACAGCTACTTCTATCACAAATACGATTAGTGGCTACAATCGAGAGTCAGGAGGCAGAGCATGGGGAAAAACAACAGAGAACAATGCGAACCCGCACGGATCTGCTGTTTCACTAAACAATCAAACAAATCGATTCAAATTCGGACATCGTTTTCGCAGAAATACGAACGGCTAACGTGACTGCCATTCCGCTCTTTTTTTGAGAGTGCGGAAACTAGGACGGTTAGAAACCAGCCAGAGGTCGGTGGTTCAAGCTCCGCCAACAATATATACCTTACGACAAGTATAATTTGGATAATCTGAACTTCAGGGTAACCTAATTCAATAGTTGAAGTGAAATTATACACAGCGTCATCGAGCTTTTTAAATATTTTATCGATTCGGTCACTAAACACTGAGAACAAATAGACGATAGTACCCTTTCTGGAGAAATATAGCCATTGAAACTTCTATGCACTTCGATTTCTGCAAATATTTACCATGATGATGATGTGACACCATATTGTTTAATAGATTGCCGGCAGTTGTTTAGTAAGTCGAAAAATCCGACTTAATAAACAGTGCGTCATCCGACAATGCGTTTTTGGGCAGAGATATCGTTCAGCGCTAAGAGACAACACTCGATGATCCTGTTTGGTAGAAATTATTGGACATTGATGGCAATACCGGCCAGAAAGGCCTAGAACGGAATAGCAGTTTGTTGTTAGTGCATTGATCTTCAGAACGTAAAGCAAACGGCTGAAAACCAGAGTAGATGACTATATTTCAGGATTCCAAACGGAAGAACGAGTTCCCGTGTGTAAAGAAAATTACATGAGGGAAACTGTGCATTGACTTGCACTGGCAGGTCAACGTACTTCCTGCAGTGCTGAATGGAGTCATGCGTAAGCTGGGGCTCTTAGTTGCCAGATATATTAGTTATAACAAGATATTGCCCGAAAAGCGAAGGGTTAATGCCATTGCATTTCGAGTTCCTGAAGAACCTGGCTTGGCACACGGCGTAGTTGCCCCGACTATAAAGCACGACCTCATTGTTGAGCTTCAACCAAAACTTAGATCGAGACAGCGTTGAATTATGTCTTCAAGTACATTTTCGTTAAATCCGAATGATTTCAATTGCTTCCGCGCTTTAGAAAAGATGATAAACGGTGTTTCACTACCTGAATCACGGCATGATTTGTTCTATATAAGGCAGCATGGGTCAGCTAAGTAAAAAGCATATGTTCAACACTTCTGTTAAGCAGTTCACTGCGAGCGAGGTGTAGTTATGCTGTACCCAGACATGGATAGGTTTAAACTTGTTCTGCTGATATATGTATTTAGTCAATGAATAATTTTTTGTTCCGCGTTTGGAGAAGATATACAATGAAAAAACGTGACACTCGTTATAAATGCCAGGCTCACAGTGTTCTCATAATGTCATTCAGGGAGTATTGGCCATTTTTTCCCTGACGTTTAGTCAATTTACCAAAGCGTTCATGTATCGAGATAGGTGTTTGAGCCTAGAGCAACCATTATCCTAAATAAACTCCCTTTAGAACTAAATTTAGTCTTTGCCGTATACTCATCATCACTTAGTCTAAAGGTTTTTCTAAATCTAGGAACGAATTTTCATCCTTGTTCTAGCTATTCAAGATAAACTAATTGTTTTTTTCGGAGAGTGAAGGCTGCGAAAACGCCTACGTATATTACAAAACACGTTAGATAATTTAGCTCTTTTTCTCATGCTCACTATTTTTTTATAATTTGAGATCACCTGTTGGTGTAGCAGCGTGCTTCATGAAGTTAGCTATTCAATTTCAACTTAAATAGGAAAACAGAAACCAAAGTTGCGAAAGGGTTTCGTGTCTTCGAAGGCAAAGATTTTACCAGGGAGCAAAGGAATCACAAACTGGGTTTAAAGCGCACAGTCGAGAGCAATATCTGGCTGTGAGAGCCTAAAAGTCGTTTTACTCTGCTGCTGCTGCTGTGTCCAAAGACAGAATCACGTATGGTTATTGCGTGTTATTAATACAGTAAATCACAATGTACCCATCAGACTGCTAGGCCTACGCGACAAAAACAACGAAGTGGACGCAGGCTGTGTCCTACCAACGTTTACTGCTAATCGATTAAACAACTGCGGCAATTTTTTCCCAACTTGCAGACACCCAGAGAAACAATACTAGTTTTAGAACGGCTTGCGTTACACACGCATACACACAAATGTTTCGCGCTATTTAGTGCTATAATAAACTGGACTTCTATTCTGTTGTTCGGCTTGCAATCGTTTCGCTCTGAAAAGCTCGCCCATCTAAAAAAAAAAGAAATATCTCATCAAAAAAAATAGCACGGGCTTCGAGACGGTTCGCAGATGGACAGTGTTTGTATATTATCGCAGAGGTACCAATTTTATTTTTTGGCCTCGGTGTGACGAGGCATTTAAGAACGCTGAGCCATTATGGTTCAAAAAGCATAGAGTGGGTAGCATTGACTACATTAAATGGTGATAGTGATTAAGTTTTTACATCCTCTGAATACTTTACGATACGGTTTGTGTGAGGCGAGATGGTAGTAATCTTGGTAACGCGCATTCGGATTCTATCAAAGCTGTATGTGTTCGATGTCTGCAAAATATTGGTGTGACCTTCATGTATTTACGATTTGTTGGGCTTTAAATGCAAAAGGTGTTTTTTTGTGCGGAACTATGTTGCAGGCTCTTTTGCGAAGAACTTCTGCGCCATATAGTATTGATACCAACATGACAGTAACTTATTGGCGAACAGCATGTCATGTACTTTTTATTTCGTATTGAAGAATTATGCCTGGATATATATCTTATGCAGTTATTTACCAACTTACGAGTGGTATACATTCTTTATGTACACTGATCTGCTATGATGATACGATGAATCTGACACCGCCTGCGCCAGACCTATACCTAATCCGGTCTTGATCAAAGGCTAAACCGGACCCTCGCGTTCCCCGTAAAACGAAATCCGTTGGAACTACGACACGTCTATATAATGTCAACATGTATATGTGCTGACTTTATATATACATATTCGGCGGAATTATAATATGATACGTCCCGGCAAATATATATTGAAGCGGGTTGGTTTATCATTGCGGTTGACCGGCAGAAACAAACACTTTATAACCACCCGCTCTGTGCTTTTCCAATGCACGTAACTCCATCACGTTGGCGCTGTTTAGACTTTCTTTTGATTTCTGCGGGCAAGTCTGATGGAACCCACGTAACATGAAGATAGTCCAGTGTGTGCGCGATGCTCCTACTAGCATGTACGATACGATTCTAGCATAAGGTCTTGCGTTACCCTGGTGTAGCGTAGCATAGAATACTGTAAGGAAGCTAGGTAGCTAAGGGTACTGATCTCGCCGTCCGAATATTACACAACACCCAAGAATACACTTGACACTCATATTTAACTCAACAACTAGTGGTTGTTAGGCACTCTGGAACTTACTAAAAGTATTTTCAGCATCCCTGTACATCCCTGGGCGAACTAGGCCGGCAAGTCGTCTTCTTTCGGGTAAGGAAGCTTGTGCAGCGTTCGTTTGAAGCTTTCATGTCCTCTTTGCACCAATTTTGAAATAGAATCAAGCATAGGCCACTTTTGGCAAAATGTATTTCTATTGGCTCATTTTTTAAGCAAGTGGGCTCTTTCCAACAAGCCGCTTATACTTCCCAGTCTATCGCTTAAGCCGGATTCAGCCCCAGTCAGCGATCCTAATTAACCAACCGCTTAAGCAATCTTTCGACCATATCGTCACCCATTTCAACCCTGCCTCGAAAATAGATAAACTGGTTTAGCTTTATCATTTGCTGGTAAAAAAGAGCATTTTGTTTTCGTTTATTAATATATCTCTACTAAAGTATTTGACATAGCCCGGCCACGTTTATTCAACGCTATTTTCTAGGATTAAGCGGACCTAGTTTCCCCAGATCTAAAGAGCGAGATTTAAAATTAAATCTTACGTTATATTGTCAAGCATATAAGTCCCGAGGGATTTATGCATTTCCTGGCGCGGCTGTCGAGTGGGATTTCGTTGTGTGACTGGCGGGCTGCACGGCTTACGATGCCCAATGATATGGGCAGCACTTTACAACATTACTCCGCCACAGAAGGCCTACACAGTCAGGCCTCCTGCCACTTCGAAGTACGAGCTCTTGTTGTGGCACTACTCGTAATTACGACTGTGCACTTTCCTCTACTTAAGTGACCTCTGTTAATGTCAGTTTGTACATCGGTTGTCGTTGAAGTGGGAAGATACTTTTCTAGCTCTAGGTTTCACCCCAACCCACATATCACAGCCGCGTTTCACCCACGTGCTATATTGCATATTCCCCCCATACCGGAGAATAGCGCACCACTAGCCGTCGTACAATTTCGTCCATTCTTCCCTCTTTGACCGTTCATCCTTCCCTCCCTAAGCGTAATATCGTCGCCCACCAAAGACTGGTCAGTTGTGCATTGATTGAGGGTGGTATGTTCAACAGCCGTGCCCTTATAACCGCAACGTGCGGGGGTTGCGAATTTATATACCGCTTTTGCGAACCCATATAGGTGCTGGGTACGCCCTTGGGAGTTGGTGGCGGATGTTTCCGGCGTTTGTACCAAGAATACGCTGAAATGCAGTTTCGCGCTCGGCTCATTCAACACACACACAAACTGTCATGCCCCTAGTAAATGTCGTCTGGTATCGTCTGATCGGCCGACCATTCGCGATTCCCGCCCAAACACGCAAATTGTTTGTTTGATCCCTTCGGTAGGGTCTCGTCGAACTCTAATAATTGCGACGCCGTCCCGTCACCCATTAAACAAGTCTGGTTAGCAGCGTACCTCTTTCGCCAGTCATCCTACCGTTATAGTAGAACGAGCTGGGTTAGCTTAATCATCGGCCGGCAGGAACGAGCGTTTCGCCCTACGCATATATAGCCGTAGAGGTATATATATATATCATCCTGCCGTATCCTACAGGCATATGCAGCGAGACAAGCAATACAGTTTCAAACTTCTTGCATACAACAAACATCATGACCCAGTCCATAGTTTCAACGTTCGCCCACCCTGTTGGACATGTGTCAGAAACGCTGAAGCGTCTCTCACGGTTCAGAAGCTTTCTACGAAATTACAGTGAGACCATTTGTCGACTGAACGATGGTTTTCGACAGCATCCTGAGATTAATCGACGCCTATTGACACCACCTAACATAGTGGCGATGGCTGGCTTTCTCGGCTATTTTAGACGAGTTCACCTATCCATGCATGCGGCACGCATCCGGATTCGGCGACTTAAGCGGCTCTACACACAACACAGAGTTATTTATAGCGTGCTCACTACAACTTGATAGAGAAGCAGTTGAAAAAACATAAAAAAAAAAAGAATAGTACTAAGGTACATAGGACGATCTACCTGGTGGCTTACCACAATTTGCGACTTCGGCAAAATTTCTGATGCTGAGCGGCCATAGTAATTTCAGATTGTATCAACCGCACTGCTTAGTGGCGTACGGTGAATGCTGGGCTATTGTTTAGGAAAGACCCAACTTCAAGCAATGACCATGGCGTGCATTCAGTGCTCGTTAATGGCTAACAGGCACTTCTGAGTTTTGCTTTACTTTTAACAATCTTATGTGTTTATGCATACATAATTTCCATCACTATATGCAATGGAAGAACGAATAACGGACCGACCGCTGTTATGGCATTGTGTCGTTTACGTGTAAACGTCTCTAATCGACCAGTGATATGAGGTGTATATAAACCGAGGTATATGAAGATTTTTAGGCTGAGTTATTAATCACGAAGCGATAGTATTGATACATACGTATATTATATTATAGGGGACATATTGGACATAATTTGAATTATAAGCATTGTCGCAGGTGCGGCCATATCTATACAGTGAAGGGGAAAGTCGCTGAAGAATTAACAGTCACCATAGTGTTGGCATGAAATATGGAACACTGTAATATATATAGAAAACGAAACTGGGTTTTCTTTTCAATTTTTGACGAATTTACTGCGGGGGCGAGATTACGTCCGACATAACTGACAGTTAGACTATTCACAAACAGGCACATAACACATGCATCAGAAACATATAGTTATTGTACGCGGGATTTGTCTCGGTGCGAAGAAACAAGGCCAAATTGACAATTTGAACTCGGACTAGTCAGAATTAAATGGCTAAATACTTGGACACAGGAAGCTTACAATCCTTGGGCAATGTTTTTCTAAGCCTTCATCTAGTATGAATATTACCTAGCCGTTATTGACGCTATGATATCGAAACACGTATACGTGCAGCTGCGATAATATGTCGATTTTGCATATATCGACTCGGGTTTCGTTGCTCTGTAATAGCATTAGCAGCATCAGCTCGTACAATGTCTACTCGCAACGTTCTCCGAGCGGGGTAAATGCGCCTTCAAGATCGCGCTAGCTGTGGACCACACTGACAGGTCATGGGTCTCGACGCTCTATCTGCTACCCCTCCGTATGAGTCGCGCACTGTTGCCCGCATTGCTATTCGCTTGAGAAGTAACCACTGACTAGCGTGCTAGAAAGACACCCTAAAAGAAGCCGTCCCACGACTATCGGTCACTGAAACCGAATGCGAGCGAACCGGCAAATGGAAGTAAACGTCTAAAATTTAAATCGTCACCAAGTAGTCCTTACAATATATGATAGGATAGTACTTGACAAGTCGACCGACAGACATGTTTCGAGCGTAACAGATAGTTTCAATCCGCTACTGCAGTTAGTCAGGATTGGTCATATTGACGACGGTTCCGTCGAGACGCAACGAAATCTCATAGATGCATATGCATTTTCATTACTGTCCCTTGCAACGAGTGACGAAATGGCTAGAGTGTCTAAAAATATAAACCAAGAATGGACTTAAATCTGGCGTCCAGACCATGAAACACTTCCTGCAGCATTCGACCATGCCGATCCTGAACGGTTCCCTCTTCCGTTCTATCGGCTCCTGTTGGCTACGCGATGCGGTGTCACCACAGAGAGCATAACTGACCTGTCAGATTTCATATTTCGAGTAAGATGCTGACTCATTCAAAGCTTAGACTATAGCATACAGCACAGGGGGCACAAAAAGTTCAGCCAGCGACAAAGCGCATTTATTTAATTCGTATGAGATGTTTGATTTATTTTACAACACCCGTCCTTTTCTTTTTCTGTCTCTTAGGTTGAACGTAACGAACTTTTCTTGTTACCGATGGATCTTGTGGCTAACCAGCATCGCACAACTGTATTTCAATGGTTAGCTGCACATATCTATACATAGTTGGCATAAGCGATGGTCAGTGTCAAATTCTATTGGTTTAAACCGTAACGCTACCGCCGATGGTATCGTCTCATCTTCCTGCAAGTAGAACTCATTCCCTCTTCGTCTTTAACGGCCTGCGCCAGTTCGAACCAATTCTCTATGATAAAACGATAGATTGTCGTCTCCTGCGTCTTTTAGTCGATATTACAGCCAAACGCCTACCCGAACATCTGCACGAGATTGTCGATTTCGCTCACTCTGATTAGATTGAACTTCCTGCGAAGGCTATACAGGACGAAGGAAGAATATAGATACGAACGGAGGGAGACTCAGCGGTCTTTTTCTGCCCCGGTGCGCAACGAGCGATCTTACCTTAAAAGATTTAGACAATTAGTCACTGAGTATTTTGTTGCTTGTTCGAAATATTTGTTCTGCTTTGTTATGGACATCGTGCCATTTAACAGTCCGCTCTAACAATTGGTTTACTTTGAAGCCATCCAATCCGCTCTTGAAATGGATTCGCAGGTACGACCGCTATGCCAGGAAGAAAAGGGTACGTCTTCGACGAACGTGCACAGGAAAACAAATTACAAGCCATTTACCAAGCAAGATGCAGAAGCGAAAAACTGGCTCCTTACAGCCAATTACATAACCATATCCAAATTAGCGAACAAATTTGACACTAGCCTCCAACAACAATTTCAGCCTTTTTCCTCCGCAACTCGACGATAGAGAGGAGAAATGAGAATTAAGACGCGAGAATTTACAGCAAAAAAAAAAAACACCCAGGTATGAAATATAGCCGACTGGAAATCATGCTGCTAAAATGTACTAAAAAATACTTTCCTAGACCTTAACGTGTTTATATTGCATATAGATGCCTTCATACGTGATCCTTGGTATCATAATTTTCTCAACATTACAGAAAAAGGTGCGTCGTTCTCGCAATTGAAAAAAATAATATTTTTTGCGAAAATTAGCTGTTATCCAGCCCAGCCGTTTTGCGCTCTGTAAGCCTCGCTAAAATTAAAGACTTCCTTTTTGCTCGAACTCGACGGGCTATGATACTGCTAATTTTTCTATAGTTCATGAAAAATCCAAACAAGTGTTTCAAAAGGTAAATCGGACGGTCGTTGATAGGTTTTAGGTTTAAGAAGCTTAAAAATTAATAAAACTAGCCTAAAATTATTTTTAATATGGGTAAATTTTTGATACAGAAATAAACAACTGGAAAGCAAAATAGAAACTAACTGTTAACTGTCGTCCACATATGCTTCAACAGTTAACCCTTCTGAGGCTTTTCGTTTCTCGGTGCCTTGCACGTTTAGGACTTCTTTCTGCTATTGCCTCAAAATGTCATTTTGTCGAAATTTGTTGTATGTAACGTACTTGAGCAACGCCTACTTGAATAAGGGGTTTAGGTTCTGAATTTAAGCTGTAACAGCGGTGAGTGACGGCTATCTTGAATAAACACAACACGAATATTCACAAATTACATTTTTCGCATATAGAAAAATTAATTGAGACATCTGTTTTTATCTAGAAACAAATCTCATAAATGAGGCATCAGAGAGTCTCACCCTACTTACCCGTAAGACCCTTCTTTTTCTACTTGGGGTCGGGTCTGGTCTTGTCAATTGCACTTTTGTCATTGGAAAACTTAACTCATATCGGCATTATGTTATTACACTGCAGTAGCGTATTATTAACGCTATTTAAATACGTTTATATATCGTTGAGAATATGCTCTTACTTTTCGCTTCCATGTGACACGTACGCATATAATCACTATACGAAGGACATAAATGTTATCTTCACTTTGGTTACGTTATACGTATTCATGTACACTAAACGTGTACATGAATATTTGCCTGGTTCATATACTTCCTAGTCCACAAACAATGCCTATCTTATTTTTATTATCCCTATGTTTAAAAGAAAGAAGACTGGATGCGTCTAGGAAATCTACGCATTTACGATGTTAAAATTAGATAAAACGAAGATTCGATATACGCCACGATTATCTTAAATAAAACGCCGAGAGAGTGTATCTCGCCAAATTTACTTATTATTTCATCAAGACGTACGTGCGGTTGCGTTTGCATCGTCAAGCAATACCTTCACCTGACAAGTATTAACGATTACAAAGGGCTTAGTCAAATCTTTTCTGCTCCACAGGCGCTGCGCCCTTGTCACCTTTCGGACATTTGACGTAACGTTAAGATGACACCATTTCAAATGGAGTCCTTCTCTCAATATCTCCGTCCCTGGTAATCATCTTGATGCTGCCTCCTATAACAGTCACGCTCACGTATGTATTCTCAGCGTGGCGCCAGTATTCCGGATTACACGTTATTAGGCCGAATGTCCCAGCACGTTTGAATATCTCCTAGATATATATGTATGGAGTGGTCTCGAATAATCAGACCTGGACTGTAATACGGTTGTCTCTATTATGTTCTGTTGGGTTCTTCAGTACTGCGGTCACTGCGGGCAGTGGGCAGAGTTGACAGAAGCACAGTCGTCGAATGCATGCATTTATTTCTGGGACGTCTGCTCTTTTATCTAGGTTTGTACATATGTTTAAATATATGGCGGGCATTTTTCTCAAACTGCCTACCGATACCTTGACAGTGATGGACGACAACGATGATGGCAACAATAATAGAGAAGGACGGGAAGAACGAGAAACTGTGTCGACGGCCGGAAGCAGTTGTCACCAGTAATACTATTTACGTTATACAGTTTTATGTGTAGAAATAGTAACATAGGTATTATGTATGTGAGACCACTTTGCTTTAGGCGAGCCAGAATCATTATCGTGCCCGCCGCATTTCGCGATGCGATGGCCCTGCCAGCAATCAGCCGACGCGAGAATAAACGGCAGCCAGACTACGAGTGCTATGAGATCAAGGGAATTACAGTAAACTGTAGTTTCCGCTGTCATGAGGACCGTCACGTACCTCAATGAGTCTATGAAACGAGACTATTCTAGGCGACGACTTGTTCTCACTGTGAAATCTGGGCCGTAACGGCTCTGGCATTGTATACTGGTTATTCTACTCTGCTGTGCTGACGCGCTGTTTTGGTTTGACCTTTTCCTCTCTATGTCTGTGAGCCTAAGGAAAATCTGACCATGCGCGTAATTTCGCTAAGTTCATAGTGTATAACGATGCATGCCTGTATTCGCCAGCCCTGTATGTATCATTATATAGCATTTATGCTGCCTCTGCGCCAACTAAGTACGCTCCTGAGTCCGCTCTGTCTACTAAGAAGCGCAGTAGTATCAATACCATATATTGTATAACGTAACATGTAAGGGTGTAAGTTAAGAAATGGTCAGCCAGTTAGGTGTACCCACATCCTGCTACGTTATGATTGGGTGCTTCCAAAGCGTATGGTGGACGAGAGTCGCCTAGGCGTAGCCGGCGCGTCAGGCTTTCAAAGTAGAATAGAACGCACTGATTAATTGAGTGGCTTCACTTGGCCCGTTCGACCAATGCTAGTATCGACAGTAACACCAACAACAATACTATAAACTAAAATTATATTAGCTAGCGTGCGGGCCAACAACGGTAACTATATTATGTAAAATAAACCTTATCATCAGCAGCCAGTACGCTGACAATCAAAGGAGCGTCATTAGTAGTTCATTCAGAAGTTACTATTAGACTGTTTCGCTCTTTTGCCTTTTATTTCTTTCGCTTTTCCCCGTACATTTTCGCTCTGTTGCTTTCTTTATTTTCCTTTTCCGCTGCTTTCTTCATCATTGCTTCGCCGTTAACTCTATTGATTGAAGTCGACACCCCTGGTCGACTCGCATAGATCTCGGACCTCGCAGTCTATTCAGTACGACGGCCAGTGCTATAACAACTTCTTTACTATAGCTGTGAGCCGTACGGCCTTAACAGGTAACAGATAGAGCGAATATCAAGTACCATCAACAAGCAGATCTTAGGGGGGATGTATTGCGGCCACTAGCTGCTTAGCTCGGCTAGATTATTTATTACTACCCTGTGTCTACTAGTCCGGGTTGTACCTAGTAAAAGGTAGGCATCGCCGTCACAGCTTACCAAGGCCATACCTATTGATGGGCTGCCTAGCAACATGTTCGACTCGCTTTCACCGTATTAGAACAGTTTAACTGCACTATCAACAAGAGCTTCCTTGCAACTGTCGCAGAGACGTCAAGGTCGGCGTATCGTTAAGCTCTCAGTCTTGGGCAGCAGCTAACGATGGTAAAGGCGCTGGCACTAGTCACGATGGCAGCTGGCAATGGTCACCGACCGCGGAGGGTCAGATTGTTGAGCGGGCAAAGGCTAGCAAGCGTAGTGAGAGCATGAATGTCTAATGACGTATTCTGATTGCCACAGACCCTCAGCGAACCTCAACGGCTTCCATACATTCTGCGAGGGGGAGAAATTATACGTGGGCCGAAATAGAGACGGACAGACAAATATAGATGGGCGGCCGCAAAAGCAAAATGACGGGTACGCTAGCGTCAAACAGTTAACATGTGAAGATCGGCTAAAAACGTAGCGATAGCGCCACAGCAGGGCGTGTTATTGGGCAAGGACTTTGGAAGAAGAAAGCAGAAACCGGCAAATACGAAATGCACGACATATAAGCTCGCATACAAATGTCCATTTAAAAGTGAAAGAAGAAACACACCGACACACAAACGTGTTTTATTTCTAAACAATCGAGAATGAACGATTACAAAAGAAAATAGAAATAAACAAAGATCAAGATTGAAGCAGCGCGTCGGTGTATCTGATCGACTATGTTCTCAGTAAGTTGCAATGGCAGCAGTTAATGCTGCAGTGACTGAAGTGACTGCTCTCTGCTTTCGTGTTTACCCCTTTTAATTGTAGCGTTAAAAGTCGAAGATTCGCTACGGTCGGCGTGGTACGACTATGGCGGCTAAAGTCTAACCGATGGAGAGAAAGCCATCGAAACGGGAGAAAAGCGAAATGTGTGAAAAAAAAATCATATTATACAAAATAACACCTATATATTACACGGAAAATCGGATATTAGAGGGACATTAGATAGAAATAATTTTATATATCGTGGTAATTACTGACCAACAGGTAACGCGAACCGAGTTATTGTATCAATAAAAATTCCGAGTCTGTAATGCTTCCGAAGACCTCATATGAGATGGAAATCAGCCGGGCGGCTTTAAATAGTGCGACATGAAAATAAAAAAATTCGTTTGCATTGGTATATATATGAAAACATTAAAAAAGATCGATGAATAACCATCGTGCACAAGCCCCCAACTGACTGCTGATCTAATTGTACAATTGGCTAAAAACTAGTTACTTCCAAGTTTTACGTTCGGTACCCCCGTTAGGCGTTCCATCGGATAAGGTATAATTGGCTAGAAGCTGCCTCTGCTTATGACAAGCACAGCGGATCTTGGCCAACAACATGGTGATAAGGTGTATATCTTTCTTAACTATTCCTTTTATTTAGAATAACCACGACCGGAATACTTGCATTTATTTGACACTTTTACGTCTCCGGCATTAAATGATTCGCCTCTGTTTCTCTTGCCCACTGTCTATTTACACATTCAAACCGAAGAGCTGCAAGTGTTTTGGGCTTGTCAAGATACAACCAAGGCCAACGACGATAGACACCTAATTATCAGATGCGGTAGAAAGTTAATTTTACATTACACAAAGTTCAATATAAACAGAGAACTTATACATCGTTTAGATATAAAAATGAGCATCAAAGCATAAGCATCTGTCTGGCTGACGAGACCAGACAGCCGAACGGCGCGCTACATGCAAGTTTATTGAAAAAAAGAAAAGAGAAAAATAAACTAAAACTTTAATTAGAAATTGCGGAAGACGGTCGCTTTATACTGTACGGCCATTTTAAGGAACTTTCAAGCGACTGAGTAAAAGGTCGAATGCGTCTTCCAGTAGTAAAGATAACTCTTGAAGAAGTTGATTTCGGTCACACACTTTCTTTAAGATCTTGAAACGCTTTCTGGTTTGTGCATTAAACATTTGTGCACTTTTGATAGACCTATCATACCCTCTGGATATTTACCTATCAGCAGCGGCTGTATCATCTTCAATATATCGGTTTAGTCCCTACAGTAATTTGCAGCGTAGCGTTCCCCTGATAAATGTAGTGCCGGAAAAGGAGCGTCGAACTATCGCAGTCGCCGATGAAGCGATAGTACGGACGCTGTTTCTAACAGGAAATGAATGAGCTGCACTATGTACAATGGCTCTTACGTTGATAATAGATCATCAAACAGAAATGTGTTAGTTTATATATGGACTGATTTTGCTCAACGACTGTTCGGAGCATATGCAGACGTTGTATTGTTTTGACTAAACCACTGTCTGAAGGGGATAACGTGAATGTACACTGACTATATATTGACTTAAAAAATCGTCCATGGCATGGCGTTAGAACTATATCATTGTCTTGCTTATAAACGTGCATTAATGCCACGAGCAAAACGGGCTGTACGGATAAAATGATTAATTTTCGTCATAGTTCTCTGGAAATATACTTTATAGTCGCACAAATTGCATATGACGATTCGTTATGTCATTTTTACTTGCCGAGCAGGAACTACGGTAAGTCATTCTTACGAGAGTTAAGATACGCTTCACAAGACCCGCACATAACTTTCTGCACATAAAGCATTGGAATAGAAGTCTGACTAGGTATCATCCCGATATATGTTTAGCTTGTAACAAGAATCTATTGAGACAGAAACAAAGTTGGCATAGAGAAGTCTGGGCAACGAAAAAGAGAAGTGTGCTTCTAGCATATACAACTATACAGAACAGCACATACGCGATACAGGTCCTCTTGAAAAAGCCATTGTGCATGCACGATAGTGGTATTCAGCTCATGTATAGCTTATCTTGAGCAAAGCTAAAGAAAAATGGATACCGTTGGTCACTTTGAATAGAAGCGAATCGCCACCAGTTCGAGGGCTTTCTTATGCCCCGAAGGTACTCCGTTGGCAAATTTGAACGGCACAAACATGTTTTGCGCAAGAAAACACAGCACCCTTTAGCCTTATTATAATCACAAAGACGACATATAATCCTTACAATATCTGATATAACCATTTGGATCTGATTTATTTTTTCTTTTCGTAACGTGTCGTTATTTAAGTGGCCCGTTTTTAGACATCCGAATATAATGGAGTATACGATAATGTAAGAGTAGCCGAAACATTCTCTCAGTACGATGTGACTTAATTGTGTCGTTGACTGTTCAGTTACCGTGTATGATTAGGTAACGCATCTCTAACAAAATTCTGATGAGCTTTACTTAAGTTCACTTAAATTGTTAATCATCAATTGTCCGCCAGGCCAGAAAAAATGCACAGAGTTTTTAATTGCCACAACAAATCACTGCGTCACATTTCTATTATTCGATAAGTAACATTGGCCCCTGTGCTCTACGTCCGGTGTCTCCCTTGGGCATTTCATCAGACGGACAACTGGCTTTCAGTACGAAACGGATATTGTCTATGCCCGGGTTCGCACACAATGTGTTCCTATGATTAGCAGGCAAATACGGTACCCACGAAGCTATCACGAGGACACGTCAGAAAAATCAGAAGACCTATCGCGGCTAATTCGTTTGATAATAACTGGTCAAAGAGATTTTACATATTTCATAAAAAGTAAACGACAATAAATAGAAACACGCTTGGAAGGAAAAATAGTGGATTTGAAAGCATCTGGCTAATATGGACGTGGAGACGGCAAACTGACGCGAAGGCAAGTTTATCATATGGCCTTTGACATCAAAAGGTGACATCGTATACTCAACGATGATCTTCATCGTAGTTGAAAGGCAGCCTATCTTCTACATATGAATACTTATTAATTTATTGATATGAATGGTTGAAATCTATCGAAAAATAAGACGTAGAGGGCAACAGTAATCTGAGAAATACGTACCACCTTATTTTCTAACAATGCCAAATACACAGAAGCCTTTAATTCAATCCAATTGCTACTAAATTACACTATAAAAAAAAGTACTATAATTCGTACAAGTAGTTGCTCAAACGATTGAATCTGCATGAACTAACCTGACCCTAATGTAAGCCTGTATCGTAGAGAAGGTCCATTGTATCCGAGATACAAACAGATAAGCAAGTTGCAACAAGGTGTTAACGAAGAGATTGCCACCTCGATCGCCTATTATGTCGAAACTATCGATAACATCAAATAATAAGTTATTATTGGTATGTTCGATAATTATGAACAGCATGAGCAGGTTAACATGACTCGGACAACTACTTATTAACCTTTATTCTAGATGCTCAATTGAGGTTTACGGCGCCTTTGACCGGCTTCACATGTCGTTAGTAATTTGCTACACGGCATTTGCACGGACTCATCGACGCAATGGAAAACCGAACACAAAATTGTCAAATCGAAAAATAGCGCCTATGATCACTAGAGAGGTGCTTCAATGAGCTGATAGAATCTGATAGCTCTTGTTACCGCTAATGAACGGATCTCGTTTGTCAGGATTGACTGCCTTGTCCACCGAAAGTAAGCCTTTTTATATCGATGTAACTGGTTGTTTACCGGACGCTGCTTCAAATCGGCTTCGTCTATGAATGGTCGATGTGATTACATTAAACGAGACTAGCATCACACCGATCTCGGCCCTAATTCGAAAACTATCATTCATTGTCGACAAGGGTTCAGGTCAGGTGAATTATTAGTATTTGCTCAAAAATCAGAATTGCTGCTTTCATCTTAATTCTTTCTCTTTTATACGATTTATTCAGTGACGTTCAGAAAGAGTCTTGTTTTATAAGCGAGCTGTCCGCGTCCGGACTAGCAGCGTAAAGGGGGTAAGTTTTTTGCGCCCATTTAGCCCTATGTAAGTAGAAATACGGTACAATGGATGTAAATACCGAGATCCGACTATTTTGATGTGCTCAGTAACGCATGCACTGTCACGGTATAGGTTATATAACCGGACAAAGCCGTAAGGCAATCGCTTAAGCAGGAGCACTCTTGGACGCTGTCAAATAAATAAGGGAGTACTTTGGTGAAAAACGATTCTACCTCACAGAAGAATAAACAATATATTAACAAAATAATCCTACAAATAAATTTCACTCAATCAAAAGGAACAATAATAAGTGAACCATACGTTGACACCTCTAAAAATACCGAAGACTGCCCTACTGATCAAAGGCACTTTCATTCAATAATATTCAATACATTTGAGATCGGTGAACTTGTTTACTGAGGTGTGTTTCGGCGATAGAAAGACTCATACATGCTTTTTAGAAAGAAGCTCCCTAGTTTTATGTGCAGACGCCATTCGCTTTTAATGATATCTGGTTGAAACATTGTACGCTGGTGTAGGCGTATAGATAGTGGAATTCGGTAGTATTTGTGGGCCCCCGTGATAAATTAATGGGTAACGCATTTGCATGCTAATTTTACGGACACATTGTGGTTTGGGTTTGAACTTGGGCGTCGACTGTATGATGGAACGTTTAACGACGACATCGAGCTCAAAATATAGAGAATTCGTTTTTAATAGAAGTGGGTTGGTAGAACGTTATTCATAGAAAAGAAGATTCCGTGGGGGAAAACGGCACACTTTTGCACTGAATCGCACACATCTATTAAACAATCGAACTTCTAATGTAGAATGATCGAGAGAACATTTAGCTTTGTTATTATGGTAGTAACGACTAGCGAGAAAAACTGGTGAGAACTAGTATAGATCCCTAGCATTTATTGACTGTGTTACTAAATTTTTGAAATAACTATTGTAATTATTATAATGATAATTTTGAAAGAATAGCTTTGGTCATTAGAAAAATTCGTCTACCGATATCTGTTGAACAATTTTCACAGGTAAAAAAAACTAGGCGTTGATGCTACGCAGTTTATTCAGAAACGCTCGCACAGAAATTTGCTTTTTTGTTCCATATGTAAAGGTATACACGTACTCTAACGACGTTGATTATAAATTGTGTTATTTACGTATTATATAGATCCACACAGCTCAATAAGGCGTAAGGCGCGGTAATCGATTTGAATGTTATTAATAAGAGAACTACATCTGCTTCGGAGTCTTAATTTAGTAGATCATAACGCTGTCGTCTGTTACGTTCATCTTTCATACAGCATATATCATATCAAGAGCTGAAGCAAGTATATTAGTACGACTGTACTTAACACGAGGGTTCACCGGAGCACTCGATCGTCGAAGGACAGCGCTGAGGAACTTTAGTCCCTTCTCAACGCCAGGTAGAATCTCACCCATCAGAATTGCTTAAGAACCTCTAATGGCTTTGTTCTTATGCCTCAAGGCTAGTAGAACATAAGTCGGCGCAAGTTAGGACAGAAAAAAGAAAAAGTTACGAAGTCAACGCATGTAGATGTTTATAAAGCATTATCATGAAAGGAAAAAATAGTTAAGAACAGTGGTTGAAGTCGCATTGGGACTGACGAAGATTACGCGCAGCGCAGAAACATCTGAGAATATGCTAAACATATGAATATAAATGACTAAATTAGCTTTGCTCCCTAGTTCAAATCGGTCCTGCGCTGACGTCTTCAGGGCTTTAACCGTTTGAGTTGGCTATCGGCCAACTAATCCACCCTGTCGTGCACGCCCGTTTCGCAGAGTAACAATCAAGTAGACACGCGTAGATCAGAAACGCGACCCCGGGTGGACGGGCATGCATGACAAGCAAGAAGTCATACGGGAGGCGAGAAAATACAAAATTGAAGTTGTTATGTCACGTCCATTTCAACACTGCAACGTATTGTGCCCAATGAGATATACCAAACATTAATTCAACCTTATAAAAGGTTATCCTTGTTTGCTGAAACAACCTCGGCGTTTAGCGTTCATCTGATTTAGATTTGAAGTTGTCGACTGCTGTCCTCCAATCTGACTATTATGAGCGGTCCAAGTATGCGCAGAACTATAACTACTGAGCACTGTATAATATATCTACAAGAAAGCTAGATTACATCTTTGTAGAGTGTGAACATGTTAGGAGAGCGGTAAAATTTTAATAATAGATCCCGAATACTAGTGTTATCGACCATACGGCCCTTCCTAGCGGTTCGCGTTAATGTCCGCATAGCATGTCGGCAGTTCGGTGTAAACTGCTTGTCGACCTTCCGGTTCACTTGTAAGTCGAGAAGCCTAGGAGGCCACTGGGGTCGTGAGTTTCCAAATCCCCACGTGTGCCCCCACCTGTACATATATCTGTAGCTGTAGCTATGTGTTAGAGTACGGGTACTAGCGATAATAGTAAAAATAGTAATTATGTAGGATACAGATGTTGTAGTCAAATAGCACGCGACCGCCACCTGGTTCAGCTCGACTCAACTAATAGAATCGAGAGCTGACGCACTAGTGTGACGCCAGTGAGTGCAGGGTTTCTTAGTCACATATTGCTCTTATTGCTTGCACGTCGTCGACTCGAGAGATACGCGCGGACCTCTAACAATGACAGAAAATCTGAAAGACAAATCTGTACTGGGGCACGTCATATTTGCTGTTTTTGCGTTCTATTGACCACTGCTATCACTATAGTTCCCGCTCTTGTGTCTGTTGTCGCTGCTTGCTCTCAGAATATGTTACCACCTTTGAAGCGTGAGCAGCAATCATTACCACGCATATGTACCAATGTTTCCGTCTGTCACTATCTGAAATGTTTGTATCCTAAAGTTGAAACATCTATCCAGTCCCCGGTATTCGGACCTTAATGACGAGTTTCGTGACTCGCCTTAACTGGGTTAGAAGATAAGGGAGAGAAAAACTAAGCATGTATTCGCTGGAATGAAGAGTGGGGTTAAAGCCACAATGGAGTCAACATTTTGCTCCTCCCGTACTTTCGATGACCCCACTCCGACTCATTCCCAGAAAGCAAAAGGGAACTCATCCCGTTGTCTCTGCTATACCAAATGCATATTGCACTTCGACTCTGTAATCAGCAGACACAGCGTTACTTCTTGCTAGTTTTCCCTGCTGCCATCTTGCGATCGCTGTTGTTGTTGTCTACGCTCGGATTGACGGACCTAAAACCGTGCTCGCCATCTGACTTCAGCAGAGTGTATGGTCGTTGAATAACGGCGAGAAGCGCTCCAGATAGAACGAGCGAAAGATTACGAGACAGCTGAAGCTTGACACACACACTGATTGTACAATCTTTTTGAATAAGGATCTATGTGTGCGTGAGTTTACAGAAAATTTGGCTGTAGCCCTTTAAATCGTAAGATAAATATCGACATCATTGTTACTTCGTTCTGTTCCGTCGCCTCAAAGTAGCTATTATATTGTACAATTGACGTTTGTTACGAGACCTGCTCAAGCCTTTTTTCACAATGTCATACACAGCTGAATCCATCACCCTTTTGGTCCCTTACTCTTTTTCCGTAAAGAAGGTAGAAAAGCGAAGACAAGGCGTACCCCCGACAGATACTTGCTATCTGAAACAAACTGATGTTATCAATATATTGTGGTACTGTTCGTTGTAAGAGTGCTACGCTCTGCATGAGGCCACTGGTGGTTTTAGAGCGTTTAACTTGCCTCCAGCTCAGCGATTTCAACGCCAACGGATAGCCAGTCAAAGCAATGAACAGGTAAGAAAGCCACAGCGCAATCCTAGTGGCAACGGCCTATAACAGCCGTATCGTAGTGCGCGGTAACTGCTGCGTAAAAAGAAGCGACTTATGGCAAAATCATTTCTCTCCTTACGTCGATAGACAGACAGATATTGTATAATAGATACACCATGTCTGTTGATCAAGTTGAACGAAGCAGACGATATTGCTAGCGATGTCACATTCAGCGTACACGGAATACAGACAGGGCTAGCAGTAATAGTATAAACTGCTATTGTTAAGTAGCATCAAAAAACTAAGCAACACATTTACGTATAAATCTGAGTGTAAACAAACGACCGAACATTTATTAACATCAGATATAAGAATACATCGTATAACAAAATTCAATTGAGAATCATAATAACTAGGCCCTAATAAAAAACAGACAATAGACAAGTCATTTTATTTAAATGCGCATGCATAAACGAAACGCGCTATTATATATTTGACAGAGATTTAGCGTTAATAGTGAAATTGGTATTTAAATACACCTCAAATACGTTATCCGTTTTTTTAACATGTGTGTTCTCGTCTATCGCGTATTATGCACATGCTTGACCGACCAATGCTCTATAGAAAATGTACTTATAATGATCTGATATCATTCATGTTTATTTTGGCGCCTGTGTATTCATATACAATAGACACACTCGACATACATCTAACGCAGCATGTGGAACGAAGACACACCCTTCTAGGATTCTGTAACTTTATTCAGTCAAGTTATCGGGTACAAAACGTCGCCCATAGACCCATCTGCTACACCTGTTCGTTCGCGTTGGTTACTGCCGCTCCACAGTGAGGACAAGCGACGACGCACTCATCCCTCTGTTGCCATTGGGTCCTGTCTCTGTGGCGTCAGAGAGTCGCCGTTCATCTGGCCTTGTAGCCACTTACAGCCGGCTTCATCACGGCCGCAATTGTAGCACTAAACCAGGGCGCCACCAGAATGTCGTCTGCTCTGAACGGACCGTTACGCATGCGCAGACGACTAAGCGCAGACCCCCAAACTCTGATTGGCTGGTGGCACAGCAGCGACCACAACAGACGACACCGGCGGCGGTTGTTTGTTTGCTGTGTGCGGCCGTGCGGCCGCCTCCTAACAGCGGTAACTGTCTCTCTTCCCCTAGCGAGCAGCCGCAGCAGATATTGCTGATGCTGTTGTCGTTGTTGTTGTGTAGAAGCGTAGTTCTTGTTTGCTGCTTTTGCCATTTCAGGGACGAATAAAGCTAGCTAGTACTACTGTGAGTGCTTGACTATTAGTCCAAGTTCGCGAGTTGTGTCACACCTTTAGCTATCTGGCTCGGTGAAGGTGGGAGCCACTACTTGATAGAGGGGAAATTATTTTCTTTATCGTCGTCGAGACGGTGGCGACCTGTGGCGGTGCGTATCCTAGTGGTAATAGTGAGCGAACGAGCTGTTGTTTGTTGTTCATGGTTCGTCCAGCTGCTGCTGCTGATGTTACTGGCAGTCTGACCTGCTGTTTTTTTTTATGTTGACGACGAAGCCTATGCTGTTGTACTTAGTCGACCTGCGTTTCTTCCCGTTTGTGCTGATAGGTGGCCGTCAAGTCTGTTCCTGTCATAAGCTGTTCGCAGCTTGATCTATGCCTTCTAGCGTTGATTTTGTTGCGGTGGATCGGCGACACGTTAAGTTGATTAGAGAAGAACTCGCTGGACAGCTATGACAGTTATGACTAACAAGCAAATGCTGAGTCGACATTCTATGCAACGAGTTGCTAATAAAAGCACAACATTCAGTGGAGCATATAGTGGCTTTAGCACTGACTCTACGGAAAATTTATAAGTGGGTACGGCGGTTTCGGTGCGGTCGGCATTCGCACAGTCTGAAATAGAGACAGTCAGACCGACGTACATAGGGTCAGCCCGCCAACCTCGTTGTCCCTTTACGTTTTGACGAATGGCACTTCGCAGCATAGCAACAAAGACTCCTCCACCTGTTTTTGTATTGGAAATCCCACAGACACCGAAAAAGCGGCCTGGCGGTGCAGTTCACCAGAGTCAGCATCAGCCTCCAAACCCGAAAAGTGTCAGTGTAGTTATCACAAAAATGACAGCAGATAGTATCGAACCCAACAGCAGCGGAGATGGGATGAACCTACAGAGAGACGGTGCTGATACTGCAAGTATGACTCCTACAGCTGCTGCCTGTGATAGTGACGTGAGTAGCCCACATCGGCAACAACAACCTTATGTACAGCACAACATTGACCGGTATTTTACACCACAGCCGGTGTCCCCGACGCTCCCAAACCAATCGTTACCAGCCCAGACGTTGCCACAGCAGACACAATCCTTCCAGTCCGATCAGTTGGTATTAAACCCGCCTGTAGATAGCAAAGATAGCAACCACAGCGTGAGTGAATATGAGAGCAGCGTCAGCGGTAGCAACAATAACAACGACCACAAACCACAAAAAGAGAATGTACCTAATACAACGACGCTGCTGCCATCGTCGAAAAACGGTCAACAGCGGAGCAGCGGAGGCAACAGCAGGCAGAATTCGACGGCACGCAAGGGGACCAGCAGCCGGCCGACGGCCCGTCGCAACACAGGTAAATCTCAAACGACCCGCACTCAACGGAAACAGCCGTCAGGACAGAAATCATCACAACAAAAGCTGACCTCCGACGTTGACGGCGGTGTAGTGAAGACGCAAAGTAACAACGACAACCAGGATGAAGACAAGGATGTAAAACGCATCACCGATTTTTTCCAACTTCGGCGAAGTCATCGGAGAACGAAGGGCGAGATGATCAAGTGTAAACAGATGCTTATGGAGGAAAAGGTGCTACATGCTGATGAAACAGGATTCCAGATTGTTAAGTTTGAGGATAAAGGGCGAGGTGTTATATCGAACGCCAATCTGAAAGCTGGTGATTTCGTTCTCGAGTATGCAGGCGATCTCATTGATTTAAAAGAAGCACGACGTCGTGAAGAATTGTAAGTATGCAATAATTATCTTACATTTAGCTTACAATTAACAGTAATTATGATAACTTGTTTGTATTATATTTGTTTTTGCATATAAAAATATTTTCATACATTTTTTCTGTGCAGTTGACTGTGCAAGTGCTTTAAACTTCCTACAGGATAGTGAGGATGCACGTGCACACTACTAAGTTTTTATGGGTTTTTCATAAAAAGCAAAACTTTCCTTACGCTCATATCGGAGTTGTTTTTCAGCGGTGTCATTATACAAATCAGATTGAGTATTGTTCTATCACCTACGTTAATGGGCGCTATGAACGGTTTTAGACATGCAACTTTATCGTATTTCTAATTGCTTGTATCGTCCACGCTCATCTGTAGCCCTTGCCAGACCAGAAAAATAGTTCGGTTCATATTCACCTTTAAACATGCTTTTATTTTTATATATGATGCTAATGGTTTGAACGATCGTTAGCTCGCCTTGCGGCCCCAAATATCTAAACTGAACGTTTTTTTTCAAATAGACATTTCGTGCGAAAAATTGACGCTATCTTTGAAGCGTGCCCACCGGAAGTTACTTGAATTAGCTACTTGTTGACATCGTTTCTAAAGCGTGTTGCATCTAAATTCTACCCATGGGCTAGTGTGAGTCAATCACTAAAGCTCCCCGTCATTTAAAACGGCGACGTTTCGTCCAACACACTGACCTATTGACACGAGTCAATCACGAAAGCCATGATGTATAGCCCCACAATTGAAGTGAGCTGATAGTATGACTCAGATCCTATGATTTGTTGGCCTAATACACATTATTTCATTTATGAAATAAATTAAAGAAACCGAGATAGTAATGGGCTGTTTTCTCCTTGATTGCAGGTATGTACGGGACGCAGCTGTGGGGTGCTATATGTACTATTTTCAACATGAGAATACGAACCACTGTATCGATGCTACCCTTGAGAGTGACCGCCTTGGTCGACTGATCAATCATTCAATTCGGAGCGCGAATCTAAAGACAAAATCTGTTACAATCGGTGGTATCCCGCGGCTAATATTTGTCGCTAAGCGAGATATTATCGCCGGTGAAGAACTTCTTTATGACTACGGTGACCGTAGTAAAACGTCGCTTCAAAGCCATCCTTGGTTGAAAAATTAAATTTCCAAAACTAACACCAAACTGTTTCATCACGTTTGCATTAGCCTTTGAGCCTGCCCATACGTGGCGAACGTCGTTGGATTTAGTAAAGTAAGCAAGCTTTACAATCCGAACGTTAATGCATACGTCTCGCTTCAAGATGATACGACGACCGTACGGCAACACGACGTCAGCCTTCGTTTGACTTAAAGAGACAGCTTGTTTTTCAAGAAATTCGTGCGATGTACACGATACATGTTTACTATCTGCTGTTACCGAGATACTTGGTTGGTGGCGGAGCGTGCCTCATCGCTTCGATGTCAAAGTGCCAGTATCTTCACTTTGAAATGGTTTCAAATGTGTCAAATCATAGATTACTAAACGAGCACAATCCCCGTCAAACCCACCGAACATAATGTATTCACACGACGAGAATAGACACAACACATTATTCAGAACATAGAATGCTTTATCAATTCGACGAGATTAATTTATTAGATTTTAATCACATACGTGTTAACGACGAATTTGTTAGCTGTACAAAGGGTTCTTCTACCTATCTATAGTCGCTTTGCAGAAAAAAAAAAACGCGGAGTAAGTACGCTACGCCGACGGGCATGAAAGACGCGGCGCCACTCGTTCTTATATCTTGCGTTTTCTCTTGCGTTTTTTACAACCTAATGAGCAACCTGCGAATGTACATATCGCGCTACCCACGCCACGGCAAAAGAGTGGTGAAGTTGACAATAAAATAAAAGAGATAAGTCTATTATAGCAATTACAAGTAAGTGTATCTTGAATAAGCCATTGCAGCGTGTTCATACGATGCCAGCAGGCAAACAGTTTGTACATAAGTTTGTAGCACATGCCTATATATATACGACCATTACAGCAAGATATAATAGCAACAATAATGTTTAATATTAATGATGAAGATAAAGGGTATTAATGATTTCATGGAATACGAATAGCTGGTAGCTTCAACGGCAACGGACGACGTATTGTACAGAAGAGGCTGCCGTTCGTCACCTGCTTTACGCCGCATACCAGTTCAACGTAACCGTTGTATAGAAACAAACTGATAAAAATATCATGAAACAGGAACAAATAAAACGATATCTGAATGACCCATACATTGGGTTTTATTCTGTACATTTGGCTGTCAGTAACCGTTTATGGCTTGATCTTCATTTCGACAAAATGATAGAAGCTCAAAGGATTAAGACATCGCCTAATCAGATTTTTGGTCATCTATTACACACCAGCTGTTGATTTTTAAGTAGATGCAAGTGGTTTACGGGTATATCGCAGTGTTTGTGCCGGCTTGGTTTCATGAAGTAGAAACCTGAAATTGTAAACGACAGCGCTTTCCCTAAAATTTACAAAGAGTTACAAAAGCTCTCTATAAATTATTAGATCCTTCGAAAACACTCTGCCTTATGTAAATAAATGAAATATGATCTTATGAAAGTTTGTCACTTTGTAAGTAGCGATTGTTTAAGTTACAGAATCTACTGGGATACGGTCCTCGCCCAGTGATCCCACACAATATCATTACGTAGAAAATAAAGGACGAGAAACAATAATGGTAGAAGCACAAATCATGTGTGCATAAGGGAATATTTGTGAGCTTCTGCGAAATTCCTATTAAAAACCGCATGGCAACTAGGGGGGAAAACTACATTCTAACCGCCCTTATGCTCATGCCTACTTTGCATATATTTCAGGTAGCATTGGATTTGAAATTATGCCGTAACGATTGCGGAAAGCGCTGACAACACTCAAAAAAAAAGAGGTAGAAAAATACGTTTTAGGAACATAATGACCAGATTGTTAATCTTTGGATCTTAATGTATCATATTTCTATCAATGATCATTATTGCCATGCAGAACATGACGACTTGGGAAAAAGACAACCTGTTTTCTCTTATTGAAAGCGTACTATCCTAATTTGTAGCTGCAAGACGCAGTTTAAATTTTCGTTGTTTCTTTCGGCACCTTTACATCTTTCGACCCTGATATTTTCACCATCAGGGTCATCCCTTTAATGTGAGATGTTTATTCCGAACCATATATGCCTGTGTATGATAGGCATACCTGCGAGAGGACTATAAAAGGTAACGCAGGAGAAGAAGACAAATGTTGAGGGGCATATAATTGTACCCGAAGAAATTTTTGGGGGCAACTTACCTTCGCTAATATAGCATATTAGAACTGATAGTCGTAAGATGTATGCTATTCTGTTTTTGCTTTGTCGTATTTCGCTATTTTTCTCTTCTATTCTACGAAATTTTGACTTTAAAAGTCAACCAAGTCCAGATTCTTTTTCTCTTGTGATGTTTTTTTACACAATATAAAAGTAGGCTATGTGAGCGCCCACTTTCGCATCGGGCAGTTGCCACTACTCAGGTACAATATTTGCGTGACGCTGCTGAATAATTATGATTGACCGAAGTAGCTCGCTTGGTTTGCCATGATTGGGGACAAAGAATCGATATGAATAAATGTTTGACACTATAAAACACTGTCGAAATTAGAAATGTTCGCGTATACTCTATGATCTTCAGACGAAAGCCGCGACAGTCGCGGCAGTAACAACAATCCGGACACGTTTGGACGTGCAATTTGTTTCTGCAATTCCTGTTGTTGTTGTTGTTGCCTTATGAAATTGTAGAAGTGAGAAAGGTAGAGTATGGAAAGAGTATCGAGACTGAGCGCGAACAAACATCGAAGTCAGGTATATGTGTAATAACAATGTAGTCTTAGAAGAAGGGGAGGACGACGAAGAGAGACATATTCTGTTACTGTATATCGGTGGACAGATCGAAAAAAGGAAGACAAACCAAAAAATCGACTTGGTCTATTCTAGTGTTGTTGCTGTTTTTTGACAGCGGACGAGGGTCGAATCCGAGATGAAACGAGACGATGGTGTGTTTACCTGACTCTCAGAGGAGTTCGGTCGTGTTCGTGTTTTTCTTAGAAACGGCGTACGTTTTTTTCATTGCATCTTTGTACTAATTATATTCTCATTTCTGCGGCTGATGATAACGCCGATTTTCGTAGTTGCGGCAAGGGCTATACCCAGCGTGGCTACGTTCGTTCGCGCACTTTAAATGTTTAGTCAAAGATTAAACTGCTGTTGCTGATTTTGTTACAGTCGCTGTCGACCTTGTCGCGGTGGTCGTTGTCGATTTAAGCTATAGAGGTGAGTGTTGCAACAGTTGCATGACAATCGCAAATAGGATTTCGTGCAAGTGATGGCGCACAGCAACAGCAGGAAGCAGAGAAAAACACACAGGCCAACTACCACTTGGTTTGCGCGCTTGTCCAGTTGGAGCTAGACTTAACCGATCTGCTGCTACGGGGCTGGCCGGTCGGCCGGCAGGTACATAAGCAGACGACATAGCAAAAGTTACGGCAACCTCGCTGACGACACGGGGAGGCGTAAGTAACTATAAACGCTGCGGATTATCGCTAGAGAGAATCGAACAGCCAACCAGTCCTTTATACGCCGTTTTGATGTTTGTTTGGGAGCAGCAAGAGCCTAATAGTTGTAGCAGAAGATACTGGAGATTACTGCTGTTGCCGTTGCCAATTGAGCTTGATCTTAAATGGGAAGAGGAAGTAGGAAAAACGAAACATTTCAGCAGGACACAATTAAAATACCAGTGAAACTTTATATATAAGGATACGAAAACAGCATAATTTTATGTTGCCGTAGCGATTGATGATGACGATGGCCTCGATAGTAACGTTACTGCGGTCGCTGCTTTTCGTTGTTGTTCCGCACCGAATCGACCCGTGACGGGTCTGTCTGTGTGTTCTTTAGCACAGCGTTGTTATTACTGGACTAAAAGGATGGCGGCTGTACTCGCATGAAAGTAATCATTGCTATAGAATTGTAACGTTAAAGTAATCCAACAATGCATGGTCCTGCGTGGCGTTCTGAGACTAATTGTTATATCAACTTTGGCTGCTGTTGCTGGTCCTGTTATTAATGTGCCAGTGGTGGGCGACCCGAAATAAACTAATCCTTTGTACTATTACTACTTATATACGTACAGTTTCTCGGCGCACTGACCGGACATCAATGAAACATCAATAGCAGCAGGGGTCGATTTCTGAAAGAGAACTGGAAGCCGAGCAAACCGCAGGCAGCAACAGACAGCCAGCGACAACCAGGCTAACACTACGGTTATCGCTCGCTGACTGAGCGCCTGCCGCGTGATGACGTTCGTTCCGGTCAGGCAGACTGCAATGACGATGGCGACCATGATGGCTAAGTATCATAGTGGAGGTCGAGTTGAAAAGACGCCGTAGCTACATGTAAGCGGCGGCTGAAAAGCTGCCAGAAACCTGATTGCCGCTACGATAACGAGAGACTGACTGCTAGTGGAAAACAGATGAGCTGAACTGCGATGATACAGGGTGTGATAACCGTGGTGAGAGTCACCACGGTGACGACAAAAATGATCATTATCAATGAGGTTTCTCACCTCTGTGACGGCCACATAGTTATTTACTTATTTACTCGTGGGAGTAAGACGACGCGGGAGTATAAACAGAGAGAAACGAACCGGGTCGGAGAGAATCGAAGTGATTAAAAAATAAAGTTTCCCGTAATGGCCAAGCTCAACGTTGTAGCTCTTTGCTTTATATTCTCAGCTCAATGAAAAACGTGTGTCCGTTTCGGTCTGCTGTGAAATACTAAGGATACTGTCATTATAACTATGATCTATATGACTGCCGTTAATACATAATAGCATAATTGTTACCACCGAATTGGTCAACGACTGTTAAAGATTTCGCGTTTTTTTCATGCATTGGCTTTGACGAGTTAGCATTGCGGAGAAGATCTTACGAGCGAAGTTGATTACTGTTATTCTAATCGCTTGTGACAGTTACCGTTTTGTTCCCATACTTTTGCCATCGTTGACTCTGACGAGCTATGGAGAAATTCGGTGCTTTCTGAATGCCTCTCGAGGAGCGAGAATGGCCGAAGTGGGCAGTAAAGTTGATAAAATAGG
Organism: Varroa destructor; assembly: GCF_002443255.2. Taxonomy (NCBI): domain Eukaryota; kingdom Metazoa; phylum Arthropoda; class Arachnida; order Mesostigmata; family Varroidae; genus Varroa; species Varroa destructor. The sequence goes on along the minus strand of NW_019211454.1, from coordinate 65,724,563 downwards.
CAGAAAGATAATTCTTTAGCAACTACGTTTGCCGGCAAGATCCTTATCTAACTATTGTTATTCAATTGTCCAACGCTAAATAGTCTTCTCTAAACCTATCCTCGTCTCTCGCTATATTCGTGTCTTGCCGTCTTTTCAGTATTTTACTTTTATTATCATCTTCCAGAAGCAAAAACGATACTCAAATTCGACAACGGTGACGACAACAATGGCAAAACGCAACGAAATCGACTCGAGTGAGAAAGCAAAGGAGATTAGACTCTGACGCAGAAAAGATTAGCGCAAATATTAGGAACTCATCCATTAACTGATGTCCGAGGTTAGCTATCGGTATAACGACAATGTCATTGGATTGGTGAATCATCCGGTCAGTTGTTTGGGTCTGCTGCTGTCCATCGATCGCTTTGCTGATAGCATTTATCTGCTAGTGTCTTACGCTAAAGACAGTCGTCTATGGAAGCTACGAATTAAGCAGCGAGCAACGAGGCAATGGCAAGAGATGTACACCGGCAACACTACGTAGTAACCACGACATCTGACTGTTGCTCGTTGTTCTCTCTATCGACTCATCTTAATTTGTATGGGTGCTTGTGAGTGCATGTCTTCATCTGCCTGTCGTTCGATCGGTGTATACCTCGATTCACTCATTGGTCGCCCTTTTCTGCCATTGATGCAGATTCTGCTCGATAACCGTAACTGCAGAACTGCTCAACTGCCCACTGCTGCAATTGCAGCTAATTCCAGAAACACTGTTGCATAAGCGGCATTCATAGCAATTTCTGAGCAACGCGCCGGTGCGCGTTTTTGCTATTACTTTTATTGCCGTTGTTGTTGCTGCTGGGATCGCTCACCACTGCCATACTTGATACTGCTGATACTTTGCGCATGGACAGCTGTTGCTGATTCTGATGGCGCTCCTTTTCGCCGTCGTCGCCACCGTCAATGGAGCGCCAATGGGTGAGCAGAAGGAGACAGAGCCAAAAGAACACAGCAAACAACATTGCAACAAAGGAATGAAGGCATGTAAAGAAAAAAAAAAAGAAAACAGAGACACAGACATCGACGCAAATCGAGATGCGAAGAGCCACTAAGAGAGAGTTACCGAATGGCTGTAAGTTCGTTTACTCGATGACGATAGCAGCTAGATTGGGCAAAGGCAGTACGCCGCCCGCGACGCCTAGCTAAGACAGACAAACAAATGGAGAAGTTCGTCGGTAAGCAACCGTTACATTAGTGGCTGTATTGGCCATGAAATAACAAATTATAGTATCTCTCCCTTAGGGACGAGAACAAAAACATATCGATCGTAGGATAAAGTTTTAAAGCACACCGTAGTATTCGCCAGGGTAGATGGCTGTAACGACATGGAGGGGCTCTAGCAGACGACAAGAAAGACGCTGATCGTGCTTAATAATAATAATTACTTTAAAATTCTGCAAAAGCTAAATCGGAAAGAAGACGCGCCATTCAGCATGTTAGAAACAGTGAGCCAATATGCCAAATTTAAATTTTAATGCAGTGTGCTATGATGCTAGCCTGATCCGCATAGATCAGTTATCAACATAAGGAGATTTCTTATTGAATTAAGGCTCTATATAGTTCAGCACCAATGGAACACGAAAGTAACTTGAAAGTTTTGAAGTGAGTTTAGACAGTCAGCATTGATTACAGTGCGAACTTTTTTCAGCCAAAGCTTTTTTATACACGAGGAGCTATTAAATGATGCCGATTTTTGTTGTATGTTGCATTTTTGTTTATCGATAAGACATAACCGCAGCTTACGTACACATCAAGTCACAGCAGTGACACATGCATCGGCAGTTACTCATGTGTTTCGAAGCACTGCCCGTGTTGTCATGGATCGATTCACATCATTTAAAAACATTCCAGCTATAAACGATTTTGTGGTAATTGCATGCTGGCTAATTTAAAGCCAACATCGTTAGGTAGCAAATACTTTACAGTTCCGCGTGTATTCCCACCAGCTTATCGTCTGTGTTTTAGTCCCGCCATCCGTATGGCTCGCGTCTTGTCCGTTCCGACAAGCGTGAACACAAGATCTAGAAGCCAATAAAACTATGTTTTTTTTTTTAAAAAGAAACACCGACTGATTTGATTTTTTTAGTGAAGACCATGCTCTTCTTATTTGAATACCTTAAAAAGTGAAATTATTCGCTAACAGCCCAGCTAACCTTGAAGTGGTCAGTAAATATGCTATCTACACTAGTCATCGAAATAGTTTAAACAGAGAGTTCCTTAGAATGCCTGGTGCATCTACTATCCGCCATAAGATATGGAATCCGGCATTATGGCCAATCAAAAATTCCGCTAAGTATACTGGCTGATTGGGTCAATAGTCTAGAAATTATGCGAGTATTGTAATGGAAAGATTCAACAGGTAGATCAACAGTTTACTCAATGGAACGCGAAAGGAAATGTAACGTTGATTAAGAGAGAAACTTAGTTATTTTGTTAGGTTATTGCATAAGTAATGCTTATTTCGTCAGTTATCTTCTTTGTTGCTTGTGTTGCTTATGGTTCGTAATCGTATTTCATTAAAATCAGAGACTTCCTGAAACGATCCGTCTCAGATGCGGCGTACCCAACCAGATCTTTTATGGCTGACAATGCCACTCAGACGAGGCGTACGAGCTTTATGGCTTAAATGGCTTCTTCAGCCCATAGAATGCACTCCACTCGAATTTGCTTTGCTCGCTTTCTAACTTTGGCCGATCTACCGTACAGTGTTGTTTCACGAATCGAAGTATGGCTAAACACTGGGGATTGCAGTACGGTACTAGTAAGCCCTTAGTCGTTTAGTGCTCCCTCTGTTTTTCTCCATGAGGCAAAAAGCATAGTTTTTCTTCTAGCTGCAGCCAGGTGGGTTGCAGGGGCAAAGCGCTCCATTACGCGCTTGCTTTGCGAGCTGGTAACCCGCAAAAGATTCTGCCATCATCGAAGCTATGTATCTGCATGCTTTTTCCTGGTATGAGAAAAGGTAAAGTGATACTTCTTTCGCTTGTTTTAATCTATGCTCGTAGTACAAGCATATAGGTATATATAAGTACAATAGGACAAGGCAGTCAGTTCCAAGAATATCTACGTATCCGTACATTATGCTTTACTATCTCGCCTTACCCGCTCAAGGTGTTACAGCTAGGTCGGCATAATTGCGTCACAAATATACATATATATATATCCCGAGAGAAACCTTCCCGCTTGCAATCCGCTTTCCCGTCGTGTCATATACCTGCCATTATGTAGTTTCGAGCTGACTCGAGCTTTCAAAATAGCCAGAAGAGATTGTGCTGAACTGCATACTTCATTGGGAGCATCGCTTGGCGTGGGTCAGCCAGCAGCGTAATATACGTTACAGGTACCGGTAAGTGCAGTGTGTGGGGCGTCCTTTGCCCGGAGGGAAAAAGTCGGAAGGATGGGTTAACGCTGTAATGGTCTTTGAAGGCCAAGCAAATGCTTATGTTTTCGTTCATAGGAACCTTTCGTTTATGATGAGTACTGTGACAACCACTACAACCGGCAGCAGCTCAGATTACGCTTTCGGGGGAAACAGGAGTACGTTTCGGGGGAAAGCTTGGCACCGGCTCGTTTTCCGGTTCAGCTCTGCTATCTGAAGTGTATCATTTAGTAGACATATTGAGTAGCCAAGGATGTCGCGAGCGGTGTTGCACAGCAAAAGGTAGCGGAGAGTTGGGAGAAGCTTTTTTATTCTTACAATTGAGCTCAGGTTTCTGTCGTCTCCATAAAAGGCCATAAAGCCTGCACCGCGGTAAGGGTCTTTTCCGCCATGTTTCGTTACGCGACTCGATTGCAGGCGAGGGCTGCACGCCATTGATGAGGTGAGGGTGTGTAATAGCCTTCTTATGAGCTTCTGAAGGAACTGACACCCAAGCCATGCCAATGGGGACTAGAGTATTATGCAGGATTAAGTTATGTGTTGTGCTTGCTGGCTATAAGGTGGGAGAACTCATAAAGGGTCTACAGCAAGTACTACGCGTGCCGTCAGTACGATTGACGCCGTTACCTACTAGGTTCTGTGCATCTATCTCTGATATTCGTTTCCGATAGGACTACACTATATAGTTTTGATTGTAAACTTGCTTTTTTTGGTGTGTTTGCTTACCGCACTGAACGTAGCGAAAGATGAAGTGAATCAATGGGCTTAATAGGAAGGTTGCGTATTGACTGCGTATCACAGTCGTAAGTCTTCAAACATTTTAGTTGCTACACGCTTTGGCAACCTGTGTTATTCTTAAATAAAACCACAATGCGAACATACAAGAATCAGTGTCGAGATATTGCTTCTCGTGCGTACCAATGCTATGATTATCATTATCGGCATACTGACAACTTGTATGTGTTGGGTACGAGGTTTAAAGGAAAAAGGAAAACCACAAGTGTACTCATTAGAGATTTGCAGTCTCAAAGAAAAACACCCCAAATAGTTCTCCCTTTATCCCAAATATAAGATTTTTTTTTCAAATATCTTTTCAATGAAAGGACTATTTGCAGTTCAGAACAGCTACAGCCGTCCATTGAGGCACTGTGCAGACCATGTCTCGCTACGATTTTACAAACTTGGCGCTTGGTAAACGGTACAGGTGCAGTGGTTACAGGATATGCTTCATTTTCTGATACGGTAATATGGCATTATAGAGCAGAGGTCACAGGGGATTCAAGTGCGAGATTATTAAAGTGCAGCAAAATAAACATTTACTAGGCACTTAAGATACTCAATAATCGAGCTCTCACCGGCTAACAAGTTGAATATTCGTAAGTGGGGTCTTTAGGGGGAAATACCAAACGCATTACTATTACGTATGCTTGGGATGTGCTTAAATTGCATTGCCCAGTCAACACTAATACATTGACAGGATCTATTCCACTCTCGTTGCAGCATATACAGGCGTTTGTCGGATACGCATTGTTGTGCTCCGAGTGCTGGCGTTAAGTGTGTCAGCTCCTATGGAAAAAGAAGAGAAGCAATTTCAGTATTGATGCACGCTCTGCATCATAAGTGAAGACTGCAGTTGGCTAACACGTCTATTATTTAGCGCACGCTCGTTAGTATCAGGTGGCGCCGAATCATAATAGAGACCCTCGTGTGAGGCAAATACACGCTTCAGTCACTAATATCTCACCGTTAGAAAAACGCTAGCTAATCCGAGAAAAAAATGTAATCATAATGTGTTTTCTCTTTATAGCATATTTGAGATGTAACGTATATATGTTGTTTTCATTTTCATTTCCAGGTGCGTATACGATGCCATCTCTTGATCGCGACCTACTCTACAATTTGTTGTTATCCTACGGAATATCATAATCAGTATGATAAGGTGTTCTATGACCTCATTTAATAAAGAGAGCACTAAGATCGGCAGGGTTATAGGCTAATCGTCATTTTTCGCTTTATTACACTGTAGTGCCTGACCGGCCTATCCGTTACCGATTCGTAAAGTTTTTTTTTTGGCATTTCTAAGCGACGCCGTTAAATTTGCTTCTGAAAAATGCCTTTCCATACAATTACAAAATCGATTATCATCAATCCCTATATTAATCAATCCAGTGTTTTCGCAGTCTGATGATTACGCAGGCTCCTCCACCTTTTCTTATATACAAAATAAAGTGTAAACATATTAGTCAGTAATCTTTATCACAATCCGCATTAATAGAAAGTCAACAGAGCGCATTGAACAGCTCTGGAAATAAAAGCGTCGTAGCTGGTAAGCCGAAATTATAAAGCACTAGTTCGTGAAGTCAATTATCATGGACATGTGTATATATATATATATATATATAGATTTTTCACTGTAACATAATAATAGCTTCAAACAGTACGTATAACACCGCCCTTTTCATAGACGTCACCAAGACCTGATTGAGTTTCGCAGCAATTCTTTTCCCTTATTCCTTGCAAAAAATCTCCCTGGACTAGAATATGTTATGTCTGTAGATGCGCGGGTACATTATTTATTACACAAAATACACCCAATATATTAATATTGAAAGCCTTTATTTAAGTGTCATAATAAAAAGTAAATAAAAAAAAATAAGGTTTTGCTAAGGGTTGGCATTTTCAAGCTGAACCTTTCTCTCTATAGATGAAAAACAGTCTCGGCTCAATGGTATCCCCATAATGGTACTTACGGACGGCATGACAAACCGTCATGGCAGATTTACGTTAAGCGAATCCAAGTGTACGAAACTAAGATTTTTTTGAAGGTAAAGTAGCTTTCATTTGTTTGCTTTTGGTTTCAAACGGAAGAAGATTTTATGAAATACGCTTTCATTACATGAATTAGTAACCATATGACCGGCTCTTGTGATAGGAGTTGTCCACGAACGTGATTCGTTCAGTTACCGTGAACCACTCTATGCTGAAACAAACTTCAGTCGTCGAACTTCGGACCGCCAGCAAAGTCATGGCGTCCTGCGCTTGCTATATAAGCTTTTCATTTAATCAAACAAATTAAGGCTCGGCTAAGAATAAGGGCTCGATAAGGTGAAACAGTTCGTATCTATATGAAGTTGCTCGATATCAGTGCACCACATTTTAAGGAATGCAGTAATAGCGCGTAGAACAACAGCTCAGCTAGTACCTTTAGCATAATGAATAAGTTCTACGTACCATTCGATGCGCGTACAATTCGGAACTGATTCATAATATTGAAGAGTTGCTGAAGACTAGCGGCCGACCAGCATCACTTTCAGGTAGTACATAGTAAATGAAAGGCGAATACTACGAGAGGTACATCATTTATACGCAGACCTATTGAAGAAAATCTATATAGGCCCTATAAGAGTCTCCTAGTGGCCTTCGAAGCAATATTAAAAGATGATTTTGAGCATTTGTTTTGGGAAAGAATAGTTCAGGGTGAAGAATGCCATCTGAGTCACACATATATATTAAGTCTAAGTAAAATATAAAATGTGACGCAACTTTTCGAACTTTTAACAGCTTAGTTCTTTTACTTTCAATCGAAAAGGGCATCATTATTATCTATGACATTTTGCCATTTGGAAAATGACTTATTTTTCCCGCTGCTGTAGAGGTTTAAAATGCGTAAGTTTGTGAAATCTTGAACGGCCAATTTCGCCGTGTTGTTACAGTTTAAATAATTTTCCTATTAAATTGTAAACATATTGACAAAGATGGTTATCTGTGGTAGCAATGTTTGCTGCGTATAGTGAATGACAGAGAGCCTTCAATTATGACCGTTGCATTTTTTTCCACCATGAATCTTGCGGTGTTCGTTCGAGCGTTGTCGTATAGTACGAGTGGCCTATTTCTAACCTTGTTTACGAATTTTGGCTGTTAAATACGAAGTTTTTCATCACGTTTTTCAACTGCTGACACTACATCTCAGCCATAATCGATGAACCAGAACTCATGAAGCTGTGCTGGATAATACTTATATTAGACCATTAAACAAACACCATAAACTTAATTTGAAGTTGCACATTTGCTTTAGGATGATGTCCCGTCAACTCAGTTGAATCCACATTAATGAAACCGTTGTGATTTTCGTAGAGAATTAATTCGCCGTCACAATTCGGTGCAAAAGTTAGCTCCTGTCGTAACATAAGAACAAAAAAAAAGAAGCAAGCGTTCTTCAGTTCCTATTTTTGATTCTTTCTCAGTTCATGTGGCAGCCATTTGTTTAATTTTTCTACCTTACCACTTCAATTACTATAAAAGGCGAAAAGGGGGGTATTTTTGTGTACATCAAACCTATGCTAAAACTCGTGCATTTTGGGACGGATCAGTGACCACCAGAGTATTAAATTCTTACCTCTGCAGGGTGTCTTTCACAGGAGTAATTTTTGAGTTCAAAATTTCCTTGCTGTCCTTTTTCGATCCGGAGTATTCTAGATAGTAGAATCTTCACTGAGACTTCACAAGGTTTTGGGGTTTTTTTCCGTTATAGTTGCAATATGGAACTCATATATGCAAACCACTCGAATGTCTTAATTTTTCGTGACCCTCTACGAATGACCTAAGCGAGTAAATCTGACTGAGGGTTCTCAGATTTTTAATAGCACTTGTGCATCTCGAATGCAGAACAAAAGAAATATAAGAATAATATTTGCCACGTTTCAAACTGAACGAGCGAATGCTCATGCTATTACATTTGCCTACTGCGATTAGGCTTATTGCAGAAGTAAATGCTGCAAGATGAGTTAAGGGAAAAGGCCGAGTGTAATTAGAAGTGACAGTGAAAGAGAGCAGAAACAGTTGTTTTTCCGTTCACCCAAATCCGTTTTGGGGGCAGGCCTTATTCGTTCCCGTATCTCGTGTGGTAACAGTTAAAATTGCTCAACACGACCTGTCGCCTGTATACAAGAAGTGCAATTGTGATTCTGGCTGTTGTGGGCTCTAACGTAGAAAGTTCTGTTATTTTCACTGCACAGTAAAGCTCTTCTGCCGCATGGCGGTCGTAGAACTCATGGCGCTTGTTCTTCGGAAGCAGCCGAACGGACCCGAAAACATGACCTGACTTAATTCTATTCTACATACGAATCGTAATTCTGTTCTAAAGATGCTGTAGGTAGTTTATCTTCTAGTTGACCTCTTCCAGTCTCTATCTATTAATAAACATAGAGAGCATAAGATACGTTGGATACCTTATGTGATGATTGCCATAGAAGAGCGTACTATGATCTTGTAGTTTTGGTGACTAATTTGGGGGTAATGCATGTTCTTGCAGGCGATAGGCGGAATAAATTCCATCGCTCGTTAATGATAAAAAGAGGGTACGTTGCATATATATATATATATATATATATATATATATATATCGATCTGCAGTGTTGTTTTGCTGTTTGCGTAATATGACCGTGTATCGTAGTCCTATTATTATTGGATATGGAATAATGCGTGTTAGCGAGGCTGGGCATTGTAATTACAGTCGGTGCAAAGTAAGAGTAGCTATACCTCTCAAGGATTGGGGGCACTTGAAGCAAGATCCATTTGAGTTATGGTCACCTCGTTCATTGATCTGTTATACTTTTGTGATGATGGCCTAATACTGATAACGTTCATTTGCTAAATACTGGCCGTGGAGCAATCTAATTCGGTCGGCTTTTCAAGACAATTGCACAGGGCGTGGATCACTGGGCAAAGAAAGTTCCATTGGCGAGAGGCACAACTCATCGTATTATTATAACACTATTTACAAAAAAAAAAATGAGTGACCAATAAGTTTAGCTATTCGGAACAGTGCGATGATCAATCTTCAATAGATTAATTTTCGACAGATATATTGTGAACATATATAACACACATATAATGAACGACTTGGGAAGTCAAACTATTCTCAACCCCGTAGCCGCCCACACTCACACAACGTCTCGTTTAAATAGTCTTGCTCCTTTTTAATGATCCTATGCTCTTCAGCAGCACGAACGTAATCCTCGACACTTCACTGGCACGTATCAGTGGGTAATTCTCAGTCCAAGGCGCTATCACACATGCAGCGAATGGATTAGTATTACTTTCATTATCAATACAGATGCGCTAGTATAGATAACAGACCGTCTAGGCACAGCTCAGAACGTGTACGCAAAAATCACAAGATATGTTGAAGCCGACTGACACAGTATCAGTACGTATTCTAAAATTATGAATTATCCGAAAGTATTTGCCAATAATCATAGCGACTTAATATTGAATATTTAATTGTTCGCGTTTCGCCTAAGTATCACTTATTGTTTTAGAACCTGAGCTAACATTGAGGCGTACGTTATTTTTGCTGCGGATACTGTTATCGTCACCACCTCTACGATTACTAAAGCTATCTACTAACAATAGGAATATAGGGTACCCAAAAAAATTGCATAACGGGTCATAACTTTTCGACTCTTTCCATTTTAGAACTGAAAATTAAGTTTTGAATGAAGAAAATTTGTTTTAAACTGCTATTGCAGGTCTGAAAGCGTAGCACAAGTACAAAGGTAATAGAGCAAGCAGTTTCAGGCAAATTCACCTAAGCGACTGCAATTAGTGGGATAAAGAAAATAAGTTTGAAACAGAAAAAGCTGTTTATAGACGACTGGCCGGACGACTGAGAATATCAACGAGCACTTGTCAATCAAAAAAGTGTACAAGAGAGTCATCGGAAAGCATCCCCAAAGCCTGTAGGATAATCAGGCCATAAAGTAACAGTGTAGCACGGCATTCAAATCAGACCATTCTTTTTGACAGTATACTGACTGGAATTTATATTCAACGGAACGGAGTACCCGCACTATTTTGCTATAAAAGCATCTCTTGATGGGAATATTTTCAACAGACGTATTCGAAGGAAAACTTCCGTGGGCTACCCAGCCCGCTTCTAGGAATCGATGCCAATGGATTGATACCTGAAAGATAAGGTCGAGGCTGGAAAACAGACGATACCAGAAGGTAAAAAAGCTGCAATTGAATGGCAACAATCTGCAGCAACCATATTAAGTGTTTGTTTAAGTTTGTGAATTATCAGCAGTAAGCCAGAAGAAGGGTAATAACGTTAAAAGCTATGTTAGGAAGAGAAATTAGACATTTTAAAATCAATATCGATTAAAATTAATAAATATTGATTATACGTAAATAACAATAAAGCTATAATTAACGCCCCATATGCATATAACGCTTAGTGATGAAGGTTATACTATATGATGATATTCTTAGAGTTGCATTTAGATCAATGACTTTTTTCACGGAAGTAATTAAAACAGGTGATGACAGTTGCACAATGATCTAGTTTTTTATACTTTTTTAAGACTATACATAAGCATTGCTCATGTCAGCTGTAAATCTCAAAGTCTTATCGTGATGTCGCACAAATGGCTTAATCTACGGTAGACGAGGTTGAGCTGCGACTCGTATTAAACATTGCTATCATCCTATATGGAATACGACGTTTGTCTTAGAAGAGGCTCTATATTTTTTAAATATATATATATAATACATTTAGATATATTCATTTAATTGATATTTAACTTCCTATCGGCACGAAATTGGGCTGCATTTACTATCCTTAGTACTAGTTTCCAGTTGTTCGTCAGTATAGCAAAAACGACACGACACCTGAACTTATAAAGACAGAGTCTTGAGAGAGGTCACCTATTTGTTGTAATGTAGTCCAGAGTCTAAAGTTAAGCAGTTCCATGTAACGAGGATGTGTGATTCTTCCGATAGACTGAGATACCCATTAACCTATGGGCCGTTGACGTCACTTATTTACGAACGACTTCAACAATCTTTGCGACGCCGTAACATAGTCCTCATAGTCGTGCTTTCTGTATAACATTGAGGATTTGCCTTCATTAGAAGATCTAGTCGAGGTGGGTCTCACTGAATTCGATACCTGGAACTTCTGCAATGAAACTTCTGTGAAACTATATGCTAACTATATGTAATAATAACCCTTTTCGGATACTACATTTGAATTAGTAAGGCCCGCATATTCATGGCTACTGTGACAACGCACGTGTGCACTGATCAACCAGACCACGGCACGTTCTTACGCAGTAAAGGTATTATCTTGTCGTTCAAGTTTCTTTTCCTTTGTAATTCGCTCATCATCTAGGCATAATAGATGTTTGCTCTGAACCAAAAAAGGTTTATAATTCATTCTTGATACTTCTATATAATGTATAGGTACTCATATTCACTCTAGATAGCTTTTTTTCCCGTGAGCTAACTGCAAAGAAACAGGATAGAATTCACTACGTTAGAGATGATCAGCTCCGAAGTAGTAGAAAAGTAAAGGCGCCGAATGTACTGATACTTCGCTGTTGCATTCAAAGAATAGATTATATTTCGCTGTTAAACACGATTAGGCTGTTAAGCATTAAATTGCTAGGCATTTTAACAGACGAGCGAGGGGATTAGAATGTTTTTGAACCTAAGTATGAAGGTAATGAACATTTTTGTGAATATTCTCGGGTATCTGAACTTCCTTTGAGTCAACACGTTCCTGGTTAGTGTAGTCCGTTTACTCTTATGTAACAATCCTTTCTCGTAAAATGCATATCGCTTGTATATACTCGCCGTTTCAGAGAACTTTGCCGTTCCTCTGATCTAGCTGCTAGAACTTGCACAACCCAAGGATCAAGTAGTTACGCGCAAGTGATTCATCTGCGACTGCTGTGGCAGAAAGGTTACATGAAATCATCCCAGCGTCTAGGATTTGACCCTAGGCGTGGGGGCGATAAAACAAATGTTATTAGGGAATCAGCAGCTGTCTAAAGTTAGCGCGAGGATAATTTTTTCGTGTGCTAAACGCGTCTTGTATACGGTGTTTTAAAATTGACTATATGATATATACAGCAAAGAAGAATGTGAGATAATGTGAGCAGACAAAATGTGAATACTGTGGTGAAGCAAGGCTATAAAAACGACGTTTTATTCCAATTAGTTACCCCTAGAGGCCTTAGTATGTCCCTAGCCGGCCTCAGAAACATTTCGTAGTATAATAAAATCACATCGATGGTATAGGTTCGTATCTTAAGTGTGTCTGAGAGGTGTTTCCTCAGCAATTGAAAACGGTCAACAATACAGGGAAAAAGTACAAATCAAGCAGCTGGCAGCAGTGCACAGTTATCTGTTTCTAAAGTGACTAAAAATAGGTTTACTTATTAAATAATCTTTATCGTTTTGTACAGATGATAACGTATAGCTATTAGCGTATTTTGCCTCTGAATAAGGCGGACATAATTGAACGGCTACAAGCGAAAGAGCCAAAGTATAAGGTATATAGCTTTATGTTACTATGCAAATAGTTAATTAGATTTGCGTGTCGTAACTGTAACAGTCGTAAGCAATGTTTAGATAGTGGAAGTGCATACAAAAGGGAAGTACATATAGTATGAACAATCGTGTTACGGTCGGAATTTACGAATAACTTACAATTGCTACAGTATATTGTCTACATGTTCTCTCGGACAGCGCCACCACAAGAGTGAAATATACTGTTATGGATCGATGAAGATCTTACCAGGTATTACCAGGAAGAAGGTCAGACTCTTCAACTTCTTTTCTATGTAGGTGAGATCTTCCTTTAGTCTCGACCGGGCCTTGCGCAGCAGAACCTAGCTATGATTTAGGTAGCGTTTGATGTTAGCAGAGAATGTTTAGAGGTTCACATAGTTTCCTTCCGAGTTCAGAAGGGTACTACACCGATACCATGTAACGGTCGAAACGATAGGTGAGATGATTTCACAAGAAGTCCGAAGTACGCCATAGTAAAGCCTCTGGTGGATCCCGAAATCTAGCCACTTTATCTTTATTTACCTACCTTTACTTCAAAACCTACTCTAGATACGTACCGCGGCCACGTCTATCGATTACTCGTCCTTGTACTGTTGTAATAGGACAGCGATTGGGCGACCGGCTGATCGGGTCTTCGACAAACAGTTGTAGATTTCTCTGGTGAAAGCTAAAGGCGAGAGAAATCGAACAGAGTGAAAATGCCCCGAAATATATATGCCACAGCGTGTTGGGAACGCGCGTCAAGAGGCAATCTAACAAGCGGTGGGACGAATAAGTAGTTGGATAAGGGCGAAAAAAAAAAAAGAGCAAGAGAGGCGAACGATCAAAGATTTTGTAATCTTTCCCAGTTTGCTTTGCTCTTCCGTGTTTCAAGAGGCATCACGATGGATAGAAAAGCCTAATCCGGGAAAACATGTTGGCGACATTTGAGGTTTGCTCCGAAGCAGAGATCTATATGAGCGAAAAGGAAAACACCAGACAGAGAGAACGGACAGTGAAAAAGATATGGGAACGATGGCTAGCTATTTTGTCTTAGTTGTTTATGACATGTGTGATTAGCTAGGCGTTGTCGGGGATGTACCATTTGCTGGTATAAACAAGAGTGGCAATTATCAATATACTTGGCATACTTCTTTTCAGTTCTCTTTTGAGTTATTTTTTCCAAAGACGCATGCACGACAAAGGCCTGAAACTACATATGACATCTATATATCCATCATTTGCAGGGTAAATGGAAAATTCGCGCAAACAACAGCATTCGTAGCCATGCAAGGTGCTCAATCTGTAATGAAATCCATTGTTTTTATACTACGCACCTAGCGAATAATAACACCTATGCCAGGTTCATTTGTTGCGTCGCTTTTTAACTATCGGTTCGAAAAACCATAAAGGCTGGATTTAAGAGGGTCCATCTTTTTCAACAATGCCTCAACGCAACCTTGCATCGCTCTTTAAATATTGTCCATTTCCACATCTCTTTCTAGGCCGCCCTTCTAGTGCACACCATCACCTTTCTCTAGCTAACCCGTAGGGAAAATAACAATTGGCAACGCTTCCAATTAGCTCTCTGCGATGACCAAGTTCTGTAAAGACCCTCATTAGTTTTGATGATGTCTGAAGGAATCGTTATGAGATAAATCCTTAAGTTATCCCCTTAATGCATAGAAGAATAGTGGCGAGCAGACAAAGAAAAGGCCATGAAAAGCTTTGGGTTCCATGAGCTGTATGATGCAGTGATAACTCGACGCGATCGGGCGTATGACTTCACTTAGGAAATGAGCACACGAAAATATAGCAGCTGCATTTCCATCTAATAATATATGCATGCACATATATAGTATGTTATGCCGACTGAGACAGAGAGCCATTGTTGAGCTTCGTGACCACGTAGAAACCTATAGAATCTGTACTAAATACGTAACTATGCAAGATAGAAAACAGACAAAACTTAAAACTGGCTAAGCCTGAATAGTTTCTGTATTGCTTCGTGCCGATCGCTTGAATAACCTCGAAACAATCTCTTAAAGGAATCGTCGTCACTAACAGTTAGACACGAGGACGTCATTGCGGATTTTACTGAAGAGCCATATTGCAATGCCTCCTATATAGTACATGCATTATTATACATTCGTACATTCATCTATGTTTGCCGTCAAAATCTATGTTTAAGCGACAACAATATAAAAGGCCTCTTATTTGGCGCTGCTTATTTGCCGCCGTCACTAGACTCAGTGTGTGAGCTATTGAAAATATTTATCGATGGCATCGAGCTCAAATAGTCTCCGTTTCTTTCGTCACGCCGGCATCGACGCCAGATGGAACATTATTACAATTTGTACTTCTATTCGTATATTTTCTTCTCATGTCGGACTGCCACTGACCGAAGCCTTAATATACATAAGCTTAACGCGGAATAAGCTGACGTTTAACTTCACAGAAGGTGATCTGTTTCAAGGGCATTCAGTATATATCAGGGCGGCTCTGACCAATTTTACTTGAAAGATCTCACAGTTTGTCTCTTCGTGTCTGCTCAGGGCAAGCGAAAGCATGTGTCGTTTTTTTGAGTTCCACAAACGATGAATGTCCGATTCGCCAAAGTTACTGATATGACCAGTCTGAAGAACTGTATGTTTGTAAATTGGTAGACAAAATCAAGCCCCGAAACTCACTGATATGGTCAACAGCTTTTCCACATCATACAGAAATTCAATAATCTAGATTTGCCATTTTCTACGGCTATTCGCGCTTATTTCAGCGATTTTTTAGGATTAATATTTAATATTTTTGGTTCGAAAAAAACAATGTACTAAATATTCTACTTATAGTACCATTTACGCTCTGGGTAGTGTTCAACGTTATCACTGATAACCGTTCCGTTTACATGTAGGGTATGCGTTCATAATAACAAACAAATTGCACCACTTTTATGATGAGTCTATAAAACGAGGCGTCAAGGGTACAATTCGTCTGCGTCGTCTGCTGGACAGTAAAAATTACGGAATATGATATCCTACATAGACGCAGCTTGTTGAGTTCCTATGCAAATATACTTTTTCCGTACTGCTTGCATTCTCGGCTCATCCGAAGATCATGCAGGACAAATTCTGGTAAGAAAGGTCATGGGATCTGCGTCGTATTTTGGTCGACGACAAGTCATTAAAACGTTAAAGTTAAGAATGGCGGCGAGGATCGTCTGTGGCACCTAACATTGTTCCACGGCATCATTCCATAGCTAATGCTAAGAAGGAACGAAATGGCAAGACGTCTCCAGTGGTGGTAAGCTGTAAGTGTCTTGTAGTACCATTTGAAACGAGTCTCATTCATTTTCAGTTGTTTTCAATACAGAAATTAGAACACACAGGGAGGGAGACTACTTAGGATAATTACATATAGGTTGTAAATATTGATAAAGACTAAACTCACATTCAGTAGAATATAATGTACGTGAAAAACCCTATCCTTGTGGTGCCCAATCCTAATAAAATCCGTAGTACTAAAAGATACCGGCAGTAAATTTTTTAAACCGAAGAAAGTGTTCAGTAGTAAGATTTGCTGAAGTAACAGAAACTATTTGTTAACAACAATTAATGAGTATTATCGTTGTACGTATGCACAAATGAACCGCCAAGCCAAGTTAGTATACATATCGAGAGCCTATTTAGCGGCGATTCACAAATGTGCCACTCTAGGCGCTTTCGGCCTGTCTAAAACTATGTATCGAAAAGATGTGGTAATGAAAGAAGGTGCGCACAACGTATTTTAAAATAGCATGATCTCACTGAACAAACTAAAAGTGCATAAACACGATATCTGACTGAGGACAACAGGTAAAATGGCGATACCAGCCAAATTATGATACGGGACCGGAGGGTAGAAACGAACGATTGAACCCTAAAGTGAGTGTAAGTAAACTTGTACTAAACCAGTAATTGAAAACGTTAATAAGTTTGTGATGCATGGTACCAAGGTACTAAGAATAGATATATTACTATGAATACCAGTTGTACTTGCTACACACAAAATGCCTTAGATGCACGTAAACCGTCTGATCTGCCATAGGCAAGTAGCACGTAACCTTAATAAGACCAGATCGGGAGGAATTACGGTCATCCTAGCTCCAGATAAAGCGTATTTAGGTAAGTGAGATGAGCTTCTTGAGTTGAAACTTGAAATCGGCGAGAAGTTTCCTCATCGGTATCATGCAAGGTGCTTTTCAAACTTCGATGACCACTCGGTTACTATGCTATCTATTACTACATTTAAAGGTAACTTGAACTACACGCTAATAATCAGCGATTTTTATCATCGATTATTACGACTTTTATTTCCGATCAGGGACGCTGGACCTACGTAACAAACTTTACAAAGGAGGTCTTTTAGATACAAACAAGCTAACGAAAGCGAAGAACACCTGTTCTGCCGCGGGCAAAGCCAGGGCTCCTCGTGGTTCCCTTAGCCACGATAAGAATGGTGGTGTTCGCGATTTTACAGCAGACCAAGGAACGATGAATCTTAAACACAACTATGTTTTGTGCTGCCTGATGCACTAACGCGGTGTCAGACGTAAACTTTAAAACGCTTCTTGGATAAGGTCAGGGTGAAATAAGCCGGAACAACCCAAACTGGTTTTGGGTTGGGTAGTTCCTTCGAACATGGACTGCGGAATATCAAGGTAGTGCACAGTGTACTGTTCCGTTCAAGATTATGCCTGAATAGTACCTTGCTGAGTAGTAAGCGAATCTAGTCAAAACTTGTTGGCAGACCCACATGCAGGCCATGATGCATCAGTATCTTATATATGTAAAATATAGTTTTTACGTCATATTGGTGTAGGCGACAATATTTGTGGATAATAATGAAGGTATTGATTAAAATGCATATCATAGAACGTCTCGTCTTTCTTCGTTAGGAAAAAAAGAGGCCCAGTCGGGCCTACAGCTTTCGACTAATGGAACAAATGAGTAACGGTGACACCTCACAGGCATGTCTTGGGCTACCAGCAGTAGCGTGGTATTCAAATCTGAGAGACACGCTTCTCTCAGAAACTTGTGGTTCACTAATAATCGTTGCTTCCGAAATGATCTGTCGAGCGAGCGCTCGCCAACGACGTGATAAATATACAAGTAACTCGGCGCCAAACAAAAAATTAGAAGAAACGTGAACGCAACAGGGTTGTAGGGTTATTTTTTTGCTGGTAATTAAAGCGTTTCGGTTTAGACGGTCATCAGGATTACCGACTATGTGGTATTTAGAAGCTACGCAGTCCGCAATGCAAAATCAATGAAAAGGCGTTGCGAATACCAATATCCTAATTATAAGGGGAGATAAAATCACATCGTGGTTTGGGTGAATCCCATGAAACCCTAGCAGCGATGGGCTGAGTGCAAAATAAATTAGTCTGCTGCCTAACTTAAAAATTGCTAAATCAAAATAAAATATCGACTATAAGTTAACTTTTGTTTTTTAATTTTTTTTTGTTTTCATGCATTTAGAAAACAACGTTAAGGATCGCATTACCTCTCCTTTACCTAAGGTATCCGTTGAAAATATCATGCTATTTTTATTGGCGAATTTCAAGGTATTAGCAACAATTACTGATATCCTTCCTTTCAAATTTTCGACATCACTACTTTATGCTTGTTTTTCTTACGCTCTTTGTTTGTTTTTGTTTGAAAAACGACGACACTGTCGGCCATTGGCCTTGTTTCGTCCTAACCACAGCAGATGCATCTCCACGAAAACGACCTCAACTTTTCTAAGGGTACGAGTGATATGAAGGTCCGCAGAAAACATTTATTATTTGGTTGTTATACTGTCAAGCTGTCACCGTATTAACCTTGCGCGTCGTTCATAAAAACAGGCTTGCTTGCCACTCTGTGTGGCGCCAATGTAACGTTCAATAAAACGACTAGAGAGATAGCCAGATAGATTCCGGGAAGGAACTCTGTAACTATTCCAGGAATAGCTTCCGCCAAAATTTTCTTCCGGACTGGGCACCTTGCGCACTTCGTCCATAGACGCACCAGGCCCCGCCGGGAGTCTATTAGCTGAATGGGGGCTGCAGGGGTTGAAGAGACAGGGCGACTCCCGAATCCCAGATACCCCCGGCTCAGTACAAGCTGGATAGTTCCGCTCCTGGAAGCTCAAGCAGAAACAGTAACGGAGACCTTCTCAGGCACCCCGATTGCCAAATACTGAAGTCAGGCAAGAAGCAGAGCAAAATCCCTTACAGCTTGACCATGGATTGGGATCAGACGACGGTGGCGCCAGCGCCCGCACACGTCGTCCGCCCACGCATGATCCATCTCATATAGAGGAGTTGCTACTTCTATAGATGAGAGGTGGTGGAGGATCGCCACCGAAGTTTCCGGAGTTGTTGTCGCTGCCTTTGCCTTCAATAACTAGTACAGTTGTCTTTTTACTTTTTTTTTTTAATCGCATAATTTTCCCTCTGCTGAAAAAGAAACAGGCAGAAACGAAGACGATAAATATCGACAGTGCATCTAAGTGAAAGATACCTCGTCCAGAACGGGAGTACTGCAGGAAAGCAATAATGACCAAGTGGGGACTCGTTATAAGCGAATGGATGATAGTGATTAGAGACGGTGGCGCAGTGGCGATAAAAGTCCACGACAAAATGTGGCCTTGAATATTTGGAGAGGGGATTAAGGGGTAGCTTCATTCTTCCCCAATCCGCTTTCCAAAGCTTCAATAGTGACAGCTCCGCCGGTTTCGTTGCTCACGGTCTTTCTCACCCACCTCAACCGCCGATGCTGCCATCACCACTAGCGCCGTCCTTATTGCCGATACGCATCATTGTAGTCGTCAGTGTAGTATTTAAGCTGCGGGAGAAACGGGCGAGAGCGACTGGTAACCGCCTCCAACCAGCCGCCGGTTAGGTGGCCTGCACTGAAGTGAATTGGGGTAGCCACACAGCGGAAGCCGTGCGATAGTAAAGAGAGGCATCGATACGAAGCAAATAGTGGGCATGTGGGCTAGAGGAGAAGAGGAAATGATGGAGCAGCGGACGGCCCATGGAAATGAGCCCTGCGGGGCGAGAGGGTGACTTGCTTCGTCGGATACTGAGTTTATACTGTGACAGCTAGAGTCAGCCGAGGTTCGCTAGCGACCTTGTGATGGGGGTGGACGAGTTGGTGCCACAGCCGTCGCTGCTGCTACTAATACCGGTGGCAGCTTTTAGAGCAGGTGGATGGCAATGTAAATATTCAAAATTCAGTGCCCACATCAACTTTTCCCATCAGCTTACCGACGCGCTCATCAGAGCTGTGCGTCAGCAAGCGAAGTATCCGCTGAGATGCATTTACGCCTGTGTATGCGCGTGACCGAGTACATGGCTGTGCTGAAGTTCGTCTCTGTGAGCAAGTAGATTTGCTTATCAGTCAGTGTATATGTCTGTGCCCTCGTCTGTGGCGTGTACCCTACAGCTGGGTTAGTCGGTCTGTCGGGCAGGCAGGGGTAAGCCGTTTGCAAGACGTGCACAGTTAGCATAGACGGCCCCTAGAGCATGCCAGCAGACCCACGGAGCACGATCAGAGAGGCGAGAAGTGTAGCAAGACAACAATGCCTGGCTGGCTGCCGGCTGTCGTTTGTTGTGTTACACTGTATATATATATATATATATGTATATATATATATACTGTATATATATATAGTGTATATCTACAGCCAGAGAGCCTAGCGTATATATATATATATATGCTAGGCTCTCTGGCTGACTCTGTGCTTAGCTATCTATAGAGCAAGCGTTAGGTCGAGGGGAGGAAGATATTATCAGAAATATCGAAAGAAAGAACGATGGGTGAATAGACGAATTGATGTCGGCGAGAGACATGAACGTGGACCACAGGCATATATTTATTCTGCAGTGTTTGCTTATTGTAGTAGACGAGCTGATTTCGATGATCTCTGGTGCCACGGTACTGTTTATGCTGGCTTCTCGCTCTTCTCCTATTTTTTTTGTATTTACATATCTGTGCGCCATTCGCTTGCTTGAGAATTCTAGTAGAAGCTAGGTTACAGGCTTCAGAGCCCTGATTTCTTCATATGAAGTAGCTATAAGCAACAGAGCAGGTGCAGGTAACCATCCGCAGTTATAGTATATAACTGCATAATAATAAGTATATAATAGATATAATAAATAAAAAATAAGTATATAATATATAGTATAATAGGGACATAGATATAGTATATATCTATGTTCCACATCGGCTGGCAGTCTATTTGTACTGAGACAGATAATAACCAGATCGTGTCTGCTCGTATGTAGCATAATGTGATCGTGTATTATCAGCCTGGACTGTGCAGATCGAGATCAAGCAACGCTACACCGGCCGGCCGAAAAAGGTCGCTGGAGATAAGTTACGCGGAGTTAAGAATGGACATGAACGAATATCGACAGCAATTCCCAGGGGGAAGGCTCGACCAAGTCTTAGTGAATTACAAGTGGTCCTTATGATAGGCTTCGCAACTTTAGAATGAAGCGGCAGCAGGCTACACGGTAGATACATAGTAGTGAATACTGGCTATAAAAACGGTAACCGTGATTAGTTACAATATCGGTATAAACGATGATAACATGGCAGCATCACCGATAGTTGTCGTAGGTTTTACGATAGTCGACGACGTAGGACGTCGGTCGATCGGCATCAAAAGCGAGGGTACTGCAGAATGACAAACATAAAGGCATTTCGAATTTACGAGTCTTGGGGGGTAAACCTACTCGTCTGTCGTTGTGGGCAGGTACAGCTTTGAAAGGCACCGGTTCGTTAGCTAGGATCGTTGCAACCTGACTACAGTTGCCCTACAGGGTTTACAAAACAAACGTCTAATATTCAACTGACCGTTCTGGATTGCCTACTACCCTTTGTTACCAGCATGAAGACATTCAGTGCAGTAGTGATAATATTTTTCTTTCGTTAATGCCGCTCTCAGACTTTCATCAAACCCAGTCTGCTTTAAAATCGAATAAAAGTACACAAAAAACACATTCATAAAACGTGACATATAACGTGTAAAGTGGGAGTAAAAAGATGCAGATCCAGTTTACACACTAATCTATAATTAGGCCTGTAATGTTCCTTAAGCTGGTAGATTTAGCTGATTCCTTTGCAGTGCGTTAACTTTTGCTATTGCTACTTCACCAGTCCACGAACTGACGCGGTTCTATTTTTGCCTAGATTTTATGTTATCTAGCTACATTTGAAGTACTTACCAGACGTCAACAGCCGAACTTTTTATGCGTAAGACAGATCGAAGGAGCGAGGAAAACGGTTGACCCCTATAAATTGCTAAAGATTACGCCTCACAATTTCCCTCGCAGCCCCTTTCGGGGCTGATCCCGTGAGGTTTGCTAGCCACTACGATGCGTCTGTTTTTGTTTTCTGATTGGTTCATTCCATTCGATCCCTTGCGACTTCTTGTAGCGTCCGACCGAAACTCTTCGGGACAAAAAGTCCTGTGCTCGAAATACACTGCGTCTAACAGCTGGATAGAAGCGTGACGAAGGCTCCTTTTTCATCCGACTACGACACAGAAGAAAGTCTCTCGCCTGGGAAGGATTTGACATGGTTTTGTCGCTGGTTTTGAAACACTAGTTGATTTGTTTCTGTCAGAATTTCGGACTCACATATAGCTCAAATAATAATGTACAAAATAATAATAATGTACAAAATATACAACTAGTAAGAGCCAGGTGTTCTATACTCTGTGCTCTAAACACTCGCAAAGCTTCGAGCTCTCGAAGTGTAAGATCGAGGTCGTTACCGTTTTTCTCTACTGCTAGGGTATTTATTATAATGAACAAATGGTTTTCTCTGTTCTGAGCGGCTAATGGCGCTCATAACTCGACTCGACCATGTTAACCTATCGACGCATTTTCAGTAAGCACGCGGACATGCCGTAGGCCTTCTGCCGACACAAAAAACACTAAAAACAACAATGGGCCGAAATCTCGCATAAGCGGAAGAACGTCGTCAGCCATTACCAACGTCGTATCCAAGCACAAAGTAGCAATATGACATTATTATGATATTAAAGAACATTTTAGATAAATACATGTATATCAGCATAGAAATAACTGTTCTAAATGAAATTTTTATTTAGAAATGGCTATACCTACCGTAATGATGGCCACAGTCAATTTTCCGTGGGTATGGGACCGCACGCTAAGCATTAGAAGACGTATCAGTTAATACCGCTTCCTAGCTAAGCTATTATTTCTCGTAATGAGTTACACAACTCACCCAGCTTCCCCTTTACTGCCTTCTAAATAAAGGTAATTACTTTGGACGTGGTTCTTATGAAACTCTTATCAAGTAAAAGATGTATAAACTGGCAAAAATTAAAAAACGTCTAATGTATTTTTTTTATTATTACAACGAAAATGTATCAGATCGATTGGTCAAAGCTAGGAACGCTATAAATTATCTCAACTCGACAGAGAAGAGAGCAATGGGCTAATCAGTTCACAGCTGTTAAGAAAATAATATAATGAAAAAAAAAATAATAACACTATTATATTGAAATCGGTCGTTTCGCTTTACGAGCGACGATATATTCATTATATAATAACATGTACCAATATACCAACAATAGTTATGTATTAGCACGCTTTTGCTGATATCAAATCTTGGTTTCGCGATCTTTATTTATTTTATGAGAACTCTACAGTTGCGAGCAGAAGTCCGCTTGAAACATTCCAGTCGTACCCCTACACGCAGGCGCCGTTGATGTTGTCTGGAAACACTTAGCAGCAATACTGTACAGTATGTTAGCCGTTACTTTTGGCACTTATCGCTCATTCAAGCTGCAGATTTTAAACGAGGCCGGTTTTTTTTAAGCTATAGCGTTGGCCGTTCGCTCGGACGTATATTAAGATAACTATGATAACGACTAGCCGGCTTAAATCTGGCCAACAGTGATTCAAGCGGATCGATAGGCGTCCGCAGAGAACGCAAGCCGCGAAAAAAGGCGGTGATACATACTAAAGTCTACGTATCGGCCTACGCTGGGAAACAGCTCCCGACCTACT
The DNA here is from genome assembly GCF_002443255.2 of Varroa destructor. Classification (NCBI taxonomy): domain Eukaryota; kingdom Metazoa; phylum Arthropoda; class Arachnida; order Mesostigmata; family Varroidae; genus Varroa; species Varroa destructor. The sequence continues at coordinate 65,700,741 of NW_019211454.1, read as the reverse complement.
GCAATTATTGAATATGATGTATTTTCTTACAGTAGGTCGTCGTATCTATATATACAACGAGCACTCACTGTGTGCGCCCGGACAGCGGGCTGGGCAGACCAGCCAGGAACTTAGAAAGGCAAAGTGGCATAATTTATCCAAATTTATTTTTCCGATGCCGCCATTTGCGTGTTAGCCTCTTCTGTTGCTCTCCGGTCGACCAGCAGACTACGAAATTGACTGCTCGTACACTCATCGCAAACATGCAGACGTGCAATGGTTCGTTTGGCCGGTAAACGACCACGTGTGGATTTTTCCTGTCGTTTGACTGCCGTTCGTTTGCTTCGGTACTCGGTGAATGGAACTGATGCAGTAAATAACTAAGCAGCGCAGCCTAGGTACAACGAGAGGTCGGATTGTTTGCGCATTAGGGAGGCATGCATATATGTAATTCGTTTACGAGGAACAGGACCGGGGTGAAGGTATACGACGACATAGATATTTCCTATCCTAAACCCAGTTATATACGGGTTAGATTATATGTACAAATGATATTACGTTGAAACGACGATCGAAACAAAACTGGAATAAGGTACCGAACTGATGAGTAGAGCTGGAACACTGGAAGAATCGAATGATTTTGCTAGACCCACTTTAGCATCAACATAATTCAAATTATTAATCAACTAGTGCTCTCTATTTGACTAATGGCAATGCTGTTATTGATTAATTAGGAATTTATTTGCTTGCTTTATTACTGGGCAGCCTATTCTTCGTTAGCTTATCATGATTGCGGCCATATGCCATTATATATTACTGTCATATAATATTCTTCTGTCGACTTTTATGCATGACCTCTAAACTGGCCTCTCTTTAAACAGATTAGCTATACATAGAATTAAAAAGTACATGCATTATTAGCGCTCTCATTGTAATACTTATATAGATTGGAACATGCTTTTTTGACGGGTATACGCCGATCATGAACAAACCGTACTTCCAGGCCCAAACCGAAATCAGATAGTAGGCTTACTCGTTGGCATTGGGCAGAATGAGACGGAAGTATCTTCTAGTGGATGAGATCGAAGGGGTCTCGGGTTGCCTCTAGGACACTTACGTTCGCAGATCGTAGGTTTTCTTCGACGTTCCTTCAGGCCTTCGTCTCAGAAGTGCATGGATTGCTATAGCGCTTAAATTTGCATGCAATTTCTGTTATCCGAAATTTGAGGCACGCTCCAAGCGATTTCGTGCAAAGTGCACTCTATACATTTTTATCATGAGTCAATGGGACAGCTTAATGGTTATGTTGTTCTGTGGCTATATAAATAGAGACTATTAGTAAAAGTATATTTGTTAAACTTCCAGTACGTACTATAACGCTATTTTCCAAATGGAAAAAAACACTCGACTATTATTACTCGGCCTGTTCAACCCACAACGGAAACACTCTCAGAGCTTTTGTACTAGATGACACTAGAGAAACATATATATATATATATATTCATGAAATGTGATAATTGTACTCACATGTTCTTTTCTCATGTGATGATATGGGTATTCGTATGCCTTTTCTTATAACAAGTAGTTAGTCCCTATACAGCAGTGAGCCTGTATGAGATGACCGAAATTTGTTTGAAACTTAATTGAACTTTGTAGCATATGTTTGCCAATAAAGTAATCTAGTAACAGGTCTTGATTTCTGTCTTTTCGTCATGTCATCATCTGCTATCCGTTGTAGCTTTTTTGCTATAACAAACTCTCCCTTATGGCTGAGCGGTTTATATCTGATTTGCTTTTGTTATTACTAGGAAAAGCAGGGAAAGGAGAGATAGACGGTATCATAGTGGAAACAAATCACGTCCCAGAGATTGTGGTGCACTTAAGACTCAAGAAAGTCGGCCATAATTTGTTTTCCTTCCTACTTTGAAAAACAGCTGACGATAAGCCAACGATGGAGTATAATCATTGTGGAGTCCACTGCTCGGTCCTCGAACACAGAAAGCTCGTTTCGATCCTGCAAAATCATTCTGTCGGCTCCTACTTGTACATGTACATTCGATCTGAACTATTAGATCGTCTTATTTTAGGCATACACTTTAAAACAAACTAATTTTTTTTTGTTTTTGGGAACTTGTGTTTCGAAACCACAGTTTCGAAACACAAGTTCCCAACAAACAAAAGTCGAAACAATCTTTGTACGATCAAGATGATGACCCGACTTTAGAAAAGTTGTTTTTGACATTGTCTGTTCATCTACGGGCAAGTGCTTCTTAGAAAGAGAGTAAATACTTGAAAAAAATCGTATTTTAGTCAATACACACATATGTTTAGTACAGGCACCTATGGCGTTCCAGCAGGATACGACAGTGATCAAGTATACCGCAGTGTACGTTGAACGTATTGGCAACCAACTAAATAAGTGAATGCCCCACGATGATTCGAAAGTATTGATGAATGCCTCTTGCAGTTTCCGCCGCGCTACAGCTGAAGGGATACGAATAGGCTGATGTACTATGATATCTATTCTCGTTTCGGTGTCAACGGCTGTAATAGCGTGCGGATTACGTTACCGATGTCTAGTACCATATATTCATGATCCACATTGAGCTATTGCTACGTTGCCGGAACGAATCATTAATCAAGTAAAAATAACAATAAGCAAAACGGAACGATTCTACATGCTGACTGTACATGAGCACGTTGGACCCAGAATTGTCTTTGGCTCAGTACGTGACTGATTCAGTAGTAACGTGCTTCTCAATCACTAGAAGACAAATGCAGCTATTGCGATATCAATGAATCCTGCTTAACTTTACGTGTACAGTTGTCGTAGATGACGTGGAAAAATAGCATCGAGTCGCGTGCAATGGCAATAGTCGTACATACCTATAACCAGGCTGACGTCAGGTAGACCGAGTAAGACATTGCAGTTTCTTTTACAGTAACATACCATAATAATAATGGCAATACTACATGTGATATTGTTTCACCCTTCCTTTTGTTCCTGGGGTTTTGTGTCCCTATATCTATCTAGTGTGGTTAGCTGTGGCGGTTTCGGATGCTGATGACTAATCTGTCCTTCTACTTTTCACTAATTTTCAATTGAAAACATTCTAATATATATGTACAATAAGGTCATATATGTGTAATATATATGACCTTATTGTACGGTTCAGTCTAACGCTTCTATCCGCATGAGTTGAGAAATGTCAGCAGCTGTAACAGGATTCGTGGAAATACGTATAGCCACCGATAAGGCGCCATTAGTAACGATAATGAAAGCGTCAGAAACAACAACTGCCACAATACGATATATGCAAAGTCTTCCTATTAAGCCTACACTGAACACTCTCTGCCGAGCTTGACGCTACTGATCCTCTAGCGACGATTCCCAACTAGCCCCACAAAAAACTATTGCAGGACTGATCCTGTCGAATCAGTTAAGGGTACGTCGAAGCGGCAACTCTGGCGTTGTCATTAATATTAGCAGCAATATCAATTAAGCGTGTCTCGAAATCAGACAGTCTCGCTCCTTCATAAACTCACTGTCCCATGTTTGTCCATCTATATTTTGCTATCTCCAGCGTAATAATTTATCAATGCTAACGGCAGCCAGCGTTATTACTACAGTCGCTGCATCAGAGCTCGCCTATCGACTGGATGTTCCGTCATTTTGGCCATCGTACACTGAAGTACGATGCTAGTCAGCGATATCAGCTGGCAAGCCAAAGCGACAACAGAAGGTGCCATGTGGCTCGATGACGGCCTAGCTAATGGGGCAGATATAGTACGACGACAGCAAATGTAATTCCACTATTATAACCAACGTTAATAGAAGAACGCTCGAAGAAATGGGAGACGACCACAGCTACGCCGAGAAGCTTCTCTCAGTCAACGGCGGAAATCTATAACAACAACAAACTTGAACTACGGTGATGCATTTGTTAGCGTGACTTGTACAGCCACCGAACGGAACAATGGAGCGTCCATGGAGAAGAGCACTGTCTACGTGTGATATATAATACGATAATAGTTTTGTCTTGTGCACGAAGGTTGTCACCCGCCTACCGATCTGTCCAGTCGAAAGAATGACAGAAATGGTTCCTGTTATCCGTAGCGAGATCATGATTTATTGTCCAGCAGACGGCGCCAGTTGGGTGAGCGAACGAAGCACGCGCTATGCATGTATCTGCGTGCTCGCTTTAGATTATGGTTCAAACTGTGCATCTATTGGTTGGATCGCGCAGATAGTCCAGAGCCCGTAAACGGGGTACATATTGTATGCACACCGTATAATTTTTTACACGAACGTTTCGCAAATTCAGTAAAGGCTAATTAAAAGAGACGCAAAAAGGTTTTTGACGATGTCGTTTACGCCAAATCATACCGGCATGCGGCGGCCCACACAAAGTGAGCTGCCTAAGCAATGTTCATTGCAGGCGACTAAATACACACACATACATACAAAGATATATTTGTTCCACTTCTTGCGGGATCTGTAGTCCAGTTAATGCTAGACAGTTGATTTAAGGAACAAAATGCCACTGAATGTTAGTGGATGACAGAAATACCGTGAACGCACATAAGCCCATATATATAGACACATATGATCGCTGTCAGTTTGCGAATAGCAGCTATATTTTATGTCAGCCCCATGCGTAAAAAAACGCTTCTCTGGTCTCAAAGTTATCAGTACGGTGCTAACTTCAACGTTATTCACTGAAGTCGAGCAGAGATCTATCGAAGGTCGTTATTCTAGCTGCAATATAAAAATAGAAAAACGTTTGTTTTTAATTAATTTGTCGTTTATGCGTGTTGCTGGTCTCTCCGATGTCTGGAGCCTTACAAGATTAACTTAGTAGTTAGCCGATATATTCAGATTAAATTAACAGATACGTTTGGCCATGACATCTATTAGCGAACTTCAGACGTGACACAAATTTTTCTATTCGAAATTGCTAATTCGTTATCACTTTTAAACGAAAAAAAAAAACACATTACTATACTCCAAATCAAACCAAATATCACAAATCAGAAACATATTTAAGTTTTTTTTTTTTTCTTTTTTAATATTTTCGGCACCGAAGCAGGCTAGAGCAGATGCGGCCACTAAATCATAGAGCTACGTTTTCATGGGCAAATACCGGCCAAATACGTTGTAGTCACTTATTACTTCTAGTTTTACGGTTAGAATTGGGTTGAATTAGAAAAGCGACTTAGTTACACATCTTATGCTATCACGTTCTATTTGCGACTATAAACTCAAATGTTTTTTTATAAAAAAAAAAAAAATATATATAATGGAACTGCAGCTCCAACTTTGTATTGGTATTCATTGAAATAGCTTCCGTTTTAAATACACTACTGAAAAAAGTGGAAATAATACGATTCTCATGAAGAGTTGTCTATGATACCAGAACCTCTGACATGACACCTCAGCTAGTCTCAGGTTTAGTGGTGGGTTTAATTTCATTGAAGAAAATTACTACGCCCAGTTTATCATACACTGAGGTACTATCGGTGAGGCCATTTGTTTTCCCTAGAATGTTTTCGTTTGAGTAAGGGAAAGGTCACAATTCGTCGTAAACAACTGTTCGACTTTGGCAGGTAAATAAATAAACGGGTTCAACTGCGTGCTTCTTCCGAGACAAAAGGTAGTGCGCATTTGGCAATATATGCTGTGTTTCGTTTTGACGCGGCACCAGGGGGTTGACTTGTCCACCAGGTGAAATATATGCCCAGGAAAACTTCGCTTTGATTGTGATTATTGCGCAGTTACCCTACGGATAGCAGTTTTTTTTTACTTTATTTCCTGATCCGACTGGGCTGATTCAGGATTACGAAGAAGTTGATCAGCTTTTATCATTTATTTTTCTTCTTATGCTGGATTTGTCTGGCTGCACCAAAGAACTGATCGATCACCTGCGTGTCATACTACTTAGACGGTGTTTGTTTTTTTACTGAAAAATAGTCTCGCGGATACTAGATTTCTGAATAATAACTGCACAGCATTCTAACAAGCTGCCATTACGTGTCTGGTTGATTGCGATGCAACCTAGGGGACTAATGCTGGGTCCTCTACGATAAATACTCTAATGACCCATTTGGTCTTGGGTAGATGCTGGTCTTACGTACAAACTATCAGCTGGATGATCATTTTTATGTTGATTACTGACTACTATTGAATGATCTAATTAGATTATCTGAACAAGCAATATAGATGTTATGGACGAACTTAGTCCTACAACTTTTGCCTAACATAAGACAAGTTCTACTCTCGTCCATTTCAACAGGTTTGTACCAATGTCTTAGCGCTGCCAAAAACCGTACAAGCTTTTAAGGTCATCGTAACTGATTTACTGGAGGTTTACCACAACTTCTCGATGCTTTCTGCTGATGTCAGCCCATTCTAACATGACCACAATATTAATACATACAGTGTATGAAAATATAGAAGTTGAACCGAGATTTGGAATTTTGTTCCTGCTGTTGAATAATTAAACAGGTAATCAAGTTTGGTTTTTAAACACATAAACACTAGGTTATTGGTTACTCATCGCAGTTGTTTATATATGGCATCTATAAATTGTAAGGGTGAAGATTGTTGAGTTCGCTCATTTCTACAAACTATCATCATTTGTAGCCATCGTCATAATATCTATAACGTTACTCATGCATATATACGCAGTGAACGAAAACGACTTTAGCAGCCGCTTCGTTAGCTCTCTTGTTCGCTCGTGGAACGTATTAAATTGCTTTGCTACTATAACTAGAAGTTACGGCTTGCCATTGATCATAGGCCTGTTGCTCTTTATAGGGTAGTGCAAACTTTACATTGGGTCGGTAGGAAAAGCTGTAAACGTACGTGCGCCCACTCGAGGATTAAATGTTGCTAATGCTATTAATAGTTAACTGCCCTTTCAATCTTTCCCTTCTACAATTAGTGTATTCTATTCAGCGTCGTTGAGATGAGAAAGCTTTCGTTTGTTCCCGTATTGTCTCGTTCTCTTGTTTTGGCCAGCCGCTGCTGCCGCTGGCGTTCGGTGTTGCCAAGGGCATTCGTCTAAGAGTGCCGCGACCGTTCATTTGCTTCCTTCAAAAACCGCCGTCTCCTAGCGATCCTCTCTCCGGCATCGACTGCTGAAGCAGCGACCATCCTTGATTTCCTTGGTAATCCTTCATTTGCGATTTTTTGTCTACACGAAACGATTGATGATAGAGTTCCATGCGCTGTTTTTGTGAACAACAAGATTTCCCGTCTTTCCTGTTTGGTCTATTAACCCTGGCATTGTTTCGTTTATGCGGTACAGCTCGGTTCACTTATTGCTAGGTTGGACAATGGCAATCCACCAGCGGCGGCGGAGATAGTAGCGATCGACTACGACCATCGCCAAAAGGAGACACCGACCGAATTCTAGTGACAAGCGCACTAGCATACTCATCCAACCACCGAAGATAGGAGCGTACCAGCGGCAAAAAAGACGACTGCTGAGTCGCCCGTGAGGAACGATAGGCCCGCAAAGACGCTTTAAATGTAGGCCAGTCAATTGCACAACACTGCACAGCCGATCACGAAGGGCAGCAAAAAAAGCCGAGAAAGATGGAGCGTACAGTCATACCTAGTACAACATCTTAGAATACAAAAGAAACTCACAGGGTAGAGGAAGCAAAAAAGGAAAATTTGAAAGAGGGATTTCCTCGACGGCGGACGTGGGAGGGAAAAGGGTTTTGGGGGCCACAGACAAGTTGGGCTGGGGACCTAAAAAATAAGCCAGATGGCAAATGGAATGCAGGCGGCCATTGCAAACTCAGCATGTTATTTCGGCTGTATGACCGCTCTCTGGTATTGGACCAGCTGAGAGCTGAGAAGCGGGTCCCCTGTTACTACTGTCGGGCCCTCGCAGGAAAGCACGATGCTAGCAAACAGAATGGCGGCCGTTGTTGCCACCACATGAACGAACAACGACGTCAACAACGAAAACGATGACGACATCAGTGGCGGTGTCGGCATCGGCGACACACAGGGAGAGATAGATAGATATATATATATATATATATATATATCTATATATATATATATATATCTATATATATATATATATATCTATATATATATATATATATATAGAGAGAGAGAGAGAGAGAGAGAGAGAGCGAGAGACTAAGATAAAAGCAAGAGCGATAGAGAAAATAGGCAAGGAGAAGCAAAACCGAGTGAGAGTGAAATGGGCTAACATTAAAGGACGTGTTATGGATAGGGGAGGGGTATAGAACAGAAGGGAGTTGGTGTGGAGAAAGAGCGCCACAGGTAGGAGGTAAGGACAGCATAGAGTATGAAGGGCACATGACCCTACACAAAGGACAACAGGCATCGACAGTATTAGCAGTTGCCGGCTTTGCGCGCCATCACACCACGGTCGGCTGAGTGTTCCAGCGTGCGACGTATAAAAATGTGCGTGCGCACATACGGTTCATGCCGATATATATCAGCCGGCTTCGGATTGCACTGTGTATGTGTATTAGTCCTTAGTAGTTACGCATTTAATTGTGACTTAAATAGCAAGGGGAACTCCTTCGCAGATACGATATTGGATAACAGTGTTCTTCTGTTCGTCCGTTCGAATGAGGCCTCGAATAGTATCAAACCTTGCAGATGACAGTGATATTCCCGACCGCGTCCCGTGCGAGAGTGCCAAAGTCCGGCTTTTGTTAGCTTGTAGTTGTTTTTTCTAATAGCTTTGATATCCCTAACAATTTGACGAAATATTACAGGAAAATTTCTCTAAAGCATTACCCTACAGTACTCTAAAGTCAGTGAAAAAGAAGGCTAACTTATGCAAACATAGGACTTATCTCACAGACATCATTAGACCAATATTTTCAATTTCTAGGCAAATAGATTATCCAAATCCACTTAACGCTTTCGGCAATCTGGCCATATATATTTAAAAATTCGCAATTTAACCACTCTAAATGTCAACTTAAAAAGACAGCAAACGTGGGACAAATCTAGGACTTTTTTTTTGTGGAAACGGGACTAGATCCATTATAAGGAATTTTGCTTTATCGAGAATTAGGAATATGATAATTACCGAAGTTAGGCTAAAGTGTGATTACAGTTCACTACTAAACCTCTAAAGGAGTCTAGTATTTGTTTGTCATATAAAAAGGCCGATTTTTTTGTGTTTGACCAGCGTGAACTTAGGCCTATTCGCAGAAAATCTCTTCATATAGAAGACCGGCAACTCCAAAAATGACACATTTATTGACAATGACTTTGTCCGTTGGAAGTGGCCATGCTACCTATCGTAAACCGATTTCATAACAGGTGCGCATTGAGGGCATCTGTTTCCGTCTGTCTATGTACGAATGTGAGGACTGTTTCACAGCTCAAGCGTTGCATAAAGAACGATTCCCTTGTTCAGTACCGCGTCTCCTTTATTAAAGCCACGTTCTCGACTTTCGCCTATCATTTCATCTATTTCGGTGATGCTGAAAGACCCACGAGAGAGGATTCCCTTCAGTCAAACGCGCCGCGACAACGGCCACAATTTTCAGTTGTTTACCAAGAGTGTCGGGAGCGTCAGTGCCAGTGTATTGTGTGAATTGCTATTATATGAGGAAACGACTATAGAACACGCGGCATGGAATTATACGAGATACAGAACCCATGGGCGTCAACGCGTAGGTACCAAACACTTATTTTCGATTTGTCTATAATTAAACAGTTTATTAGATAAATAATAGCACATAGATAAAGAAAGACCACAGCACATTTGGGGCATATGTGGTAGCAGGTGGAATAACATCTATGCTTGTTAACGGCATTACCACACGGATGCTGTACCATGTGATATCACTGTCCTGTTGGCTATTATTAAATTGGCATTATAAAATCACTATTGTGCCGTCATAGCCTGTAGGAAAACAGGACCGGTTTGTCGCTGCGAAAGAGCGCTAGAAACGTACTCCAACGGCCATCTGGAAATATGTGTAGCTGTGACAATCCCTAGTGTCGATTATCGGAACCGTGGCAAGTCCTCTGATAATAACCTACACATAATGATTACTGTAAGACCAGAAAGGGCTTAAGTACGTTGGTCGTCTTAGCGCCCTTTGCGTTTCTATGTCCGTGCTAACATCATCCCAGTGGCGTTAAGTTTCTATGCTGATAACGACAATGTCGGTTATCGCTGGTTACAGCAAATCTGTTCATTAGCAGCCATCTAGCCACCTATTTATTCCGGCAGGTGTTTTCAAGGTCTCCAAGGAAGTTGAGCTTATCGTCCAGGCTTGCGGCGTTATCCTGATATTTCCGTTTTTTTTTTTTGTTTTTTTTTTTGTTGATAAGAAAATTTACGCATCGAACGACGTTTAGGAATGCTGACAACACTGTTCAAGGCAAAACCTTCCTAATGAGAATTTGAGCTTGCCACGAACTATGCCAATGCACTTATCGGCTGCCTGGTCAATTTGTAGCGAGTAAGATTCAGTGGGGAAGAATCAATGGTTACGAAGAAGCACTATCGACTGTATTTGTCGCGACGATAGTCATAGTCCGTCTGTTTTTCTAGTAGTTCCTAGATAATATGTTTTTTTTTTAAACAAAGGTCATCAGTTAAATGCAGTGCGCGGTGAGAAGCGTCTGCCGACCTGTGTTGAGCAGGATTTGGAGGCGGTTAGAGGCTGAACGGGCATCACCCTGTTTTTTTCATGTCTACTTAGATTAAGTGTCCTGAACTAATCGTCTCCACGATGCAAGCTCACAGCTTGCGTTATCTGCTAATTACGATGGCATCACCAAGGTAATTTTGCGCGTCTTCTGATAGATCCCATTAGTTAGTATGGTGTAGAATTCACTTAGCCGGAATAATGGAGCTGCACTCAGATTCAATCAGTTATAAGAACGATTTTTCGGTCATTACCTTATCGACTTACATGCCTGTTGAATGTGTTATTCGTTCATTATCGTTAAACTTAAACATTAAAATGCGAAAGTCTTTGCCGGCCAAGCGAGTTGTTAGGCAACAGACAACGAGGCGTCTCAAAAATAAACAATAGTTATCTCCTTTTGTTCACACGTTCGTAGGAGTGGCAGATTCATAATGCCAGGTCTACGGGACACTACACTCGTCCTTACGTACTTCTGTGTCCAGCTGTTCTCTTTCTAACCCTTCGAGCGACCTTCATGGCGTCGACCTTCACTTCCAACGAGGTGTACTGCCGTGAAATACCAAGATGTGTCTGTATGTACTCAGATCCGCAGGGGCGTTAAGGCTATTTGGAACGTGCGCAGCCTTCTTATTAGCTGCTCTTAGCACTAAGAATGACGACAGGGGTAAACTACATCGTCTGCGATATCTGACCAATCCTGAGGACTGCCGATTCAAGCAAACGAACGACTGCGATGTTTTTTGGTCAGCAGCGTTCAGTGAGGAGCTAAACTAGTAGAAGCTGACTGAAAATCAGTTTCAGCAGCAACTGGGATGGGTAGAAAATAGCGGAAGTGCTGTTAGGGTCCAGTCAATATTTCGAGGTCTTTCGGTAGGGCTGTTTCGTTTGTAGTGCTAGCGATATTTTACCTTGCTCTTAAGAAAGGGAGTAGGTAAGGTCATCTTGCTAATAACCAGCTACGTAAGGCAAGCAAACGAGACCAGATCATGATAGTACGTTTTTATTATGTGAAGTTGATCCTGTGGACCAGTAAGGACAGCAACGATTCTCCAACAGCGATCCGTTGACATATCCACATAACAGGTCTCTAGCGAGGTAATTTTAGTAAGTGGTTACCTATCGCTAAGTTACGAATCGTGTCCATGACAATAGTAGCGCAATTTTATCATTCAGAATAAGGTGGAAGCTAATATTTTTTTTGTTCCAGTTATTTGTGGTAGCCAAGTCGAGTTACCAAAACACTGGTCGAGCTGAGGATGAATAAAAGGCTGCAGTCTGTGGTGGAGCGCCTGGCAAGCAGTGCGAAGGGAGTCACATAGTTGCCGGGTCTGCCACTTTTTCGCTATTCGAGGCCTGAGCAATGGGTAGAATTTCTAGACAGCAACTGATGTCTACGGATGGTGGCATCAGCGTATGTTCGGGACTGCTTATAAACCTTTGCCAAACCCAGGAAGGGCCGGATGCGATACATTCAGTGTTAATGGTTCGAGTTCGCCATGGGTAGCCATGCGACGTATGATGAACTTAAGGCTCGTCTATTCGAGCGGTTTCCAGGGAACGTAGCACCTCAGGCAAAGGAATATCATGCGCGTGTCCGAGAAAATGATGAAAATCCATATGCTTTCACCGCGGAGAAACAGTTTCTGAAGCCAGGAGTATCTTCAATTACAAAGATTTGCAAAGGTTGATGAGAACACCTAGATGCGCATACTTTAACATCAATAGATCAGCAGCCGAAAAGAAAAAATTCGGTTTATGTGCACGGAGTGATCTTTCAAGGAGAAACTAGCCCAGACCGCAAATGGTCTTAAACCGTTTAAATACATTTAAAAGCAGAATAGCGGAGTGGTATATATATATATATATATATATATATGATAAATTATTTTGTCACTACTCCTATATAGAGTTGGGATGTAAGGCAGGTAAGTCGAACTTACTCTAGGTAGAACAGCAGTTTCTTGCTATTATTGCTCAGCTCATCGTATGAATCCCCCAGGCATACTTTGATTCTATCAAACACTAGTCTAAACACTGCCTTTATCCATTTATGCAATGTGTGTGTGTGTATATTGAAAACGACAAGAAGAAAGATGCAACAAGCGCTGAGCCACAGTAAATGACGCGTACGTGCACACATAACGTTGACACAGGGGGGTAACACGTTCTGACGTCTTTGTCAGGCGAGTTGCTTACGATGCCTTGCCTATGGATTGCCTGAGCGTTGGAACGGAAGTATAAAATGATATCGGTAACGAAAATGACAGTCTCAAGCATTTACTACCTGGCCACACAATGAGTACTGTGATGCTATCATTAACAAATAGCAGCCATGTTCATGCAAAATAATAGTAACGGGTTGTAATTTTCCTTCTTCTCACGTGTAAGCATATTTTTTTTCTGTTCCCCCTTTTCGCATAACACCCAACCAGTATTTATCTCCATTATGCTTTGTATGATCTATGTAATAGTTCCATATAACGTGTGGCATATATTGCACGTTTCGACGCGCGATGTCTGCTAGCATGTATAAAAACAGAAATAGTTGACCGAACACTTGGCAACGCTTATTCCACACTTAGTGGCAATAGTTACGTATATCTACTCGCGCAGAGGCAGGCTGACTCTGCGGTCGGTCGGCCGGCTTAGCTTGACATAAAGCTTTGCCAACAACTGCCAACGCATCGTACATAAACGATAGATGTATCTCAAAGATTAGCCGGGATAGCGTCGGGAGCGATTTTTCAAATGAAATGTTGTTTTGGTCTATCTCCTGACAAGTGGCTAATCAACAACGAAGAAAAAAGAGACGCATTTATAAAAAAGGTGTTCCGCATGAAACAGAATACGCAGAAGGTTGTAGATGGCGTCCTTTTAGTGTTAGCAAGGCCGCCGGATCTTAGGAAAAGCATTCTGTTATAGGAGCCCGGGACAAAATCGATTGTTGCAATTTAAATCCTCCGCTTCAACTACCATACTTTATCGTGCCTATCGGCAGCTATATCGCACTTTCATGCGATTGCGCTGCTATGCTAGATCAGCCCATTAAACTATATAATATGTATGTATATCTGGCACCTTGTCTCGATGGCTGTTGTAGAACAGCGACAGGATCTCGTTGTCACGTACGTATACGTACACGTATAGAGCACTGATATATTTAATGGTTGAGCAATTATGTACCTCGTAACAAATAAAAGGGTACTTTCAGATAAAGCAAATCACCGCACCGATATCTTTGCGCCATCGATTCATTTGGCGATCCAGTGATTGTTCCACGCTATGGCTTCAGTATACCTACTGCACAAGCTATGCGGAGAAAGTTAGTGAAATAACATAAAAATAGAGAAAAAAGGTCGTAATCCATTGCAGTATGAACCTAGATGTCAACTGGCTTTCACTAGTTGCGACGTTTAGTTTTTTAGCGGTGGTACGTTTCGTAGTGCGACTCTCGTCAGCGTAAAAAGTGGGAAACGAACCAGGAACCATCTACAGCGTTCGCCGTTCTTCGATGGCGAGTAATTCTACAGGTGTAGGCCAGTATCAGCGACGGCAGCAGCAGTAGCAGAATCAGCCAAAGAGTGAAATAACGGTAACAACAATTGTTTTTACTGCTCCTTTCTTGTGATGGACACGCAGCCTGCAGTATGCTTTGGGAACTACAGGTCATCGGCAACAGCCATTGACGGCTTTTGTAGTTGCCGCTGTTACTGGAATCACTAAATGTTCATGGCCTTCCGGGCAGCCTCGTAACGCTGAGCGGGGCAACAACGGAGGGGCCACTGCCTTGGACATTGCAGCTTGTTCGCCTTCTAGCGATCACTACAGGTAGTTGTGGCGCTGCTATCGCCGCCGGCGGCACCAAAGCCGATACAAAAATCAGTGCTAGAAAAGCTCGTAGCAATAGCGAACCAATAAGAAAAAAAGTCTACGACTCCTTTATAGCATAAAGGAGTCGTATGTATATTATTTATTCTATAATATGTAATGGAATATGGTCCGTTGCCCGCGTAGCTAGGCTCACTGCTGCTAACTAAACGGCTTTTTGCTGTTAACGTGGCCGCCCTTGACGTTACTCGTACTGTTAGGGACGCTGTCTAGCTCGACGCAGCTGCCGTACTCAGTCATAAGTATTCAACTGATAGCTGATGTCTTCATTGTAACTGGTTAAGCGGATATTGACTGTATATAACATTAATAAAAATCTTACAGACCGTGCAAACATTGAAATGAAGCGGAACTAACGAACGCCGTAAACAACTGTGACATGAATTTTCAATATAGAGTGAAGCCAACATGGGATCGTGTGGTTTTGCTTCTACAGAAGGACAATGTCACCAAGTCCGCCATTCTAAGGGGTTTATATATACTGTTATACATATGTACACAAACGCACATATATATATATATATATATATATATATATATATATATATATATATATATATTAGGTTAATAAGAAACGGCTAAGGGAAATGTTTCAGTTTTTTCTGTTTGAAAGAATATGGCTTTTTTGATCTTCTCTTCATCAGATGTTTTCATCAGCCAAATACATTCATATTTGATGCGGCGGGAACGTACGATAGTTCATTGCGGTGCGTTGAGCACCTTCACGAACATCAGGACTAATCTGGTAGCGACATATAAGATGGCAGATAAGGGGGAGTTGTCGAACAAAAATGCATGCCCAGATAGTTGAATTGAAAGTTAGATCTCATTTGTTGTAGTGGGTTGTAACAAAGTGTGCTTTAAGATGAAGGCTTCTGCTCGATGCTTTTCGTCGAAAAGCGATATATAGTAACGTCGCAAAAAGACAGATAGTGATTAGAAATCAGCTAGGCTTGCTGGAACGCTAAAAAACAGACGCGTACACAAATCGATATCAAAAACACGGCGTGTCGAAAGTGTGTAAACGAACGAACGAGCTATTACCTAATAACACTTCGAACCATTCCTGGCTGAGGAGCGGACCCGGGGTGCGCAGTGCAGTTACTGTGAATATACCAGCCCATACGTATACCGAATGTAGATCGTGAATGATGCAAAATTTTAAACGCATAATACGTACTGGACAGAAACATGCTATATTCTGTTATGTAAAAACAACAATGCCTGTCTATGTCTACGTTCGTGCACAGTGAGAGCTTGACTGAAGGGGTTCGACTGAAAAACGACAAGTTTTCTATTGATTTTAAACAGTGAGTACTGTTTATATACAACGAGCCTGTAGTTAATTATTCTTTTTTCTTTCGTTTTATTCATAGAGGCTATTTAACGTTCGCTTTATATATGACTTTATTGCATAAAGCATCAAACTCTTTGACTTTTATTTCTGCCATTGATATTGACCTTATGTTTGTCAGCTACGCTGCCTATAAGCAGCCTAGGAGCAATGATTCTGTAGTATAGATTGATTGGTATTGCATTTTAACAATGGGAACTTTAACGGCGACGATGGATGGTAGTGTCGATCCATCACTTTATACTGCTAAATGCACCCGACGATTATTCGAGGACGGATATTGTCAAAGGAAAACGACGATAATAGACGAACGATTGTAGAGAATTAAAGCTAAATAGAATCGACTATTATACGCTATGATATGGAGTATGTTTTTGATCTTTTTTACGCTTTATCTTCTGTGAAATTTTCCGGTCTACCTTTCCGGTCGACAAATGCGTGTACAACCTATAGCTAATATGCTCTGTTAATTCACAGCTGGCATATGCGCCTTGTGGCCTATTGTCTACGCGTCAAAAGAAAGCTGTACAAAAGGTGCGCGCCTCTTGACGCTAGTCCTTACAAACCTTTGCGAGCCATTATCAGGTATAGCATATGTGTGTCAGTGAGCGTCCTTTTAGGATCGAACTTGTTTTTTTAATAGATCAGCAACAGACCTTAGAAATGGTACACTAGGTTTAAAACACGACTTTTTGACCCTAACTCAAGCACAATAGCTGATACGTAACTGACTGTTGAATCTCTGAATTTTTCTGGATGTCCGCAAAGGTTATTCTGTTGGCATGCTTATTCCTATTTACTTTCTTTCCTAACCATCCGGGAGCTTAGAAATGTCAAATGCAAAAGGGTCTGCCTCTACGCAGTTTTCTGTAACCTACGAGGAGCTAGGCACAACGACACCGACAACTAAAAGGGTTCTTTCTAAAGTGCTACCGTTGGAATCGATTCCGAACAAGTAACATACCACAAAGACAATTACTACAAAGCCATTGTTGATTCGAAATTCGCCCGAAAATACGATAATGGGGACACTTGTTACAAGTGGGGGGCAAAAAGTGCTACGTCAAAGGGCGACTCATTTATTCTATAAAGTTTTTTTTTTTTTTCACTTCAGACGCGATTCGTAAGATTATATGTCAACCTGTGAATGATATGAAACAAAATTTCTAGCGTCGAATGCGACGGTGCGAATCATCACTTGCAGACATAAGTTCTGCGTTAATATTTGCAGAGAAAAATGATAATCATTCATAGCACATAAATAAATAAATATATATATTTGTTTTCACTTATCAATCATCTGTCCATTGATCACAAAACGTTCGTTTCGGATGAACGGAGCTTTGCCGCCGCTGCAGTTACCGTTTTACTCAAAATAGGGAAATTTGCAGTCTGTTTCTGTAGCCTGCTCGATAAACGCGCTAGAACCCGTTACGCGCGACGACACACGGTTATAACTGGAGCTAGGGCCTATAAAGGGCAAACAATTTCAACGCTGGCTCGAAAAAGGGAAGCCAAGCTATATAGGACGACCAAGAAAGAATACGTTTCCGCAGCCATCCAGGGCCCCCCACGAGGAGCTGGCCGCTTCTACGAGACAAGGATCCGTAACGGCATTGGGAATGGTTAGGACACTGGGACGCTTATACAGAACGGGAAAGAATTTGAACATGCACATAGGGTAGCAGGTCGGCAAAGTCGAATGAGAGAATCGTTTTAGTAACGGTGACGGTGCTGAGGAAATATTGTTGAGAGGGAGATTTTGAGCCTGGTAGTTGTCCTAGCTCATCGAGCGTATACAAGGTGCAAGACTTGGGGGTAGTTTCCAAGGGGCACAGGTCAGTGCCACCGAACGTAAAATCCGCAGACCGGCGTAGCATTACGAACTCACCGAAAAATACCCGTCTGGTGGCGCGCAACATAGCCTGTTTGTATACTTCGCTTTGCCCGCCACAGCAGTGACAGTAGCGGCTTTATCGGTACCTGGTTTTGGTGGTGAACCATTTCGCTATTGCGGAAAAAGAGTAAGATCGCTTTCGACGGTTGGCAACAGCCGTCACTGTTCACTTCGGTAGGATAAGGGAGCACAACCTCGACGGAACTGTTTTCCAAAGAAAGAGGTTTTTCTGTAGAAAGCAAAACAACGGCGCGCATAAGCGACCTAGTAGATCGCTTAGCTTCACCCAGAAGCCTCTCTTTGACTGTCGCCCGTTTGGGCAGGGCAAACTACGATGACGCTCTTTCGTCCACACGAGCCCCTATTAAGATCTTTTCGTTGCTCTCTTCTCTACCCCCTCACTAAGTACACTCCAGGGTACTAAAAGCAGCAAAATGTTTTCTGCAACAAAGAGTAAAAGCAGTACTGTTGCCGCTTTAAAGATATAAATAACCGACAGCATCGAGGCAATCGCCGAGCACATGATCGGCATAGCGCAGGGCAAAACGAAGCCAAAGGCCAATGACCTACGTTGTCCTTGTCGCTGCTGTTGCTGGCGATGTTGTGGAATACGTAGCCTAACTGGTGCAGCTGCAGCCTGATGCAATGCTAACAGATCGTGCAGTGTAGATGAAGTTAAAGTAACTTCCGCTAGACTAGGTTAAATTAGTCCTTAACTCTTTGGCAAGCATAACTATTAGGTGTGGTAAAGGCAACATTGTCACGTTGGTATAAATAGTAGACAATTAGTAAAAAAACACGAACAGAAATATAACTGAAGACCAGAGGCAGACTAATAATTAGCTTAAGATAAACCTATGATATATGCGTATTTGAGCACATACTTTCCGCTTTAGCCTATAGCCACTTTGCATATAGCTGGACATCTGTTTATCAGATGGCCAACTGGCTAGCGATCCGCGATCCTGACGTTTACGTCAAACATCCTTCCGTTGCTCCGTCAGCTGTTTCCCTACGACCGTAATACGAAATTTAGGATTAAATAGCGGGTTTATTTTATCAGTTCCCTATATCTCAGGATGTTCCCACCAGGTGACGCCTAGGTTAAGAATCCTGGGTCAATTCACTTCGAAGGAAATGGAACTTATATAATATATAGCATTTCGCACGCCGTTGTATTAGCGATCGCCGCTATAGCGATACAAAATTGAGAACATAACGTGTGAGAGCAAAAGAGGTAATGGCGTCAGAAAGGGCAGACAGTCGCTGCCCTGAGTCATGTGCTCCTCTTTTATTGCGGCCGCAGAGCTACAAACTTGTGTGGTGAACTTGGACGGAAGTAACATCACAATGATAGCCCGCTCGCGGCCTCGAATTGGTCCTGATAAACAATTATTTCAAAACAGATGGCAGATAACCAACAAACTGACCCGTACCACTTCCTAGCTGATAGCAGCAGTATCATCAGACCTTCCATTAAATAGCTAGTTCAAAATTGGTACCGAAGGCATTAGAAGTGCTTCGCTAAAACCGTGGACAATCGGTGTATGTTAACAGAGTAATATACGTAACAATAACGGTGAAAACGTCAGAATTACTTTAATAATTCTGCTCATCGCTGTACATTCAGGCATTCACGGAAAAAACAGAAAACTTACGGGTGAGTATGTAGGTGCACGGAACAGCTACTACAGAGTGTCATACTTTCTTTTATGTATATATTTTACCTTTATCTATGACAGGGATTTCTGCCCAGCTAAAAAGCAAGATGCCAAATAGTAAGAGTTGTCTGTCAGAGTTGTCTAAGCCGTTAAGGCTGGCCGTGACCATGTATTTCATGATACTTGCGCACAGATACGTGATACGTTTCACATTGATTTCAACACATCGCTGTGTTTATGTTATTCATCCCTATAAGGTATGTCACAATCGGATGGTCGAAAAAAAAGGGGAAATCCCAATCAAATAATAAGTGTTGAGTGAAACACAATGTTTTAGTTAGCTAAACCGTAGTTACCGCTTTAATAGAAATTTGAACAAAACCGTAGTTACCGCTTTAATAGAAATTTGAACATATCTCTATTGGCTCTTGAATACTGTTCCGACTCGTGATTTTAGTCATATAAATAAATAAGATAAAAAAAATTATAGTCTTCAACGTTTCACCGATTTTACGTCTTCAACGATTACAACTCTATATATATGTGCCTAATGATGACCGTAACCATTTGATACATCCTAAGACTATATAGTAGTGCTTCCGATACCTACGGTATACGAGCTTTAGAAGAACTTGATAGGATTTACATATAGCATCGTTTGTGCTCTGTTCAGGTGTCAATACTCGCAATAACAGACCTACTAGACAACCTGAGCCTACTAGACGAAAGCTTTACTAGTGCTAATGAAGACTAGTTAGTGTGATGAGAGCTTGTGTGTTTCATAGAATAGTTTCGCATTTTTTTTTCCTCTACATTCGTGTGAGTATGATTTATGTGTCGACCGCATGAGTCAAAAACGTGTTCAAGCTTCTTCGGGCTAGAATACGAGTATTCAATTATTTGCCTTTAAGTCACCATGGCTTAAGCTGTCAGCCTGATTCTGTCTCGAATTGTCAGACTATTGCATAATTTGGTTACGTTAATTATATGTTGGATGAAGAAGGAAGCATAAATCACCTGTCCATGTTAGCGGATAAGTCGTTGGTTACATTAGCTGTTATTCTATTTAGTTCGTGTTTGTACAAGAGAAATGGGCAGCTGATGCGAAAACAACGATCGGATGGCTCTGTGCGACAGTGGCGCCAATTTTCGAAATCGAAGGCAAAACAGGAGTTGAAAATATAGGTTGTGAGGAAGATAATTTCGAATTCGTCGTTTTGTTCAAAAATACTTTCAATAAAAATCGTTAGTCATTGTTTTTATCTCATTATCATATTAGTTGAAGCGTAATAATTTAATAAGACTAGAGAAGCCATTCAACAACACTATCAGAATAAGTTCTGTTAGATTGGCAGACATTTTAGCCAATATGCGCCAAAAGATTAATCTTAATGTTTCTGTTTGTCTCGATATCTTTAATCTAGTTTGCCTGTCCACCGGCCGACGAGTCCTTGTTCTGTTTTTATGACCACAATAGTTTTTTATATTTTTATTTTTAAACGCCTACGAGAAGGACGCGTAGTAAACACATTGCTAGAAATCATTGGTCAAGAAGCCAATCTCTCGATATTTGAGCGAGTGTACGGAACAATTCATAATCACCCCAAATGCCATATCCCAACGTCATATCGGTTATATAAGAGTGGTCTCAAAGGCTTCCATTGAAGAGATGACGAAGTCTTCAAACAACAGCTACGAGTCAACAAGGAGAAACGCTATTTGTCTATTATTTTCACGAAAGAGCTTTTAGCGAGATTGAATTGTTCGAGGTTCTCGATTGTGAGACCAGTCAGCACTCCACAAGACCTTTCTGCCCAATAGTCAAATAAGCAACACTATCCGGTTACGTGCGCAATAGAAATCCTACTGTTCGCAAGGAAAAGCGACCGGTTAACACAGATAAGAGGTAACCTGTACGTATCGAGTGTTATGTCCGGTACCACCTTTAGGCATCCCATTAGACGGTTAGCTACCGACATAGAACAACGTGCCTCCATGGCCGCGTTCGAACCCAGTCCATAACGTGTCCCTGAAATTAGCAGCCAAACACGCAGTCCAACTAAACTTTCACGGGTACGCGAAATCGACAAGCTGGCGAGTTACAATGTGTCGCTGGCCATTGTCCTGCCTTCCCTTCTAAGTTCATTGTTTTCGTCTTAGTCTTGACTTCCTTGGCGGTCTTATTTGAGGCCCTTCAGCGAAATGGAAATTGGGAATGGGCTTAGATTGTCCTCCTGAACTAGGGCAGTTGTCTGTGTAGAAGGCGGAACTTTGGCCTTTTTGTCATCATGGCTCTTCTGTTCTGCTGTACAAGCGCAGTGAAAAGGTTGAGCATATTTTTAGGGACACTCACTTCTGCCAGGTGCTAGCATGGCGGCACATTTAAGATGCTCGATGCGAATTATTATAATTATTATTAATAATGGTATACTTCTAAAAACGTTATATATACAAGTAACTATATACTAGCTTTTAAACGTTCTATTTGATATTCTTAAAATAATAAATATTATAGAAATTATAGTCATTTCGAATAAAGTAAGATTATATTAGAAAAGTGAGAATCATAAAATAAGAATAATGAGTATATCGATAAAACTAAAATGAAGAAGTTTATTATATTTCATCGCTTTATTTGGACCAACGGCGTTCTTGTTATGTAGGCTTCCAAGGTCTTGGATAAGCATTGTAAAATCCTGGATATCGTTTTATATTGCAATCCTTCATTTTCGCGCTGCAGGGACAGAAGCACCTCGCGTGGTATCGTACCTCTTGACGCAAAAATCTTTGAGAAGTGACTTATTAGAACTGAGGGGCTAATCGGACAAATGGCCGCGGTCTATTAGCAACTTGTATGGCTGTTGTTCTGCATCTGCAATGAAACGAATTTCCACCCGTTCAAGCTATAGTTGCTTTTAGGGCGCATACGTTTTCGACAAATCATCTTAAAAATAGAGCCTAAACAAAACAACTCGGGCCTCGGCCATAATTCTGAAGACCATTTGAACCCTCCAAACAAGGCTGCAACTTTGGTGAGCGACAGTTCGTGCTTCCGGGAAAAACAGAAAGACTAGAAAATTTACATTTTAACATTTACAACCTCAGATACAGTGGGAGCCTCATGCGTGCGTTCCAGGGGCTTGTCTAAATTTAAGCGTCGCGATAGAACTTGGCATTTGACAGTCCGCGCAGATGTAACTTATCTATGGTCTATCATTATCGGTATATATGCGCTCTATGGCAGTTAATGATCCTTATTCCCTATCTCTGGTTGCGTTCGCAGCAAATGTATCGATTAACGAACTTCGATAACGAAAAGTCGGTGTCGAGGTCGAGTCGACTATTTAGGAGCCATAATTCATGAGGGTGTCTTAAAGGGTGTTGAAGTTGCCGGCAGTGACCAGGCAAGCAACAGAATGAGAGGACAGCTCTTCCAGTGCACAGACAAGCTCCTCTACCATACGTATACGGTTGATTCTGAATCAGCCGGGCGAACATAGGATACTACAAGGCCTTGTATTTGGCCACGCGAAGCGATGACGTTATTTCTCACCATACATGGCTTGAAGTCACCTATCTTATGATCGTAGAGAACAGATGTGTTACCAGGACGGCCTGGCCTGACCTATTGCTCTTTAATGCAGGGCAGTACATAAAATAGAAACGCGGTAAGGTAGAAAAGCTAGTTACTCAAGTCTTTATGAGCACAAAAATGATGTACTCTCTAGGATCTCTCAAGAGGGCATCAACAGGGTTTTAAAACCCTCATAGTTTTACTACGTAATTCTTAGCTTCTCCTTAAGGTCCGACTTTACTGCGAGCACCGTAATCGTCCATACAAGCGGACGCAATGATTCAAAGTGTCACGTACTGAAACGGGTTCTGGCGGAATTGACGACTGCAGTTTAGTCGTTGAGGCCGGTGAGTATTAATAACATTTCCTGTTAGAACAATGATTACTTTGCTATCATATTGCCTATACCATTGAGATATTCCAACGCCTCCGATTCTGCGGCTAAAAGGTTCTTAGAAATAATTGATTTAAAAGTGCTCATTTGCTAGCCAGATGTGTTCCTAAGTATTAAACCAGATGTAAACATTAAACAAAAACGTGAATGAAATTAGCAAACGAACTTGACGTGAGAAGTTTCTCGGATGTTTTGTCTCCTAGTTGGCCTAAGCGATTCAGGCATCGATGGTTAACCTAGACAAACATCATTAGCTACGATAACGGCATAAGCCTATATTGTTGTAGCGAGATAGTCTCTATGATGCGTGATGTGAGACTGTGATTTTGGCTTTTGCGGACGAGTCGATTTTTTCGTATCACTGAAGCAGACGTCTGCCCAGATTTGATCTATCTCTAATTCTTTCCCTAGTTATGCGATCTGAAGAGCGACCTAGACATGCTCTCGATGAAGACCACGTTTAATAGTATTTTACTGGAGCGCAAAACCTAACAAGCGTTCGGCCATGAGCGGACTCTTACCTGAAAGAATTACGTGCGGCTGGTGTGCGCCTAATCTGAGGGACAGTGTTTCGCAATCTCAATATTTCGCTTCATTTTTAGAGTAGGCACGAACGGTCCAATATTTTCAATCTTTTACAAGAAGGTCGTTAACTTACTAAACGGTACCTATAGATTAATCCTTGCTTTCCGGTAGACTTAAGCAGGTGATGCCAGAAATAGGAAAGTCCAGAGAACAAATGTTATGGGATTAACGATAATTTGAGAGATAAATATTGGGTTCATATATATGTAGATATATACAATATGGGTCAAAGGTCATTTGTGTTCCAAGATAATGTCAATGATTAAGTTTACATATAATTATTATTTAAATGTTCACTTTTTCCTTCCATCGCAGATGTCCAAATTTCTACCGTTCTGGTTAATACGTTATTACTAATGATAACAAGCTTTTTGGTTCACAGATTCAGCTTCCATGGCGTGCTAAAAGAAAAAAGTACATTTAAGCGATTGGCATTAATGATTGTAGTGTCCGAAAGGCACGGTCTAATCAAATCGTAGTGCGCACATTTTTGAAACACCTTGTGTATGTATATATGCATTCTGGACGAGAGAGGGAGAGGAGTGTACGGGCAATCTGTAAGCTTCGACATTTAGAAAGCTGTTTAACGCGAAGCACTAAATTGGTCCAGCATTTTGGGGGAAGACTCAGCATAGTTCGAATTCAAACCGTAAAAGGCTGGAAATTATCATGGAGCATTATCGATTACTTTATAATTAATTACCAAGACAATTTTTGCCTTGTAGTTTTATATGAACGGGAAAGAAACAGGCTGTATTCAGGCAACAAGTCTGTCGTTTCTTTTGCTTTTCGACATCAGGGCATGCTTCGAAATATAGCTATTCCAGGTAGCTGAAAACATCGTTTCAACGTTTATTCTACAATGCATTGCACCGGCTCAATATGCGATTTCAACAGATCGAAGCAGTTGTGAGGCGGTCGATAAGAGCATGACTCCGGAGTGGATAGAAGCAGAGAACGCGAGTAGTTTGTGAAATTGCTTGTTTGAGGTTTATATCGGCCAACCTCGACAAGAATCGTTTTCAGATACTTTCAGAGATGCGGTCGCTAATCAGATCGATAGTTAGTCATAAAAATGAATTGTAACTGCCGTACGTTTTTTTTTTTATTTAATGGGGTTTACTCGAAAAGTCGATATTTAGGTGATAAGGTGATAAGATAATAAGGTGAACAAGCCGTATCGGCTTGCTATTCCCGCTCCCTAGCTCGTCTAGCACCACGTAATTTCCACAACGGCAGAGACGTGCACACAAGTACCACAGGAAACTAAAAGTGGTGCCCCTATGTTAGCATAAAAAAGGCGTAAACATTTCAGCGATTACAACTGGACCTAGGTTCAATTAAAACCGCAGGATGTCGAATGGTATTGTTGAGGTCTAACACATTGTTTGAAAAAGGTCAGATGATTAATCTGCATTTCGACATAGCCCAAAATAAGGCTAACTGATACAAAGACATCGGACCGGACAAGATCTAATCACCATGCTTCGCGACAACTGCAGCCCCCCACTGCAAAAATCGTAAAGGCCGTCCTGCAAACATTAAGAGGTTCTTCAGCTGCCCGCTAACACAAACTTTAGCACACAAATCACATGTTTTTTTCCTTCCTTATCGATCTAAATTAGCGGCCACATTGCTGCAATTTTGAGACCTGATCAGACCATTCCTTTGAAACCAATTGTCGAAGTTTCGGCGAAACGGGTTCAAACATTTGGGCAGAGTTCGTCAATCACGGAAGGGGCAATATTGTGGACCAATGTAGTATGATTCTTTTCACTTCAAACATTCTATCAAGAACAAGATTAGGCTAGACCGTGAGCTTATTGCCAGTGCTCTGCCCAGCTGTATTATATGTACGCCACACATTTAGCTGTTGATATTTGGAACGGTAAAAAATAAAAAAAAATATAATCTTTTGGAGTGATTCTACATAGGGCTCTATTTAGTGTCGTCCTAGTTAATGGGTCGTTACATGCTAGCGGTTCTGACCCTGCCCAAGTAGTTCGGAGAAAGCGCCCGTAACATAACTTTTCAGTGCAAAATTGTGGTATCGCGTGTTGTATTTAGCCTGAGGGACCAATTTGTAAATACATTGAAATAATAATTGAGAGCGCAAGAATTACGGGCTGCTAGCAAATATAGTTAAATACACCAAGTTGTTTCTTGTTAGCGTATTTGTTCTTACCGTCGAATCGTTGAGTCTACCGTCAGATGGACCTTTGGCAATATCTCGAAAACACGCTAGCTGCATAAATAAAAGGACAATATTGCTGGGAAAGCAGTTACTTCCGACTGCTGACTGTGGTATTGACACCAAACCTATCGACTGACTGTAGATAGTTAAGATTGACTGACAATTCATTTTGTATGAAACGATCTCCAGTCTTATTGTTCACCCGTTGAAGATAACATTGCATCGTTGCTCTCTCACTGTCTACATGACCAGCGGTACAAAGCCGGACAATACCTTTAAAGGCCACTAATGAACAAACAAAACAAAAGTCAGTCCGTTCGGCTGTAATAGCATTTCACATCTGCATTGTAACGGACATATATGTTATACAATATTATTATAGCGTACGTTTACGAGCAGAACTTGGACGTTAAGCTAGCTATAAGACGCCACCAACTTTATAGAGCGTTAAGTATAAAATGAGAGTACTACCCTGTCCTGCATTTTCATTTTATTATACGTCTCATTTAGCCGCGTTCAAAAAGCGTACCCTTTGCCAAATTCTGAGTAGGAGATACGAGGACTCTACCTCGCTCTTCTTAATCGGCTACTGTTTATTTGTATAAAATCAGTAGCCTCAAAACGATACTTTTAGATCGCTAAGTGTCTGGATAATTTCTAGTTGACTTTCATGAATTCTATCGCATCAATTTCGTTTGCAGATTTGGGCGGTGAGGCAGGGCTTGTCCCCATCGCAGGTGTCCGCTTGGCGGATGGCTTTTTTGATTATTCAGCAACAGCCCCGGCGTCACGAAGCTTTACGCTAAACACGTTGGCGTTCCGCGATGGCGACGTGGCTTTTCATAAAAATGCACACGGGGCAATGCTCTCTACGCAACATCGTTTACAGCCAACAACTAACGTGCAGTTGCCACATATTAAACAGGAATCCTTCAGCGATTTGGTGTGTGAGAGTCCGCTGACGACTGCGGTCGACCAGACGGTCGCGTCCCATAGTATGTCCCGGAACGGCCACGCCGTACCAGATTTAGACGCGTCACTTTCATCGTCATCTTCATTACTGACCTCCTCGGCAACCTCGTCATCCACGACAGCATCGACCAGCGAGACACAACAGCACTCGAGTCCGGGAGTAACACAGGCAAGCAATGTGGGGAGTGAACTTCATATTCAGTCCCGGAGCGCTCAGTTATCATCGTCATCACCATCTTCGCAGCCTCGGCGTACGTCCTACCAACGTCAGCAGCAGTTGCAAATTGCGTTGCAGATAGCGTCAACACTAGGAGACGTCTGCCTTCCATTTTCTAGTCAAGGTACAAGCCATATACACACATGACGTATGTCAGATACCCTTCTAGGTTGAGACACAGTTTTCCCTCCATGTTCTTTTACGCGTTTGACATAGAAAAGTTATATAGATCCAACCACGCACAGAAGACTATGAAAGAACAAGGGAGTAAATTAAGAGTAAAACGGAGATTTCTATATCAGTTACTAGCTACCACTCGTTCGTTATCGTGAAAAATGAATACCTTCAAGTAGGAGATGAGAGTAGGGAGCCAAAGACGCAACGTAGTAAAAAGTGACAGAAGAGTAGTTGAGAAAGAAGTTAACGGGAAGGCTGAAAAAAGGTAAGTTCTCATTATTTGTGAAGCCTATAAGGGCGACGATGGGTAGCGGCTGAGGGGTTTCAACGTGATTTCAGGAGCGGTTTACTGTTGCAATCCTTGTTTATCTGACCTGATTGTATCTGTTCCTGTCCCCTGCCTTGTTACGGTGCGCACAACTCTGTTCCGATTCCCATAGCGGCACTGTCTCATATAGTCAATGTCTCTTAGAACGAAAGACACGAGTGTTCCGTTCGTCTTGGTAGAGTGTAGGGGTGGTCGTTGGAGTCATTGGACTCGAAAGGTGTAGTACACAGTTCCGTTAGTGCGCCATTACGACGATCAAGCGATCGGGTGAACTGAAGCACTTACTACAAGCTTGGCTCAGAATGATTTTCTCTACTTGTGATAATGATGCCAATCGCATGTGGCAAATATCAAACATACATAAGAACAGGCCTTTCTCATTATAAGGTTATTAAACGGTGGCGAAAGCAGGTCCTTCGCTGTACCCTATTCATCGGGAGATCATAATGAGTACACGCTTATTAAAGCCTTTTCCTCGGTACGAATCGTTTCACGGACTAAGCGCTGCTTGTTTCCCGCGAAACAATACAGGTTTAGCGACTACGCTATATTCTGTGTCGTGTTTTTAACAGGCCTCTAGTATAGAACAAACTCGACTGCTTGTTGAACGTCCTCGATTATATCACTTCCTGAGTTATTTGAAAATGCCGGTCGCTTTGCGGTCGGTAACAATTCTAAATTGGACTAGTTGCATATACCATTAGTTATAACAAATTCCGTCGTCCGCTAGACCGTAATGTTGTTAATCAAGGACCATTTTGCTCTCATGAGTCGGAGTAGGTCTACTTTCGTTGCTTCCAGAAAGAGATTAGCATTCGCGAGCGAATGATACAGCCTTCAATCTAGGGTAGTGTGGAGATGAACTATTTGATACAAGCCTATGTTTCATCGTGTCCGAAATAGTTGGTAGCAATAATATCGACTATATTACCCCAACGATCAAGTACCTCTATTGCTAATCAGTATTCTTTTTGGAAAATTCCACTTACCCCCGAGTAATCGAGCCATGGCTAGCCATCGATCAGTGTATGATTATTTGATAGAAACGTTCGTTGACAAAACTTTGGATCTAGAAATCATCGCCCCTTTTTGAAGACCGCCTGAACAACTAAGTGCATCATTTTATGATATGGATCATCTCAGATAATGATCAGCTAATTTCAGCTTGGTCAGATTGTCGGAAAAAAGAAAAACATTTTTTATCATAAGCAGAATACATAGGACTAATATAAATGCATTTACTCTAAAGCGTCTAACGCACTTGAGCATCATTGGAGGCTAACAATAGCATCGTCGTTGCTGTTGTACATTGTATCCTGTTCAATACTGCGTGCGATCATTGTATTGCTACGCAAACTTTTATGGAACCACTTATGGAAAGGGCAACCCGCTAGAAAGGGACCTAATTATGTGTATATACTGATTAACGTTTGTTTTTTTATAGGTTTGTACTCTTGCCTTTCTCATACGCAACTCCCTTATAATACCTTTTGTAACCTGGAAAATTGCTTATCACGTTTGCTAGGGGCTGGACTTTATACAAAGGCTAATGTATTGTACTATAAATGTATACGATGTATGTAAAGGAGCCATTCGATCCTCGTCTGGCCCGTAGCTTACGGCAGAATTACTGTTGTTTGTATGAGAAATTAGACTTACCGGCACCGAAAACTGATTTTAGCTGGAAACAAATTAATTGCTGCTTGTGTTGTCATGTTGTGTATCTGTCAATTCTAAATTCAAGGTTGTTAGTGAGTAAAGAAAGGTAGTTGCTTTAAGTACTGTCCACAAGAAAACGAAGACGGGGCATATTTAAATTCGACCACCCTATCTCTTCCAAATTTCAACGAAGAATAGGCTATAGGTGTATAAGTAACTGTGTAATGATTTACGTGATTTCGGCAGCATGCCTATTCGTTCTTCGAACTATTCAAGCTAACACTCTACTATGTGCTACAAACATCGACATGGGACGGTCATGACAGTATCAACATTGTGCCGTATAGTGGAAAGCCACTGCTAATGGGAGCTTAGCGCGGACTTACAACACCAATTTGATTGCGGCCTTTTTGGGACCGGTCAATTGGGCGGTCGGGTCATCGGGTAAACCAATTTTACTATCCATATTATGCATGACGGAACAGTTCGGTGCACTGCATAAGCAGCTCAAAAGGGGCACTTTCGATACCGAATAACAGCTTTTCCGTGCACAGACCGCGTTCAGTGTTACTAGTAATGCTTTGTCTATAATGATTGCATATAAAAAAAATTAAGATGTTTGATAGCTCGAAGGACAAATTACGAGGCTAGATACGCCTAAATGTGACCCCTTATCCAGAAAAGCACGGAGACTATTCAATGGGAGAGAGCCAACATTGTCTTTCTTAGGCCTTTTGAAAGCTGCTATGATACAAGATAGCGGCGATAAACGATGTTAGACTAGATTCCTTATATTCTCATACTTATTCTTCTATTTTTTTTTTTTATTTTTCATTAGCTGTTTCAAAGGGAGTCGTCTCTACGGGAATGGTGTCACTGGCCGCGAGTGCCGGCCCATCGGGGTCTGGCCACCACACAAGTCACCACGGGGGTCACCATGGCCCCCATGGAAGTGGTCATCATTCTGCCACGTTAGCTGGTAACAATCAACGAATCCAGCGCAATATCGCTGAAAAACAACGGCGGGACAAATTGAACTCGTCTATTTCGGAGCTGGCCACCATGGTCCCAATGGTTGGAATGTCAAGCAAACGGCTAGACAAAACGTCCATACTTAGGTAAGTTATATAGTTTATTAGTTGACAACTTGATTAGATTGAATACTAGACCGCGGAAAATCATTAAATTTTTTACAGTTAAACGATGTCTAAATATGGGCCTGAACCCACTACGAAGTGTTCTTCTTCTATACGAACACAAAACAACCAGTTGTAGTGGGTCGGTAAAGTACGTATACGTGTATCGATCATCTCGGGCAATTTTTATCATGGCCCTTATGATTATCTGCGATTTTGTGCCCTCACAAAAAATATCCTATGATAAAAATCATATCTGCGAACAATAATTTGTACCAAAAATTTTACAAACGTTAACTTATTTCGAGCTTACCTTCAAATCGAGCTTAACTTTTTAGAAATAGCCAGATCTTCGCACATATTGATTTTTTTCATTTTCTTCAGTAGAGTGAAGTATGATGTTGGATATAATTGACTCGAAAAACAATTAAGACTTTTCTTTTTTTTGGCAGTGTTTTCGTATTGCTTACTGCTTGATCTTACGATTGGCCTCATATATCCAAAGAATTTTTAAGTTATTTCACCTCAAAGCGGTGCAACAACGGTAGTAACTTAAGTAGTGACGGCTGAGTTGGACCGGAAGCACGGGGCAATTGGCGCAGATGTACGTGACACCTGCTACAGCTTCACAGGATGACGTGGACGTGGTAGTGAAATAATAATCAAAGGGATAACAATTGATAAAATAGACTAATGCAACAAAGTAAAAGAGTGACTCGAACATTCAGTGGATTTAACTAGAGCAAGCTGATAAACCGTAATGAGAACTCCGACAGCTGGAGAAAGGGCGTAGAGTAAGAAGAAACACTGTAACTAAATAGTGGGACCGGTATAACAAGACGATAGGACAGTATTGGACAAGGGTTGAGAAGTCGGCTCTAAATGAATCGGGCCTAAAGTGACTAAGCAGGGATAACAAGGTAGCATTGGTTATTGTACGGTACGCGCAGTTAGTTTTTGGAACTTCGGTGTTTATTGTAAAAATGGGTAGACTTTGTATGTCTATGGTGATCCTGTGTGCGAACCGAATCAAGCGCGGCAGCTCGTCACGCATCTTCTAAATTAGTGCATGCGAAGTACGCGGCCAGGCGCATTCAGGCGAGCGACTTAGGACTAATTTAGCTTATCTGTTCGAGTGATCTAGGAAATAGTTGAGGGTAGTCCGTCTCTTTCATATGCCGAAGCTGATTCCGTATTACATCAGTTTTTAGTGTTGAAGAAAAAAATCATAATAGAATACCACTATTACCTTTACCTATACAAGTATCCGCCAGATGGTTGCGTTGTCCAACTCACATGTTTTGAAAGGTCACCATCGGGTCAGGGCCGCTTAGATTACCTTCTATTTTACGTACGCGGGCTACGTCCCGCAATAACTGTCCATCCTTCCTTCCTAGTTAATTTACTCAGTGCAAAAAAATTCGTAAATGCCATTGGTATGTATAAAACGACATCTTATATTAGTGGATGTATAAATAGCAGAAGGAAAAATGTCGTCTAATTCAAATAAGTAAAATCTATGTTCTCGATCCAGCCTTATCGTTAGGACCAGTTTCTTCTAAATGGGTCGTGCTTTAACTGTACTTACTATATTATTAATTAGAGTGCTTATTTATATTACTAGCGTTTTTGACCGTTTTTTTTTTTAATAAACTTATTGGCATCCATTTTGACGGAAATAACGCCAATTGGAAAGGCAGAATATATGCAGTAATAACATTTTTAATAGCAGTGACTAGAAATGATTTTGTCAGATCTGGCTGTTCAAACGCCTACTGGCTAAGGGAGTAAAATGAAAATAAAAAAAAAAAAAAAAAAAAAAAAAAAGTAGAGTGCCTATATCACCTTAGATACTAGTCGGAACTCGTTCAGATGATATTTCATACAGTTAATCACTGTGCCATTTTGAAATTATCTAAATAAAGGCACTTAGCATTGAATGAAAATAGATCTCTGTTCACAGTACGATCGATCTGCTTGTCATATGCTGAACAGGCTTAGCGCAGGCCATCTTCGGTTCCATCAGACCCAGCTGGTGAGTAGGTTGGATTTTCCCGGCGTGATTCAGGACAACCAGAGTGCTGGACCTATCCGACGAAGGAGACGTTGGCGACCCGCCTATGTCAATCATAACCATCTACGGGAGCTGATCGATGCTCTTGAAGGCTTCGTTCTTGTGACTAATATGCATGGCAAGATCATCTACGTATCGCCAACGGTGGAAGGTTTTCTCGGCCATCAACATGTGAGTCAACTAGAGGACGTGCCAATAGTAAGGACGTTTCTAAGATTTCGCCGACGTATGGACAACACTTGACGGATACGTACGAAACAACTTCTTTCTCATGGAATAGATTGTCAAATACTGGAAGCCACGCGTGGCGAATAAACCCAGTTTGCGAGAGAAATCTTATCTACATATATCAGAGATTTTTAATAGGTTTAAAAGTAGGAAAAAGAAATTATCTTGTTCTGCGAAACGTCATTCAGCTAACTAGGTAGACAACGAGCGATACGCGACATGCTTGCATCGAGCGTCCTATTCCTACCCTAATCAAACGTTGTGCCTAGTCGTTTGAAAGGCAGCAAACTCGATAGCGGACTGCTGCTGCTGCTGCTGCTGCCGCCCGATTAAATGGCAAAGCTTTGTGGATTTTCTAACATTAATTTAAATAATGTCTGCTTAAATATTTGTTTGATGCAGATCGAGATGATCGGCCACTCATTATTCACTTTCATGCATGCAGCGGACGTAAACAATGTCCATATGAAACTACAATCACTATTTTTAGCAAAAGAACAGTATCGACTGATCGGCGACCAACTGGTGTGCGACGACGTCTCGTTTTTTTGCCGAATACGTGAAAAAACTCAACCACGATCTGAAGTCATCACGTATCAGGTTGGTGACGTACTTTGTACTCGTAGACAGTAACTGATTTGGGTTGCTGATCACAAATAAATGCACATGTATTGCTATGATGCAGCTACAGTTTCAATGGACATCGCCTCTGAAAATTGATCGAACAATGTTTTCTATATTTAGGAAATAAAAAAAAAAAAAAGAGCCCATAATCTATCGTCAAATCTAGAACCTTCTCGTAGGCTGCGTTTGTCTGTGATAACTTCAATATTGGTCATTTATCTGTTTCTATAAATATACATTTATTTTTTGCACCACAAACGCGTTACCCCGATGTGTAAAATCCTATTATTTTTTCGCACAGGCAATCTATGCGATTGGACGTATCGCAGGTCCAGCTAGGTTCGAAGAGAATAGCGGTATGGGAAGCGCTCACAGTACAGCTCTGGCTCATAATTTCAGCCCTGCGAGATTTTTACTCAAGACTTTCGTTCGCATTTTGAACGCTTCACCCTACAAAGAGCTTTCACTCACCGACGCTAACCGAGTAGGTTATCAGGGACTATTTTATAACTGGTTAAAGTTTTACCGCTGAGATTCAATTAATCAGGTAACTAGAAGGTGAAATTCATTTAAACTGTAGGAAAAATGCCCGACCTTCTAATGCACCGCAGGAGCGTCTCACGATATACGAAATAGCGTTGCGAAATACGTAACAATTAACGTTGACTGAAGATCTTCCACTCTGTCCTGTCCCTGACTGAAAGTAAACTCTACAGACCTGACAGTTGTGCGCTTATTTACTATTTTATTACATATATCGCACGTACCCACTGAACTCATAGACAGTAAATCGTAACGTCTTCTCCAGTTGTCAAGATACTGTGTTACTGTAACATGTTTGGCCGTTACTCGCAGTAATTACGTAGTGGCCTAGGTTCGAATCGTTTTGAGAGCTTTTACGTCAAGTACTCAAATGCCATTGAGTACTTGACGTAAAATTTGAAACGTTGTTGAGATGATGTTAGGGTTAGATTAATTTTGAGTCGTCGCTATACTATGCCAGTAGGTCATTGACGGGACGGAAAATAAACAGCAAAGGTTTTTATTTGCTTGAATGAAAGTAAGACTCCTTTCAGCCATCAACTTTTAATTAAGCACCGTTGAATAATGAAATCCAGTACTGTATGAAATTATAAGGCGAAGGCATCTCGTGAAGTTTCGTTCAAAAGAAACACCGCAAAACTGTGCTCACCTCTTCCTGGTATCGTTATCGAACATCGCCATTTTGGCTGTGAGCTAAAGAGTCTTCACATATATAATAACAGTATGTGAAGTCTACTAAGGCACTTAGCTTGATTTCCTGCTACGACTGAACCCGGCTAGTTTAATACCATTTGAGCATTATATGCGTGGCAGATTTTCGTTTCAAATGTTTGTTTTCTGTGTCATTTCTTAACATTTACAATCAAATTAACAACTGGCTAATTATTATAGTTATGTGGTTATTGACTAAGCGATTCAAGCATAATTTGCCCGTTTCTTAATAAAAATTTCCCTCTCAGGTAGTTGAATTGAAGAAAATAATGCTTTTCATCCTTCGTTCCATCTTCCTGCCTATTCTTGTTACAACACATAATAACAATAGTGATATTAAATCTGGATAATTTTCATCGATCGGGTATTCTGTGTCTTTATATACAGTTTCTGTCATCTTGTTCCATAAAGTAAAATTTTCACCACTACCGTCTGCCATGGCTGCTGTTACACTATTGATGTGAGTCTATCTACGTAATTAATCGTTCGTTTTTTGTTAACTTCAAATATCGTACGGGAAACTGGACAGCTTTTGAATGATTTCCCTGTTTCAGAAACGATTTTCCTTGTATTATTATGATGCAATTGTTTGAGGAGAGAAGGTTAGCCGACGCCGAATCTTTACCTCTATAGCAATCTTCGTAACGCTGTTTTGCCCACCCTTCTAACCTTGAAGAGACTGAAAAACTTGCTTTTCCTGCTTTGTTAAGGAGCATCGCTGATTTGGCCAATATTTTGTCTCTATACACCTGATCGTTCGTCTGGCGAGCGTGCGATCATAATGCCCTTGGCAACTGGTATTTACATATCATGCCTTTGTACTATTTTATCCTACTCTTCGGGCCCCAGTAGTAGACAAATGAATACGTGAAAGATTTCTGCCGTCGATCCTGTGCTATCCGCAATTATGGTGATCGTACTGTTGCGAGTCCTTCCTTATGCCAGTCAATCCCAGCGGCAATTGCTCATGACTGATGTCATCCAATAGGTGGCTGTCATAACACAGATTACCCCTTAGTAGAATCGGTTTAATGATACCGCTTTTCTTTTGCTTCCTTTGTTATATAACAACTTCTTTTTTTAGTTTACGAATCTTGGTAATCTCTACCTGTCCTACTTCCTACTGCTTGGTCATCTGAAGGACGAGTTATAGGTGCGAAAAAAGGCAACAAATACAAGTCATACGCGATGCCATCTCCGGAATTTCATAAGTCTCCACATCCTTATCTTACCCTTTACTCCACACACTTGCTGATATTTTACAGATCCATAAACTACGCTTTGCCCCTTACCAGTTAGTCCGCTTGGGGCTTCTGGATAAATCCTTACTGAGTGGTCACTCAGTGGACCCCATATGTTCCTGAACATCGATCACTCTCCTCACCCCCCTGATCTTCATTACCAGTTATCGCACCAGAGCCTAAATAATCATCTTAAAAAGCTTATCTACTTACTCCTTAATTGTTGTTTATTTGACTTGTTCATACATTCTTCCGTCAAGCCCCTGCGATTGCGTTTGTTATAGGGCGTCACCTAATATTAGGTACTTGCCTATATATATATATATATATATAGGGCGCCGTGGCTTGCCCTACTTGGCTGTGCCATGAACAAAATGTTTGCTTTGAGTTGAGTCAAAAAAGAGGCATACATACGTCCTACGAACCCTACACCCTGATTCATGTAAGACCTTTAGAAGGAAAGGCGGTGACTATTTAGGCAGGCCAACATTACTAGTGCCATCACTCTAGAACTGCATATGTTTTCGATGAGATACTACCGACACTCACCATAAACGGCATTCTCATTCTTGCTCATTATGTGTACTTGATGTCAGCTTGTTTTGTTTTCTTACCTTATATTTATGCGTTACGTACGCTGACGTATAGCCATATGTACTGCATTAAGTTGCCCTGCACGGTTACCATTAAAAACAGGTCGCCTGACGATTTATATCGGTGGCCAATCGCGGTAGAAAATAAACCTGTGGAGCCGTTACGGCCTTCGCTAATAACACAAACTTTATGTCGAGCCAGTTTTCGGAGAGTATTTTGCGCTCAGGAACTACTTTAGGAGCAGGCGGCGCCATTCGGTGCTACGTTACAAAATGAGTGTATGTTTTAGCAGTGCCTGAAGCTCACTTTCGTGATTTCGTGGAACTCAATAATGAATTCCGGCGCATAATAAAAGTCATATATTGAGCATGCACCCAACCTTGTTTTGAGAGTCACCTTTTTACACCATCGTTCAATAGATCATTTTTAACATTTAAGGGCAATTTTTTTTAACCCGAATCAGCTCTGAGTTGTTCCGGTTATCGTTTCACCACTGGGGGCGCAGCTTTAACGGTTGTATCGACGGCTGCCAGTGTCGCTGTTATAGTGATCGTTGTTGACCGATAATAAGCTTCCAACAGTTAGCCTGTATGGCGGCGAGTGTTTCCGTTAGCGTTCGCATGGAGTTTATGGACAAGCTTCAGATTTACACCGATGTTGCCCGATGAAAACGTCGTTGTTTCCCTCTACCACACGATTCGCGAAAAATCGGGACAAATAAGAATCGCTTAAAACAAGGCATACGTAGAATTACGCGCTGATCTATTCTATCGTTAACGGCTTTTTGACAATATAGGACGAGTACGTGACACGTCATAAGTTGGATGGTACAATCATCTACGCAGACCATCGTATTGGTGTGGTGACGGGCCATCTCCCGCACGAGGTCATTGGGGTGTCTGCCCACAAATACATGGACCCGTCAGATGTTGTTATTGCCCTATTTGCCCAAAAACAAAGTAAGTACCTTTTGCTTAAATTCACGCTCATCTGCAGAAGGACAGTACGTACAGACAAAATGACGCACAAATCAGAATGATATGACAGCAACGTTTCTGATATGCGTGCCGTAAAAAGCTAAGAACTGCCATTCACAGTATTGTGTACTATGCGCACTGTTTATAGAATGCTTCAAGGAAATGAAATAGCCGCTTACCTGTCACAAAAAGCATAATATTGTTATAAGATATACGGCTCGAATACCGCAAATAAAATCACATAGTTTTTCATAGCATGGATTGTGCACATGGTACAAGTGGCGCCCTCTCTAAACATTTCCTGACGTGGTGACGAGGGGAACAATTCCCCAAACTCCCTGGGGTACCGGCTTTGATCTCTAGCTGAGACTAAACGGTTTTCCAAGCTCTTTAAATGTTTAATTTCAGCTAACCTCCCAGTTGTGTTTGACCAGCACGCATATCATTCAACGTATATTCGCGATTATATTTCCACCGTACCACATATCGGTTCGGTTCGGCCCTAAAGTCCGCACTTACATAGTCAAAAGACCCCCGCTGTTTTTAAATACTGTAAATAAATAAATTTAAATAGATAAAAAACTGTCGCTTGACTAGCTTCCAAGACTAACTACGGCCTGCAGCGTGTACATTAATAACCATGTCACCCCTAGCTTGTCCATGAGCTGCGTTGTGACTCCGAAGTCGACGCTATCGGTTATTGTTTTCAGTGTTAGCTTCGCACTCGGGTAAAGGCGTTGTTGTATATCGGCTTAGAACGCGGGGCGATGACTATATATATCTTCGTACCTCGGGTTACCTACACTATGATCAAACCACGATGCAGGTAGGTACGATGGGTACAGGTATTCGAACAGGAATTTCTGTCCCGTGAAGCGTTCAGTTATTGAACAATTTTTTTTTTATGCTCTTACATGAACGTATTCTGGAACGGCATTTTTTCGATGTTTGGTTTCAGTTAATTAGAAAACGTATAATGCCATCGTCTGTCGTCTAATCGAAATCGGGTGACGGTTTCAGGTTGACCACTTTGTGTGCGTAAATACGTTAATGTCGAAGGAAGAGGGTGAACGTGAACGACAGGAGTTATGCAACCGGTTTTCGCCACACATCAACTCAGTGACCGTTGAACATCTAAATGATTTCTTCAGCTCAGTCCATGCCCATACCCTCAGACGCATACAGCGATCCAAAGAATCCACCGAAATCAACTTAAACAAGCATGGTACGTTGCGTTTCAATATCAGCAGACACACATCTTGATGGTTTAATCTTCTTCATCGAACTATGGCACGAAAAACGCTCTTTGCCGGCTTTCGTACTAACTGCCGCTTAATCCGCTAATGACAGTTCCAGGTGGTTCTGCATGCGATCCGTTAGCGCTGGAGAACCTTGTAGAGCCCAATTTACTCCTCGGCTCGAATTGCTTCGTCAAACTCAAAACCGAGTATGATTCGGAAGATCTCGAGGAGATATCGGTAGGCCGAATGTCCTGCGTTCCTGACGGAGAGCGAGCGTCCTGTGCCTCTGGCGACACGAGCCATCCCGCTTGTTCGACGATGGATTCAAGTGCACAATCACTAATTCGTAACGCTGAATCA
The DNA here is from genome assembly GCF_002443255.2 of Varroa destructor. Classification (NCBI taxonomy): domain Eukaryota; kingdom Metazoa; phylum Arthropoda; class Arachnida; order Mesostigmata; family Varroidae; genus Varroa; species Varroa destructor. The sequence continues at coordinate 65,661,459 of NW_019211454.1, read as the reverse complement.
TCCAGTCTCGTAAGCAGGTACAACTGAGTGTGTTTTCTTCTATGCAGGTCGTAAATCGGCTTCTACCTGTGTAAAAGCAAAGGTACTTTAATTTTCCAAGTGCGAGTTCTGGTGGAAATTAATATTGTGTCTTCTATAATTACTATATTCGCTCCACGAATAAAAGAGACGAACCCAGAAAGGGTTGTGGGGTCTATGTCGACTGCCGCACTGAATTAGGACATACCTTTTTTTTCGCGCAGGTCAAACGATGGTGTAGAGGTTTCAAACCTGCCCGTTATGCCAAGTACGTCGCCCGTCGCTTCCGATGCGAGAATCGGAATAGGCGTAGAAGTCACACAATTTACGCAGGGCCAGTTTTCGTCGAATGTCAACGTTCGTCAGCTGATGCATAGCCGACAGTCGAATCAGCAACACCTGCAACAGCTGCAAAGTAGAAAGGCTAAATGGAACAGCTGCAATTTTCAACGTAAGAATACACAGTAGATTCTTGAATCAAATTCGATTTACCCTTGGAGCGTACGGGCGGCGCTTGTCAGAGCTAATCGTCGAAAAAAGGCAGACTAGACATATGGCCAACATGAATTGGATTTGTTGGAAAGGGAGCAAATCCTAATATTTCTCGATAAATAGGTGCATTTCCGGCGCGTTCATAAAAAATTGGGTAATTTAAGGTATGACTGTGCTAATTGAGTTACTCAAGTTATTAGCTAAGATCTCTTCAATTATCCATTATAGTCTATTTATTGGTTCAGAGGCTTCAATGAAAGAAGCACTGACTTGCTTAGTTAAGTTAGAAAAAATGGTGTTCTGCTTACGAGAACCTCGAAAATAATGCCAGCACTTCAGCGTTGTCTTCAAGCCCTATCACGCTTTCATTCAGACTTTCAACGTCGCAGATGATGACTTTATAGAGCAGATACCATAAAGGACACACAGTAGCTAGACACTTGGCTAGTTTTTCCTTCTGAAAGAAAAGAGACATAAAAATCGTAAAATTCATAATTCTCTTTACACGACTTCTGCAAATAAACGACGAGATATCTACTGAATTAGTTATTCAGTAATCACAAAGGGGGTTATGTCCACTGGTAAACAAGACGCAAATTTAGGGTTTCCAAAGAAATTAGATTAATTTGAGCTAGTGCAAAAATCGGCTTCCTAGATATAACGATATGTTCCAATACTAACCCTATCCTTGTTAGCGGGAAGCCTATTTTTTTTTTAACTTCGAATCCAATCGATATTTGAACCTTCTATAAGCCCGTTTCGGCACCCCGGTTCCTTTCTCCTTATGCTTCATTCCAAATTGATGTTTCTGTCATGATTCTAGGCTCTGTGTTAACCGCCGTTGGAACGCATCATCGGAACTCATCGGGGTCGAGCATAGGCTACGCCCCGTCAGGATCGCCGTCGTCAATCTGTTCATCGCCCGTCGATGATGCCGTTCATCGTAACATGTAAAGAACAGCATTACAAAGAAGTGTACATTTCACTTCATCCACCCGTAAAACGCAACGTTCAATGCATCATTCAATCACAGCGGCACATTATCGCGGTAATCTTCGATATCATATCTGTTTACTGCTTCCAGCTGATCTACAATCATTGACCGGCAGCTCGTCGTATCAACCGATGGTTAGTTTCAGGCTAACTCGTAAATTCGTGTCGGCAAAAAAATCAGCGACATTCTGAGCAAAGTATCTCAAAATCAAAAGGCCAGTTGCGATGCCGTGTCAGTAGAGTTGACGCAGAAAACACTCTACGTAATCCTGTTTATTAGACTCAAAGATATTGTCATTGCTCAATACCGAAAATTCGATACCGTTACCAATTAATGCTCTTTTCCATCGAAGTTATTGGCATCGACTTCCCGTCGTGTCTGTTCGACGAGTCTTTGACTATTGTTTTGGCTATTACATAGTGTGACAAGACTGCGAGACCAGACGAAAATTCACTCAATAAGCGTCGTTGTTCCGCATGCAAACAAGACAAAAGATTAGAGCTATTTTACACACAGAAGTAAATGATATTCTAAAGTTAGATTACGCATGGGGCCTTGCGTATATTTGTATGCCGATGGAAGCCCCCCTCGGCATCTATGATTCTTATCATTGTACTATCATCTTTGCAGTAGAAAAAAATTCAGTGGGGAGTTACTATGATGAATGTCACTGACGAACCAGTCTGAACGGGTCGGTCATAAAGTTAAACTGAGCTGAAAGCAAATTTAGATACTGTCCTCAGAGAATGCTGAAACCAGATTGTTGTAGATATTTTTCAGTATTTTAGCAGATCCGCGCAAAAAGAGATTGGAATGAAAAACCGTAACTTCGTGAAGTATATACATCGGTAGGTAAGATTAATACCTGTGTACTCGCACAGTACATAAAAATGCTCAGCTTCCGCCTTTTAATGGCCCTATATATTTAAGAAGCAGAAGAAAGATTTCAAATGATCCAAATGTATTTATAGCACCTCTATGAGAAACCATAAAACTTATATATCAGTTCTGTAATATATATGCATACATCTATGTATATATATTACCAAGCAACCAACAAGAAAAAGATACGGGGCAGGAAACTGAGATGAGGATAATGAAAATATGTATACAGAAGAGTGCATAGCCAACCATTCATCCACCCACCTTCACATATATACGAGTCCGCGTAAACGATCCAAGTGAGCAATCTAAACGTGAACTTAATGCATATGACTGGGGCAAAGGGGACCGAGTCGGAGACTGAGGATCGGAGGAACATGTAAAGGCAATACACACGGAGATTCTTCCGAGCTTTGAGTATCAAAATAGTTCAGATGCGGGAAAAGAAAACGATAACGGTGGAAGGACACGAGAAAGGGATATTGGAGCAGTTGCCTAACGTAGATGCGGTAACTTGTCCTCATCCGTTTGAACTTTTTTTGATTAATAATAAATAGTTATGAATTGAAGGTGAACTAATAAACTGCATGGCCAAAAATTGCATTGTACGCTAAATATCTTTTGGTAGATGTATGTGATTAGGTGAAAATGAGCTTAACATGTTTTATCCGTTACTCGTGTATACTATCATATCGCAGACATTTCATGTACTGAAACTTGAATAGGACTCTAGATAGATGCAGGCAGGATCGGAACCACATCAGCTTCTTCCTAACAGCAAATAGTTAACATGAATGAGCCAGCATTGTTAAGGGCGAGTGAAGATAATGCATAGCAACACATACATTTTGTGCAGACCTTTGCTCTGACCAGTAGTGCCAATCTTCCCTATACGCCTGCATACGCATTTGACGAAGCACTGACCGTTGGATATGTATGGGAGTTCTGGCGGTTTTGTCTGCGTAAACCCAGTTATGCCGATCTGATGAGCGACTATTTCCGACATTTGTGTCTGGACATGTTGGCTTTGGTGTGATAAAGCGTTACCGTAAAGCTGGCTTCAAGATATCATTCTCTCAAACGACCGTCTTCTGGTCGACAATAGAACGCGACGTTTTCGCTAATAGTGGCGATAGCGGCAGTTATCACAGCGCAAACACTAACGTACTGATAAGCTGTAACAAAACTCTACGATATGTAGAACTGTAGCGATCGAATTAAAATCAAAGGGATACAGAGAACATGCTTAGACCATTGTTACAGGTATATCGTATCTACGTCGTGTATACCTACATATATATATATAGATTTATATAATATATACTATTTATTTTCCTGTTGTTAGTGTGCACGAGATTTTTATCGTCATTATTATCTGGTGATGAGAGGAAAAACATCGTACATGTTGCAGGCATTATCAGATTATTCGCGTCGTTAAACCCCCCTCAAAAATACATATGTATAAGTATAAAGTATTTCCTCCGGGATTTGCGATACAGGAATATGTACATTGTTGTATGAATAATATGTAGTAAGAGAATCACTAAAAGCTAACATATTCTAGGGATGTCACGGTGTCGTGATATAACAATATATATATATATATATATAACCGCTTCTTGTAAGTGCTGAAAAATTATGAAATAACTTAGCAAGCTGTTGTTGTAGCAGATATAAATTATATAGCAATGGTACAAGAAGACAAGGCCCAACATAAAAGGGAAATATACTTGGTACTCTTATACCCACACAAACGCGCGCACACACAAAGATATGTGAAGTACATAGTATGTGGATACAGTTAGTGACCATATTGTAGCACAATGACAATAACGATAAATTGAGATGGATGATAATAGGAAGAAAGGAAGACGAAAGGAAAAATAAGGAAAGAAAAAATACCTGTATAGTTGAATTTTCGTTGATACGACTCCTGTGTGTGTGTGTGTGTGTGTATATATGTGTTTACATTTAAGCTCTGTCGTTCCACGTGCTCTTCCGATTCCGTCCCATCCAGTCGATTAGAAAAAGCAGACTTCAAAAACGACATGGATGAATATTTCTAAGCCGTCAGTTGAACAGATTGCGATTTCCGTTGCAAATCATTGGGGTACATAAATTTCTCCGCTGTCGTCGCGCATCAGTTAACGTTATACGCTAAACTAACAGGCAGTCATGGAAAAGACACGAGTTAGTGGCCTCTCCCCAGGAACAGATCTGCCTCAGCATAGCGCTTCAACGAATTCTATACCCTTCATCCTCGTCCACCCATAATCACTCATTTTCGTACATAATCGTCTTCTTTTCGTTCGCTTACAACCTATTCAGGTTACGTTTTTAATGGTTGACCAAATAGGATAAAATTGCCCCTTATCAAAACGAATTAATGTACGCTTGTTGTTTTCTATGGTTTTGCACAACTGTAGGGTGCAATACTGACAGCTACCCACCCGCACACATATAGACGCGAATCTGTCTAAAGTTATCAGCGATCTTTTCCTATGTACCTTGAATAGTTCGATTGCCAGGACGCGATTTATTGGAAACAATCGTTTATCTGATAGATCCGATAATGGAAAAGGTAAGGTCTTGGATTGGACGCACCATCCCGCTATAGGGGTCGCTTTAAAAACACGAATTGGATATTTCTATGCCACTGGACCCTCTTCCAGGACATAAGCTTGCTGAGATAAAATTTTCATTTTTAAATTATTGAGGACCATGAATTTATTCGTTGTGCCCAATCAGTTTTCGTTTGTTCTGCCATTCGTAGGTATCGTTTGTGCTGTACAGAAAGACGAATCTAATCACTGATGCTGTTTCACTACGCTACGCACGTTTCTGTTAAAGAACGTTCCCTAGAATTTCTAGTCTTTGATTGTAGCCGTTATGCAGAAACAAGCGTGGGTGGAAGCTCACTTTGCACGAATTCGGTAATTCGTAGAATCTTAAAGCTCCGTTATCCTAATTGACGATGGAAGCACGGTGAGCACACCGTACACTCGCACCTCTACTATCAAAATACATAGTCCGCTTTAGTAGCCTGATATTAGACTTGTTTTAGCCGCATCAGAGCTTCTTATTGTGACATTTATCTACCGTTACACCCTACTCTCGTTCTCAGAGCGAGAAGAAACGGAAGAATGTTGTTTAACGGATCCGGGTCCCAGCTTCAAAATGTCGTCCAGATGTTTCATGAAGCTCATTACACTGAGATTTAACTGACTACAGGTATGTCTGTGCTATTTAGCTTCGACTTCATATATTTATACATATGGATTGGGCAGTGAAAACGTTATGCTCAGCAGGTATTACCGCTGAATGTTTGGGTTTATGTATGTGTAGGAAAAAAGAGAGTTCGCTGCGGCGCTGAGGTTTATATAAAGAATTTATGGATGAATCGAAAGGACCACGGTCGTCCTTCTGTGTCGTTGGTTTTTCCGCAAAGCGGTTGATTAAAGAGGACTGTTTATTTCTTAGAGTCAAACAAGGAAGAAGGGAAATATAGAATATTTCTAAAAATAACCCCATTTGCTAGGATCAGAAATTTCTCTTACGATGGCATAAATTGCTTCTGCCAGGTGAAGTTAACATGACTGTATTAATTTGCATGTTTTTTTGTGGCAACGAAGACAGCTCGGAAAGGAACTGTATGGTGGAGCTCTTACTCATATAACGTAATCATAGTATATGTCTCATTTGGCGAAAATGAAACATACGCTGCTGCGACTATTCAACAATGATGCAATATGATGACAATTTATAGAGCAACTCTAATAGAACTATGGAAGTGAAAGGACTGCTAAGAAAATCTAATCGATACTATCAAAAGTTGTTTTGCCAAAGAAAAACTTGACACAATAATGTAATTTGTAAGTTTATTCGGTGTGCACACAGTTCTCTGACAGAAAAGCACAGTTATTATGTTGGCTAGGAACAATGTCGCTAATGGAGGCTAATTTACCCTTCAGCATTACTGCGACTTCACTTATAGTCTACCTCACGTCATTATGGTTAGTAAGCTATATTATATGTAATACCACCGTCGATTGGTAATTGTTGATTAACTGCTGATAAGATCAAGCAGGAGCCGCAGCAAATTCTCACATTGCTCGAGAACTTACTCCCGTAAAGAAACCTATGCTTAAAAAATGTCTCCATACGCCAAATCGAAAAGTACGCACAAATGCCAGTTACATCGTGGACAAAAATGCTATATATCAGTAAAGGAAAGACGTAAGTTATCCTACAGGTCGCCGTCCTTCTAAAGTTGATCTCTTTTAAGGAAGACCAAAAACTTTCATTCAGATTTTTCCCGTTCGAATAACCATATTAATTACACTTCCTATATTTTTCAATCGATTTGGCAATGAAACCTCCAGCTGAAAAACTCAGGGATCACTGGTTGAAGCCACGCCAGTGACATGTATTACGTAACAATTAAAAGGATAAGGTCTATTTTTGAGCTAGCCCTGGTACAGGAGTGTCCGAGGGTATGACATGTGATCTACCTCTTTTTGCTGCGACTTTTGCTGCTTCACTGAGATAATGGAGCGTCGGGCAATAAATGATAAATCATCATTCAATCGGGCAGATCAGTCAATCGGTCGTTAATGTCCCGGTGCTGATTCACCGGGAATAAATATACGTGCGGCGTGCCACACGTATTACTATAAAAACTCATCGAACAGTCTGAGGTTGGGACGCACGTTTCGATCGATTCTTGAGATCGGCAAAGACATTAGAATACTAATCATTTCCAGTTAACCTTCAGGCTTGACCGATCTCACTTTGTCCGTCTGCTCGGCCCGGCACTACACATGGCGAACCGCCCTTATATACGTAGATATTATACACAAATGTTAGTGTGCACTCGCGTTTTCGCGTGGACATTGAGCCCAACACAGGAAATACCGTCATTTTAGGAAGGAACAGGGTAACCGTATCATAGTAGACATAAGGACGACCCCAACAATAGACAACGTACGAGACTTGCTGATATTAACGCAATACGGTCAGAGACGATTATGATAGTGTGTTATCAGCTAACGACGAATACAAACAGAGATCAGCTTTGGCGGCCCGATGCGTTGTTATCTTGCGTTTTCCGTTGATTGTCTATTGGGTTGACCGCTAATGAATTCTTCTCGCTCGGGCCAGCTATTTGGTTGGCCCGGTAAATGTTTAAGGATTCATAATAAATGGCCAAGATCGACTGAGTCGAAAGGTCACGACGTAAAGGTACGGTGTACAGTAATAGCAAAAGCGAAGGCCAAAGAAAAAAACTTGGGCTTTAATTGCGATTTCGGCTTAAAAACACTAAATAACGAGCTACATAATTATTATTATAAAGTCACTGGCGTATGATCATTACCATTTGATTCACTCCGCTTTGCGTGTCAATAGAAAACTGCCGAGCAGAACTTTCAGTGTGCAAATTGTAACAATGGGCATCGTTGATTTATATAACTTACATACTGATCACACTAACATGATACGGTCATAAAGATGGCTTCACAATGATGATATGCTAAAAAGAGACGTAGACTCTGGGAATAGGCGTTGTTATGAGTCATATAGGGAGAAACTTAGAATTACGTTATTGGAGGGCGCCACGTTAAAACATGTGCCGAGGGCCATGGATGGAATCACTGCATAAGCTGTGATCAAAAATAAAAATAAACAATAATATAAAATATAATAATAGTACCAAGATTAGCCCTGCTAATGGCGCGGTGGCCAAATCGTAAGGGTCACCGTTCAGTGTTATAACACAAAGGACTAATGGATATGATACATTCGGATCTCTAGATGAACGATGACGAAGAAATTGTCGATACTCCAACACAAGAGTCTGCGCTGGTGGTTAGCAGATACCAATTTCTGAGCAATTCTTTCATCGATATGTAATCTTCGTCAAAATTAGGACAGGTCAATATGTAACCTTTTTAATCAATTAGGCCAAAAAGAAAAAGATGCTACTGCGGCAAGCTTCAAGCATCAACCGGCATTCAACGACGTCGTGTACAGTTTATCGATATGTGTATTGCTCAATGGGCAATGGCTTAAAGAGATCCTTGCGCCGCAACGCTTGCCTGGGTATCGTCAACACCTGTGATGGTGCGACATACACGTAGAGTGTTCGGCCATAGCCTCAGTACCTAATGAGCATTGCTTGTGTGCAGAATTGATGTGATTGATGGGTATGCGATTGATGCTAGACAGAGCAGTAAAAGTAGAGGAATATCTGATCTTGATATATATATGATTATGTTATTGCTGTAACAAGGTGAGACAATTTCGAAAAGTCGAAACATCGAGGAATGAGGCGAACCGGACACGAAACGGTGAGCGACAAATTGATATCTAATCATGTCGTTTAAAGAGAAACGCGAGGCAATGGAGGCAACAGACGAAAACAGTAACAACCGAAATAACAGTTAAAATGATAATAGTACCAATGGTAACGTTGTTATGGATGACTGAATGTGGAAAGAGCGAATTTCTGTCCTACTTATCGTAAGAAGAAGGTTTTACGAAAGACACTAATTGAGTGTTTTGACTGAAATATTATTACCTTTCGGTGTTTGTAGAGCAAAAGTGGCCTACGTTAAAGGCCGGATCCCCGGTGAGGAAACATGAAGGACCGTGACCAAGAATAATAAGGCCCCTTAGTGACTATGCTGGTGTTAAGCTATAATACTAGCAATGATTGAAATAACTGAAATGGTAATGAAGCTCACGATAACAACGGTGAATATAGAAAGATAAGAACTACCTATATATATAGAGATGACAATGATCTTGTTGTATTGTGTGATGATCGTGCGTCATCGGCCATAGGGTGCCGGCCGGCCGCCCAATATTGGGGGTAAAATACTACAAGGCTGTGTTTGCACTTAATGTCTACTACGTTGCATCTGTCATTGCTAATGCAGGACTACGAGGGGGGTATGTGTGATTAACTACATATGTGTACGTTTGTTATGGTGCTGTGTATATGAAAGGTAGAGAACGATAACGTTTGGGAGTGAGCGTGCATTCTTCAGCAATGCACGAGCAGAGAGTCACTGGTTCAGAAATAAACATGATGATACTGATGGAATAGAGAGATAAACGATTCAAGAGATAAGAACAGATGAAAGAAAGGAAGCAAATTTACCCTATATTGCTCAACGTAACCTTAAACTTAAATTGCGTACATTAATATATTCTCCAATAAAATTGTTTTTATTGTTGATTAATATGCGTTTTAATAAATAAATTTGGCTGCAATTTATTTATTTTAAATTATATCGTTTTACAGGAATATGTTCTTCCATAAAATGCTTATAGGTAAGGATTCATCAATATGATATGTCCATCCGAAGTTATTATGGTGGTTTTGAAACAGGCCCCTAACGTAGAATGATCGTACAAGCAAGCAAAAGTGAGCTAGGTACGTTATCAAAATGTCATGACATCGAAAAATACATATCATGTTTTTCATATAGAACTAAATAGATTTAGTTAGATACTTAGTACTAATTAACTCATCGAACGTTAGCGTAGTTCGGAAATTAGGATTATCTACCAGCAGCTCCTTGTGACAATGAGTTCCAGTCTTAGAGGCCTATCTAGACTTAAGAGATTAGTTAAAGCTCATAGGAGATTGCAAGTACCATAAGCTAACTCCTATAAGTATTTTTTTCAAATTTTTAAATCTACTTAAGTGCCTAATGAAAAGTAGCAACGAAAAACCAACTCTTTCGTCACAAGGAAAACACTGGAAAAGTGTACTTTGACGTGGTAACAACGCTTCAACAGCCCTCTTTAATTTTTAAATGGTTTTTTAGGCGCTGTATGTTGACTCTCTTTGTTGAAAAGTCAGTGGTTAAGAAAATGGAAGGTAAGTACGAGGTAAATGTGTTATGAATGAATAACTTTCTTACGGAACAGCTAGTGAATATGACTTCCTTTATTGGATCACATGTTGAATAAAGGATATCGATCGCGCGACTCAAGCCAGCCACCCGTGGCTCTTTAGGCTTATGAAAGTTAATCAAGTAAGTATTTGCGCGTGGACCCAAATGCCATCTTCGGTCATGTTATATAGGAGAAGTTACATTAGTGCGTGACAAAAGAATCTCGAAGACTCAACCGTTTTATCTAGCACCTTACTGACACGGAAATAGCTACTTCTGAAGATCAGACATAATAGAACACTTCTGGGTAACTAAGACGTATCCGTCAGCCGTATACAATAGTTCTCGCTGTTTCTTAGGATCACTGAATTCAAAATTACTCACCAGGGTATAGGACAAGTGTGCCCCGTTTTTCATGACGACACTTATTAAGTTACATGAGTTATCACTGGCTACCAGTGTGCGATTTCGAAATTTCGCGCCCATTACTTTTTGATCCTTAGCCATCGCTCTCCGCTGGACGTACACACGCTTCAAGTTATCGTCACCGAACAACTTAATGGATAGTACTACTGAATATCAGTTCAGCTCCATTATACATTGCAATACTACCCTAATGAAGCGTTTGACTTGAAACTTATCGATGCATTTCACCGACGGATCTAATCTGAGTTAGACGTCACTTATTGTACAAGTCAAAATAGTTTATTTGTAGTACCAATTTCTGACAATGATATTGCTAATCACTCAAAGTTCTACCCCTATCAAACTTCACACTAATGTTTTTTTTAACCAACGTCCTTTTTATAAACGACGCGTATTTTAGCTCAGATATTCCTGTCCATCCTTTTGGAAGTTTGACCATACGCTCCTATGTGATGTTCTCTTAAACACATCCCAGATGGCAGAATAGAAAGAAAATTGCTCGACGGACTGATCAATAATACCGCCCACGGATATCTTAGGCTCTTTCCGTTTGTACAGCACACGTAATAGCCCTTTATAACCTGGATTAAATAGGTGTCTTTAACAGACGACCAGTCGGCAGATGACCAGTTCTGATAGAATGACAGATGTCCTCTCAAACTACGCACGTTATTACATCACAGTTGGTCATTCCGGATCACAAGGGCTCTGATAAAAATGCTTTTCAGGTCGGCCTCATCCCGTGTTATCCACCTTCGTAGATTCATCTCAAATCACTCAATAGTTAAATTACTTCGCAATCGGTTCAGTTGGGTACATATGAGAAGATTCTAATAACCCATTTCGAAAAAAACTGGAAGATAATATTTGAGTGGGCTTAAAAGCAGAAGCAGCTTCCTTCGTTATATCTGCATTTTAAAAGAATCACACCTCAATAGCAGCCACCTTTGCGACCTTGAATTTTCCAAATTTAGCGCCTCTCTACGAAATGGTGCACATATATCGGCATTGGGGTACCTATGTGTAAAAAGAAAACTGGTCACATTTATAGGAAGGCCCCAGCAAAGCACCAAGTTATCCTATTATCTTTTCGGAAACCCTATATAATAAGCCTTTTCCACGAGCTATATTGAGCTACCAGACTAACCATACCGCAGGGGCCGCTACGGTTGAACTCCGCCTTGTTGTACGAAATATGCCTTGAAAACCTACCTTACGAACTCGATACCGGCCAACGGCGGTATTGGACGTAAAATTTAGAGCATTTACCTGCAGCATTCCCTGATGCGTTTCAACTGGGTGTGACATCGGAATTGCATAGCAGCTAGCGGAACCCCCGTTAGTTGAAACGAACGTTTGACCCGACCCACTGTTGCTCCTTCGTTAGCGTATCTATGATGGTATACACCGTACGATGCTTGAGCTGCCGCAAGGATTTCTTTACAGCGCGCGTACGTTGCATCGCTCGCCATGCCCAGCATTCCATCGTAATCATAGTTTCCTCAAGGCTCTTTGTTTTCTCTTTTTTTTTCAGTCTTCACTAACGGCCTATATGCAATCCTAGCAACTAGAGATTTCATTGGCCATGCAGATGAAGCCGCCTTTCCTTTTTTCTTTCGATAGAAATCTAGCACGCATTGAATGCTGGTTTTGCTTTAATTGTAAAATTGGCAAGACAGAAAGTATGGTCATGCAAGACAATTGCCCATGGCCGCTTGCAGTGCTGGCTAGCTACTTGTTGGAGGAGCATTCACGCTCCATCGTGTTTCAAGTCTGTCCTACAAGTACTGGGAATGTAGTTGGACCCATAGATCCCGTGGAAAAATCAGGTAGACCAACTATGTAGGAAACTCGCGTTCTTTAGCCACTTTCTTTTTACCTATGCTCAGTATGTTGAGTGTAATGTTTCATTATAATGCAGCGCTGTAAGGACTTGTGGCTTCACACACCTCACTTAGCCCTTTCCAATTCGTACTTCGTGGCCAAGCGACGTTCCGCCAAAGTTAGCCAAAAAATACTTTATGCTCTAGTACGCATCTGAATTGCAATTTTCGCAGAAAACAGAATACTTCATCGACGCTTTATTCTAAGTCGCAGCCCTCAAGCTCAAGCAAATTTCCTTTGAAGATAACAACGATTAGAATGTACAAAAAGCTGTATCATGTTTGGCTATTTGCACATTGTGCCACAGTGATGGTTGATGGCCGTAAACAGTTTTATGTCACAAACTATTTTTCAATAAATCGCGCGTTCGAATCTGGACACCCGCGCAAAAGCTGATTTTCAAAAAAAAAAATCGAAGATCCTTCCGTAAACAAAGCTTTTATCCGGAGTGAGACGTCATGATGCGGAGAACAGCAACAATGTCAAGGGCTGTGTATCTAGAGCTTGCATGATTATGGGTTTTGAATCAATCCAGGCCGTCGGTAAACTGAAAAGAACGTATTTAGCATTGATCATTAAAACCGGACGTATACCTTCTTAAAAACTCAACAATGACAAACAAACAGTCAAACGATCATCGAGCGGGATACGAGCACTAAAACTTCTCTCTATCGCTGTATATCCACGACGAAGTAGCTCATATTCACTAGGTTTTTACATTTTCAAATCTCTTTTATGTAGTATAAGACCTTTGCCACAAGTATACATTGAACGCCTGCTACTGATAAAATGTTGTGATTAGCACAGTGTAGTGAAGGTATCTTGTTCGTATAGAATGACTGATGCGAGGCACTTCCTTTGCATAAAATATATATAACGCATATTTCTTGTAATCTTTATTGTAACGACGAGTATTTTCGAGCAACATTTTTATACGGAGAACTGGTGATTTACCCACAAGCATGCAGTAGATTGGACTGTATCAGCCTGAGAAAGGAGTGCTAGCGTAATAGGACCCTTACTTGGTCCAAGGTCAAAATGATGCTTTGTCATGCAAACTCACGATCACCAGCCTCTAAGTGTCGCTTAGAGAGGCTTCAATGAAGTAATCAACACAGTCTTCGATTCTGTTTGAGAATCAGGTAATCCCGATAGGGAATGGCGACGTGGCTCGATGCATATTGCGTTTAACTTTAGGCACATGAGATTTGACATGTGCGCGGTCACCACTGGGCTTTTCATTCAGTCAGTGTGGTAGTCCCACGTATAAACACTGAAGCCGGGCAGACTGGTCGTACGCGGGAAGAATCCTGAAGCATTTTAGATCTCACATCTATTCGGCTACATTGTGTACACATGGCGTTGAGCGGGTACGCCTTGTGGCGCTCGTGACGATGGCGGCTGTCAGTGCTTTCACAGATACTGCTACGGTAACGGCGATGATGACTGTCGCACAGCGAGATGTTCAATTCAAGACGTTTAAGACTGCTCCACTAAGACCCCGAACGAACCGCTACGCTCGTTCAATAATGACTTGCTTCTCCTTTTCACGAAAATCCAACGTGTTTTGCCGCACCGGTCACAGCCGTTACGGCAACAGCAGCTGTAGCAGCCTACGACTTATTGTTGCCGCGTTAGGCGTCGAGCCACGCTAGGGCAAGGGGAAGATAGCTGGAACGAAAACACACAGTTGGCGTTTATCGGGGGAATGACAATGTTGTTCATTCCCTAAGCAGTTCCAATGGCACGGACGCTGCCGTCTGCCACTGACGCGTGAACTTATGGTAACAAATGAGGAGTGCCTCGTTGAGAGTTGCTCGATCATCTCTTCTACGTTGTCATTGAAAAGCAGAGATATGTTCGCCGTTGCTACCGCTACAGATTCCACTAACAACTAGAGCGCAGGTAGGAAGCCAGGCAAAGGGTCAGCTAGCGACGCAACGCTTAAGCCATCGGTAAGCTTGAGCACGACAACAACAACGACATACTTTCTACCATATGTAAGATACGCCACAGTGGAAAAAGAAATCGGTTGGGCCGACCGCTAGATAGTGAAGTCCCAGATGTCATACTGCCTTCGGTAGCAACGGAATCATTGGAATCTGAGAGTACGCAGATCTGAGAAAGAGGACATACAGGAAGCTTCGAACGGAGTCTCTTCAACGTCGTCTTTATCTCCTAATCGCTGTAATCAACAGTTGAGCTGCTCTCATCAGCAGTGTTGCTAGCATACGTCTTTCCCGTAACGATCGGCAGGTTCGCGTAAAAATTCGGTAGTCGCCCGTTAAAGTGTGCATGGTTTTCAACATCAACGGTGTATATAGATGGCTTCTACAGTGGCTTATGAGGACAGCTGTGTGTGTTAAGACGAGTCCTACCCAAACGGACCTCCTTAAAACTGTCGTTTTCGGTCCTACGCTATCGTTGGCCTAATAGTACTTGTGTGTGCGTGTGTGTATTCATTCATTGAACAGGGTCTGCCCGAGGAGGTTACTGTGGTACGCTAGGATGCAAGCGAATCGCAATGTGACTGTTTGTCTATTCTGTGGTTATTCAGTCATTTTGTGTTTAATGGCACGCTGCTAGATGAGCGAACGCATTCGGGATCGGAAATAGACGACGTTTGCAAATCAGCGACTGGGTGTCGTAATTACGGATACATTTGTCGTTTCGAGAGGGATAGCAATCGCTCACTAAAAAAGACGGCCGTACCTAAATTCCAGGTAAATGCTGGTAGCCACATCAGTTAGCGAGATCAGTAGGCGCCTTTGTCCAGAATGGAATAGATTACTTTTTAAAGCCAAACACAACGTACCATACTTGCGTTTTTTAAGCGCACTTTACTAGTGGTCACAGTGGTGCATAGTGGAGGCATTTTGACTTGTAACTTACTTATCTGCTGGATGGATTGCCCGCGGATTCAAGCGAAGCGCGCTGGCCAAAGCAAAGGGGCATAAAACGTATTGCAAAAGCTATTGGTGCTGATAACTGTCTCCGTAAACCATCGAAGCCAATTATGCTGTCATTATAGTTAGCACTACCCAAACATATCAAGCCTGTTGCGCAAACGATATAGTATTCGCTTTGTGAGCAACAGAAGTCTCCGGATTAAAAGATACTGTGACACTTCGATCAGTATCTAACAAAAATTTATCTTGACAATTTGTCAAGGAATTGCTGTAAGATAAATTGATAGGTGCCCAAAGATGAGTACATCAAGCGAGCACTTCTTGGATCTGGACACGCCGAGGTGTGATCTCGAAGTGGATGAGGTTCGAGCGTCGCCGAGTGGTGCCTCTGGGTCAAATTCTTTGCCTGGGGTTGTATATTACTCATATAAGGTAAAATAGTCTTGGACATGAATATACTTTCAGCAGTGTGTGTCATAATCCAAAAACAGTATTTATTAAAACTTCTCTGAGATCGGCAAGTGTGTTGTAGGCCGTAGATAGAAACTTGACTCAAGTTGTGAACGATATCGTCATGAGAAAGGATTATCGTGACTCGTCAGTTGTATTGAGTAAAGTATGGACCCTTATGCATATACTAGATGGGTCTTGATCTACTATAATTAAACTCTTTTCTTCCAGTGGTGCCAGCTGTTATTCTGGCAGAATCAATTTTCGCTAGCTAACCAGTATCGATGTGACTCGAACCGAAGAGGAGCTAAAATATAATAACAGTCGTCTTATACGGGTCTTAATAAGCTATGAAAGATCTGTAACCGCTAGAATATGTGAACAAACGCAACTGATAATTTCGGTGTTGAAAATGTTCGGCCTGAGACTAATAGTGCGATGCCGTGGCTTGGCCTTGCCGCCTACGGCGCAGCTCACCTATAAACGCTAAATCGCCTAAAGGAACTATGAAAATAACATTTTTCAGTTCAGTACATTTGATTTGTACCGTGCCAAGTATCTTTTTTATTGATTGTATCTATTAGTTAAGTTATTTTGGCAATATTGAACCCTTTTGTGCGCTTACGTTAACCGCTCTTTCGTATTTTCGAATGGCTAAAAAAAACTACTATTTACTTCGTGTTTTTTTAGCGGGGAAATGATTTAGCGTTTTGGCAACAGGTTAAATTGCCGCTGACGGAAGAAATGCAGCAGGCAACATGATGTTCTATAGAGATAGAGGAAAGCAGTCGGTGGGGTAAGCTACTTCGTCCTGTCATGCAGTTCGTAATAAGGTATAGTACATATAATAAATATTCCTTTAATAGAGAATCAATAAACACACTGTAGCGTGGGAAGTGTAGCACGGATAGCTGCGGTCTCATAGTTTTATCGTTACGATCTGCATCATACGACGAATGTGATCCCGCAGTTTGCTACTAACGTAGCTCAACTTTTTCGTTAAACGTCCAGTGAGTGCATGAGCCACAAACTTATAGTTTTTCTTATAAGTGTTTCTTGTCACTTACTTAGTGGATTATTAACGTGCCGTTTTATCGGCTGATGATTAATAATAACAATCGAATAATTTTTACTATTAGATGGGTTAACGAGTAGTTATTGTAGCGGGAGTTGCATTTGAAGATTGACCCGACCTAACTTGTCGACGGAGCGTTCCTTAAAAACAGTCACATCAAGTCGATCAGCTCTACTTTCCCTAAAGTTAAATAGAAAGAGGATAGTTTAGGACAGCGAAGACGCTTAAACGCATGCCGGCTTGGTTTAGTTGATCCTGAAGGAGTACAAACTGCCGTACTACGCGGGCCCGAACGCTAGAACTCTATAAATGTCACCTACTTGATTAACTAAGGAACATTTTTCGGTATCTACACGTACAAGCGAATCCATTTCTATGTTAATCCAACTTTAAGAACGAAATTAAGTTTATGATGTCGAAGATTTGTGTGCGTTAGTTTATCGTCTGCTACTGTGTGCAAACGGGAACCTGTTGAGCTCGCCAAAATCGTGGCAAGCTGTAACTTCGGTAGAACGTTTGTGAATATCTGCACATGTTAAAGCACTAAGCCTCTCAATAATGTTGAAAATAACGGATTTATTACATCAAGGGCATCGTTTCTAAATTGTCCATGTAGGGTTCGGCAAACTAAAACAGAGATAGACAAAGTAAAGATCGAGTACTAACTAATCTGGTCTCCATTTCACTTCGTACTAATATCTCATAAGGTCCATACGAATCCGTGCCAGCAGTCGCTGCGCACGTAAGTTAAAATGACGTTTTTCGATTATAGGACTGCTTATCGACAGTACTTAGCTGGAAATTACAACACCGTAACAGTAAATCAACGTTACCGTCAACGATTGATAGCATTATTGACCAATGTAGTTCTCATTACTATAGCACTTGTTCTTGTCCGGTATAGTTATTACTCATTGGAAATAATCGAAAAATTGTCGAAGCTCCAACGTCTATGGCACTCTTGCTGTATCGGGACCGAAGCCCGCGGCAGAAATACGCACTATAGAGGCTAACGTATACCATCTAACAGACTCGAATTGCTTTTGTAGCGAACAAAGCGAACTATACCTATATCTCTTCAGAAGACAAGAAGCTCTAGTTTTTACTAATCGTATTTGCTCTTGTACTATATTTTCGACCGAACTGTTCCGACCGCATCGCTATTGAGATAGCAAAATGGCGGGCGCTGCTATGTGCCGGGTTAAGTTTAGAAAAGTATAGTCGTTTGTACGAAGTTTTATGGCGAATAGTTATAGACTTAATGTCGTTGTTGGCTTTCAGGATTTTCCGACAAGGTCTTTAAGTGTCATGCACACATACTGGGTCCAAGAGAAAATGTGCGATGTTGAAATTCAGCTTGAAGACGATACCACACCCATCCGTGCTCACAGGTATCGCTCACATCAAGTTACATTAACACCAGTTACAACTATCCCACTTTGAAGTTTGCCTTCATCGTTTTAAGGTTGATCATTGAAGTTATCCTAATAAATTACGTTGTACGATTGACGGTGACCGTCGACAAGAATTCAAAGCAGATACTGCTTCGGAACATGGTACTTGTGTAACATATTTAGAGATCAGAACCGCATTTGCAGCTTCAAAGATATACTGGCGTAGATTGCAGCGTTGGCGAATGCTTGCCATGCCGTCTTAGAAATCTATGGCAAAACACCCGGAGAAGTCTGCACAAGACGTTTCTATTGAGGGTAGTAGAGACCTTCTACCGGAGTAAATTCTTCATGTATATCTTTTAGAAGTGATTTCGGAAATTTGTTAACATGATCAGAAAGTCGGAAATGTTCCAAAAGAACAAAAACGTTAAAGGTTTTATAGAAATTTCTCGGCAGAGGCACACAAACGGGATTATGATTGTATAGCTTAACATAGAAGATGAGCTAGATCTGGAATTAAACACTGCATTAAAATCAGGGAAGCTTTGAGTCGACTTTATTGGAAGGTCTGACTAGTAGTAAGACTAGTACTGACGTTCTTGCAGCGACTTCGGTGAATTAAATTACTAATGAAATGGCCGTAATACTGAAAACTGTGCGTACGAAAATTCAAAGCTATCAATGAAGCTTCTAGAGAATTGAAAGCGATTCTGATTAATTTTTTTTGATACATGCTTATTATGGGTAGAATATTTGCCCAAAAAAGCTACGTGTTTTTTTTTTCTATTGTAACTGTATAAATATGATCACTACGTGTTTCTCATTTGGCCCAATCAATGTTGTTCGTTCAGGGTAGTCTTGGCCGCGGCAAGTCCCTATTTTCGTGCAATGTTTACCTCGAGATTCGAAGATGCTTCAAAAGAAAGGATACAGATAAAGGGCTTGAGCAAAATAATCATGCTGCAGATTCTCAAATTTGCATACTCAGGGCAGGTAAGCTTTTAATGTTTTGCTGTTTCAACATACATAAGTTTGGCTTAAAACGACCCCAGTGATATGGCAGAAGCTGAGTTGGAACGAGGTCTCGCTTCACCAATGTATTAGTCATACGTTAATAGTTGTGCCCATACGAAAATCACGTCGTACTGTTCTTACGATGCTCTATTCTTGCTTGGCGGAAAACCTAGTTTTAGCGTCTATCACCTCTAAAACAAAAATACAAGGAGTAACGCTAGGCGTGTTCTGGTAAAAGGTTGTACCGAATCGCTTCCAACGTCCACCCGTATGTATCTAGTTCAATTTCTATAGCTGCAATCTTACCATCCGGCTAAAAAGACCTGCGGCCAGAAGATACTGATCTCTTGAAGAACTAATCTAAGTGAACTGATCAAGTTCACTTAACTCCTAATGAGACTGCAGTATGCAGATCAAGCCGCCTGGTTCAGACATACGCATAAAAATAACACAACGTTTTCCCGATCATCTTGTCTAAGTGAATGCATAGTCTGACGAGTCGAAATTCCATGGACCGTATGTGATAAATCTGTAATCTCCAATGTACAATATTGTCATCAAGCTAACAGATGCTCTAACATCTATGTTGAGTACCATTTTCTCTGATCACAATAGTATGATCCAACTTATGAGCTTTGCTCGTGTCCACTTTTTGCCCTTGTAGGCCTTCAACTGAACTTGACAGTGCTTTTTAAGGGTAGATCGTCCGGCATATGGACCCATATTTTGAAGGGGCAGGGTAAATTCCACTATTATAGTGATAGAGCATAAGCGTTGCGTCCTGCTGGTATTTGCTGGAGACCTCACTGCTTCGAGTTCGCCTGGAGAGAGCTACGGGCCAGGCAGTAGCAGCAAGTTAGGCGGCGGCCAGAATTTCAATGAGATAAATTTATCAGGGCTCGTCAGAAGAACGAATTGGACCCGTTAACAATCCAAGACGTGAGATCTGAGGTACCTAATTGAGCACATTACGGTGTGCTGAGATGATTTTCGAAACTATCAACGTACGTTGCTAGAAAGCAAAGAATGGAAGTTGACGGTCGATGTTACCGTCCGCCGTTAATGTGCTTAAAATCATCAAAAAGGCCTATTGTATGCCAGTTGTGTCTATTATTGTAGATAAATGCTGCCTTTTTTTTCTACGAGTCCGAAACGCTTTTCTAGTACGAAATTTATTTTAGAAAAGGCTGCTTTACAAGATATCATCATGCGTATGCAGCGGGACGTTCATTGGTGTTTTCCGCAGGTGCGAATGCTCAACGACGATAATGTTTGTGAGCTGCTTGCGGCAGGAAATATGCTACAGGTGAGTAAGTTGGATCGCAGACAAGAGTTATCACTGGATGGCGTATTTAACTATAGTCAGTAATAGTACTAGCTAGTGTCTATGAAGCGACGGCCACCAATCGCGTTGAGGGCATAGCGTTGAGTGAACCTCTTCTTACAGCGTCTTTCAGTGATAATGTCATTATCATCAGAGTTAATGAGCAAACGTGTTAAAACAAAAGACATCATCGTAACATCGCATTTGCTCGAAACACCAGAACGCTACCTAAAACTGATAGTATTCATAGTGCACGCTGTTCTACTCAGATACGCGAGGTAACCGAAGCTTGTGCGCGTTACCTGGAGGGCCAATTGGATCCATGCAACTGTATTGGAATATTTCGATTCTCCGGACAACACAGCCTTCGCAAACTGCAACACAAAGCTGAAGCATACATCTATGAACATTTCGAAAAGGCAAGTAGAAGGTGAGCCGAAAGATGGGGGCTACAAATGGTAAGAAACAAAGCGAATTGAAAGAGCATCATTTTTTTTTATCTTCACGAATTCTTCCTGGAAAATAGTACACGTGCAACTCTAACGCGATCCTGAACGTAAAATTCTAACTATTCAGATCACTGTAAAAGCCGTTTGCCGGCGCAGTACGCCATAAATCTAAGTGTTTGAACACTCTTCTACCAGAACTCTTATCAATATTTTTCTGTTTCTACTACTGCTTCCAATTTCAGGGGACGCTGAACAAGTCGAATAGCTAATATTGTGTTCGCGAGCTTTGACTCGTGGACCTATCCCCATTGAGCACCACTTTTCCAATATTGAGCTGACAATACAATGAGTGCACGAGATTCTCTAACCAGGAACGCCATCGACTGACTAAAGAACAATGTTTCCTTTTTAGGTGTGCCAAAATGATGAGTTCCTTGAAATGCAGCTCTGCGAAATGTTACACATTATCAAGAATGACAATTTCAGCGTCCGTAATGATGCTTTGCTCCTTGAGGCGTGTCTCAGGTTAGTAAACTGGGGGCAGTTTTAAAAAGGTTTGCAGCAGCGAGGGGGGTAAACGTCGCCACATACTTATCTCAAGAGCGATATGATAGTAATATGTCGGTCGTCATATTTAGTGCTGATCTCTAACAAGCTAATGCTTCGTATAACAATC
This sequence comes from Varroa destructor, assembly GCF_002443255.2. Lineage (NCBI taxonomy): Eukaryota > Metazoa > Arthropoda > Arachnida > Mesostigmata > Varroidae > Varroa > Varroa destructor. The sequence continues at coordinate 65,639,568 of NW_019211454.1, read as the reverse complement.
TATTGACTCTGTTATTTGTTTTACCATGAGAAAAAAAGGTACCAAGCTGCAGGTTTTTTAGCGAATAGAATTGATTATCATTCATCGTGCACCCTATCGGATATTGATGTCACAATGAGTATGACCGAGTTAACGACGCCGATCATATTTGGAACACTTATTTTTTACAAGTTGCACCCCAAAGTCGTTTCAGTCAATGTGTTTTCTGTTATATAATATCGCTATTATCTATTATATAATTTTTACCGTGCGTCAAGTCTTGATCGATATCCTAGTAACGTTAATATGAGCTTTGATCGTAGGCGATACAACAATGATCAGTTATTTCCTTTAATAGAACAGGACAATTGTTGGTAGGACCCATATCTTACAAGTGTTCATATACAACAGGTGGATACGCCACGATATAAGTGGTCGGAAGGGCTCACTACGATTGATCCTGCAGGTTTTACGAAGCAGCTTTTCTTCGGTAGAGTATCTTGAAGAGGTCATCCGGACCTGTCCCCTCATTCAAGAAAGGCCAGAATGTGTCGACTACCTCCAGAATATTGTAAAGGTATAAATAAACACCAGAAGATAGGAATAGAAAAATTAACTTTGTCGTATTGATAAATACACTGCTATATGTGTACACCGCGATCTAGCGATTGTCGTTGTCAATATACTCTGCGGACAATGAACTTAGTTTAAACGGGAACTGGTTACATAAACAATGCTTTTTGCTGGATTGGGTTATGCAGCCCAGTGGCTTATTATTGTGATAAAGTTTTTACTAAGCTTGATTTTCCATTCTGCTAACGATGCACTTTGTGGGTCTGACTCTGCAAGCTTGTAATCGTGGGATCACCGTTCAGATTTCTTGTCTAATAATAAGCCGAATTAGCCCTTGTGCTTCCAGGAGCATTGCTAGCAAATTGAATTGGTTCAATAGCATATGGTCATTACTTTCAAACATCTATGATTTACATTCATAGTTCTTTTTTTCTTTCTGGGCTCATAGGAATTGAATCGTAAAAAGTTTTTTTACCGTGTTCCACCGCCTCGTGGTTCGTCCACTTGTTCGTCGGTTCTTTACGTCATCGGAGGTTACCATATTTCTTCGCTGCCTAATTTTGAGGTTTTTAATGCAGCTGACGGCTCCTGGATTTCACAGCCGAACTTGCCTGCTGCTCGTTCAGGTCTAGCTGTTGTCGCACTCGAAAAGCGGTTGGTTTCTTCATCTTCTTGACTCTAGATTATATGATGAGATATAGTAGATATAGATATAACAAAGAATTTTACTCTTAAAGTAAGTGTCCGTCAGGCCATGACTTACACCCACGGCGAACGTTTCTCTATGAGTTTATCAAAAAAACCTTTAATTGCTAGCATCGTGTTGCCTTTAGTAACTCCAGGTCGTAGCCGGTTTATAATGAAACAGCGCACGTTCCCGAGGTGCTATATACGCATTTGCGACGCGCATGATAAGGTTTTGTTGTCGCTGGGCAGAAGAGGCAAGGTTAAAAGTCGATTCTACACACTGAATTAATTAACTAATAATAAAGAAACAACTCTCTGGTGTAGATGCATGACGTGGTAATGGTAAAAAGCTACTATAGGGACCACTACGTATCCGGAACTATTAGAACGGAAGCCATCATTTCGGTGTACGTTTGGTTAACTAACAAGCTAGATTTGTGATCTGTATATTGACAGCCTGTTTGCGTTAGGTGGTCGGGCACATCACAGAAATAGCGACGTCCCTGTGGAGGACACTCCCTTCGTACACATTTTCGACATCGAACAAAACTGTTGGACGGTACTGTGTCTTAGTGGAACGAGCAGAACTATTCTTATCGTTGTACGCAGAACCTAATGCTTATATTATGTTTGCGGAAAAATATCTAACCTATGATATAATAATAACGCAAATCGCTGCTAGATGAAATAGAACAATAAATTGATGCCATGAAATGTCACCTACGAACGTACATGCATCGTATGCATGTATTCCGCAGATTTATGCATTTCTCCTTTGTTTTACACATGCCTCGTGGGATAAAGGAAGGCCCATCGTTGCGAACACCTCGAAATCGTCTGGGAGCGGTGTCCCTTGACGGATACATTTATGTTACAGGCGGTTCTCAGCAAAGGACGATCCTTAACACAGTCGAAAGGTGAGCGCCACTATAGTGTACACAAGGATTAATGGGATCCGTGCAGGTAAACGTTTTTGATGCAAAATGGAAGAATTGTCAGAGAAGCCCTGCAACTCGTATGGTCATGGCAACAATTATTTCAGTGACGAAATCGCTGACCATCGTGAGCGTAGTAGAAAGTATGAAAAATCCCTGAGGGTGGGTCGATTACACTCAAGCAACTAAATTCAATTTAACAGACACTTAGAGGATGTTTATGTTTGTGTAGTTTAGATTGCATATGTTTCAAATGGTAATCCCTCCATATCTCGTTGGCCCGCGAACATTTCCCTGGAAAGGCTATGAATATGCCAAAATGGTAACTGTTTTTGTCAAATGCCTCTTATCTAGGTATAGCCCTCTTACGAACAGTTGGAGGTACGTTGCGCCAATGAATGTTGCACGTTCGGGCCACGGCTGCACGGTCTGTAACGGCAAGATCTACGTAATCGGTTAGTGAGAACATATTACCCCATCTGTCGTAACTCCTTTATACCCTTAAGCATAAACTGGTACGGCCATTTAATTGTATTTGTTCGATTCGGCGATTTCGATCACATACCATGGTTCGTTTGACTTGTGTGTCTTACACTACACAGATGGTAAGCACAAGATCAGTATTTTTTCGTTTCCTCTCATCGGTTCGTATTGTGTCCATGCTATATATATATATATATATATATATACATATATATAGCTCGTAAGCTAGCAATATGTCGATCTGAGTTACCTTATATTTTGGGAATCGTACTACTTACTACTTAAGGGGAGAGCGAATATCGACGACCTTATATATATATATTATAACAATAAGAAATAAGATAAACATTAATGTCATCTTTATAGTCTCATGAAGTACAACAATGTTTTGTAACAGTGTTTGTATTCGCGACACACTTGCACTTTTGGAACTTGGAACCGGTCAGTCGGGTATTGTCATTTCTTCAGCAAGTGAACTTCCATGGAAATCTCCAATAATTGATAAGTTTTGCAATGACAGCGGCAGGGATAGTTTGCTCTCTAAATTCGATAAAGGACTGGAAGCACGATGAGGCCCTGGCTCGAAAAATTCCGAAATGGAAGTGTTGAACCCGGAAATGAGCCTCATGGAAGTCCCCTAATAACGCAGAATTGAGAGCTGTGGTGGTAGTCAACCGGTTGCATGGCTATTACCATCTAGTTCCAGGCTGTCTAAAAACACCATACTTATTCATTTGGTCTAATTCGAAGCGAGTATGAAAAAAACATAAGTTCCAGACACATTTATTCCTCTTTGCTGTCACAACACAACAGAGACTCACCAATTCGTGACTGGTAATCCATTATGATAATCATAAACGGTCAATAGGTGAATCACACTAAATCTGTGAGATATCACCGTTTAGGAAACGTATAGATTCAATAACCCATGGGATCTCTTTGGTGGCCTAAAATAAGTTCTGGCCACTAGAGCTTCGCGTGTCCTGAAAAATTTTATACGACCGTAATATACTGCTAACGATAAAGGAAACTTCGTTACTGCAGTACTGAGTTTCAGTAGACGGAGACTAAAATCTTTTCGTATCATACGATAAGGGCCGAGCCCAGACCACAAAAAATCACGGTGTCTTTCCGTCATCTGTTTGCTACAGGTAGCTCCTCCAATTTCTTTTCAAAGTTTCGACAATTTCTTAAGAGGAACGTTGTTTAAATCTTAGCATAGTGTCAAAATTGTCTTTCGATGAGACTCTCTTACCTAAGACTTCTACAGCAGCTGAACCAATAAGTGACTACCATACATCAATTGAAAATAAAATAGCTAGGACCAGAAAAAAAGAAATATGGCTGTGATTTTTCCAACGTTCAAGTACTTAGCATAGCGGCACTTCCATCTTGTCGTACCGCTCGGCGTATCATCTCTTCCGCTTCACTTGCAAAATTCTCGTTATTATCATCTTTGGCTATACGGACAGTCCAGCATTACACGTAATCTAAGAGTAGGAGGACTCGCCGTTACGTCTATAGTCAGCTGTTGGCAACATTCTCTGTCCATCCGATTATTTCTCAGCAAGTTGTCAAAGCATAACATTACTATAAGAATGTATTTATAAAAATGAAAAAAAAATAGCCCTATAATAGTCGGTATAGCGTTACATTAAATAATAGATTTGTAACCACTTATATCTTTCTGTCTCTAGGTGGATGCAGCGGAACGGAAAAGCTAGACGCGATGGAGGTGTACGATCCCCAAATCGACCAGTGGACGTCTCTTAGACCGCTACCTGATCCTCGAAGCGGGCTAGGCAAGAAAACATCGATGAACACAGCTTTTTCTATGATGCGTATTAAACTAATGGCTCCTTGCTTGTTTCTAAGATGTAGTCCCCTTTAAATCTAGACATTGAAGTCAGCGTTCTAAAGCTTCTCAGTAGTTGTGTACTTTGTTTTGCATTACCATATCTCATTTGATTGTCAATGGTTTATTTGACAGAATCGACGATAGGACATTCATTAGTAATAGTTTAACAAATTAGAGTGTGTCTACCTATGCTGGAATCGGTCTGTAAAGAACTAAATGGACAAGACTTTGCTTTTAAGTGTTTTTGTTACAGTTTAATAAATCAGTAAACCCATATTAAGCCGAAAATGAGGGCATTGTCAATGCTCTGCTTACCTTAAACGCTTCAAATCGGCTTGCTTTTTTTGTTTGAGGACTTCTGCTATAGTCGCCTTTTCCGCGCGGCCTTCAGTCTCCCAATTTCCATTTTTGAAGTGATTGTACTAGTAACAAGCTGCTGTTTCGCTGACGGCCTTTGTACCAAGCGTTTTCATCCTTGGATTACATCCTGCTTAATTATTAAACGTTAATATTCTGCAATGAACGATATCATCGCTTCTAGTTTTTTGTTGTTACTCCACTAACATTGTTCTAATAACTATAAATAACCAAAATCATTGCGTAAATCTGCTAGATGAAAAAGTGTTCTAATATTGCTATCGACCAAATAGCTCTGGATAAGTTGATCTATATACGTAAAAAAAGCCTAGGAGATTTCAGAGATCGTAAAAGCCATACCGAAATAAAAAGTTCACCTTGTGATCATAGATGGCCTGTAACGTTGTGAATAGCGAGGATTTGCTATTGCTGCTTCAGGCGGCTGGCTTCGAGAGCAAGACGCTTTGAACTTAAAAATAAGTTCAACACACATTACCACACAAACACATCAAGAGACAATTGTAACAGTTTCATATTTATCGCCTGGCGTCAACATGGAAACACGATAATTCGTAATATTTAATTAATATTAGCTTTTATTAATTGTGCGTTCCAGGAGCTGCAAGTTTAGGACCATACGTATTTGCTATCGGGGGATGCGAAAACACCCAAGTAAGCAAGGTCAGCAACACAAAATTCGCTTATTTTTCCTGCTTATTATAGTGGTAGTTTTTTGTTTTTTTTTTTTTATCACTATACAAAAAATATTCTATTCACACCCTCTCTTGTGTTATCTATTGACTGGACCTATGGATATTCTGTAACTGTAGCTTTATCAGTGTTTTCTTCGGCCAGAAACACCCTTACCGCGTGCCTGGGCATCCGCTAATTAATCCAAATGAATCTAAAGTTAGAAGACCATTAAACGTTTGTCGATGTTATGTGTATTCTTCAATTAAATCAGGTGGAGAGATATAGTACAGAGACAGACGAGTGGCAAAGTGTGGGTTCACTCATTGAGCCCAGAAGTGCTATGAGCGTTGTTGCAATGGCTTCGAAATTATACGCTATCGGTAAGCATAATTTTTGTGTAGAGGATATATTTCTCATGGCAACACAAGTGGGGTGCTTCTTTCTTCCCATCCCACCAGAATTAGTCCAGTCCAGCGTCAGCTGTTGCCACTAAATGTGCTAGGATTTAAAAGGCCTTTGTAAAAGATGTTCTCATGTGGAGGTAGAGTGAACGGCGAAGCATGTCGCGTACGTTCTTGGAAAGCAGGTAGACGAGTCAAAACTTCAACGTATTTTAGCTTGCCTACGCAGTAGTACCATTTCTATATCTTCCGTCTCGAATTTATATAACACCAGATCTTATTAATGTTGTGCATTTGCGATGTCAGTTACAGAGGTAAACTCATAATAGTACTATTCTGAGATATGTTTTTCTTGACAACAAGGTGGATTCAATGGAAACCAGTTTCTCACATCGATGGAGGTGTACAACTCCGAGAAGGACGAATGGTGCTCAGGTCCACCATTGCCGACACCTCGAAGTGGGCACGGAACTGCCGTTCTGTAGTGAACGCCCCGTTAATCTCTAGTAGCAGTAGACATCTACTGACAAGACCTTGTGCATTGCCCACAGCAATTTGACATGCTCGCTTAAGCGTATTGAGATAATGTTGTAGCCGGTTACCTAAACCCAATATAAATACGTAAGTGCAAGTATTTGTTAAAGGCGACCATCGCAAAGAAGTATCCTCCTAAAGGATTCCGAAAATTGTTTTCTTGTAGGTCGAAGATAATTAAATTCCCTAAGGTCCCATCACAAGGATTATAGGTTGCATCGTGTCCGTTCGAAGTAATCTATCTTCGGCTAGGCATAGAGCCATAGACTTCGGCCAGAAGTCCTTTGATGGTTTCGGCTTGATTTAGAACGGCTAAATGAACAATTTACCCGCCGGACTTAGATAATAACATCGAAAACGTAACAGTAACGCACAATTGGCTTTTTAATAATGGAATGCCGTGTCAGTTATTTCGAAATAGAAAATATAGCGATTGCTTGAAACACTTGTAGATAGTGTTTTATCTCAATGATAGCTTCACTTTTGTTTCCCCGAGATTTAATCCACTCGTAGAATATTTTCTAAAATAGATAGAGATTATTTAAGTAGCATTTTAAGAGGCTCATGCCTATTATATTCGCTTATAATATATAATTCGTATATAATAATACGAATAATAATAATAGTAGTACGAAATCAACCGTGCGAAAATGCCAATTTCCGATGCTAGCGTCTCTTTTATCAGGCAACCAAATGCAAAGTTAGCCGTTGTGACAATTCATCGTGCGTTATTTGACATAGTGGTGCGGCGTTTATCGATTGAGTAGATATCGTGGCTTCTTTGATCAGGTATTGGACAATAGGCCAAAGCAAAAAGGCTTCCCGACTGTTTTTCTCGGGATTGGCGTCTCAGCAAATAGGCCGAACGATTTATAATGCATGGATTCAAGCTGTGCTATGGAGAAATTATAGCCGTTACTTACTTCAAAATAATCTACCAAAGCACTGTACAAGGTAATTGTACTTAATCGAGTGATCATTTTCTAGTTTTACTCGTATGTGGTTCTTCATTAGCCTCCTCTTCGTACCTTTATCTATCCAGATCCAATGATAGTCAACAGGTAAACACGTCAGAAAAAAATACTCATAAATTAGGCCAAGTAGCATTTAGAAGAGTGTGATGTTAGGTAGGTACAGGGTACTTGAAAAATCGAAATGACTGCTTATAATTAAAACCGTATATTCTATTCTTTTCAAGCGTTTGTTATTTGAAAGTAATACGATCGATACGTGTTATCTTCTAAAAGTGCTAATAATGGTATACGCAGTTCTTCTTCAAGGGGAACCTGAACCGTTATAAATGAGTTAAATTCTACGAGACAAGAACCCTCGAATTTTCATAAACAGATCTTCAAAATGTATTAGTTTGAGTACACAGGTTCCACACTCTAGTACCAAAAACCCTTACAGTGAACTAGCAGTATGCATCGTGCGTTATGTACCGAATACATTGACCCAAGCTGCTCTGAGCCTTGTTCCTTGAAAGGGACCTGCTGGCTTGCCATACATTATTATCGATTGTACTATTGGTAAGCAAGCGTTTTCATTTCGATGATACCATGAAATCTCGTTTTTCTATTGTTTGCGTTACCGCAGTCTTCAAACACAGTAGCTATTACAAATATACATCTCTTGAGGACGTTAATACCGAAAACAACGAAATCGACTTATTTCCTACCTCTTTTCCCTAAATCTGAATCACAAGTTTATTATGCATATTTCGACAGAAATGCCTCATCGGCTTCCTGTAATTTTAAAACTTCTATTTTTACTCAATATATATTTTAAAATTACAGGAAGCCGATGAGGCATTTCTGTCGAAATATGCATAATAAACTATAATGCATAATAATATATATATATATATATATATATAAGATAATGACAGGGTACAAGCAGAAAATTGACGTAAGTCAATATAATTTCTGCGCCTAGAGATCTGTGTTGTATACTTTGTTAACTGTTTTCGGTAAATAAGAGTTAGACAGTGTGAGCCCCTGTTTCGAGAAATAGATTTCGTCGTCTGCTTTGACAGCGCCTTTCTCGCGTAGAGAGAGCCTAAATCGGTATTTCTCGTTTGGTAGTTTTTCTCATTAAGCTAAAAATCGCCTGCTAGCTTGAGTGCGTTACAATTCATTATGAATACGTTCACTCATCACCGAGTATAAACAACGTGAATTTCGCAGGGCAAAGCTGTTTTTCAGATAACAGGGATAGTTTCTGTCGAAGCATAAAGTTTGTTCGTTCATCCCTATATCGCGTGGTGTCGTCTCAGTGCACGGGTGTAATAAACTAGAATAATCTATGATAATGTTTTGTACGCTTTTTTAAATTCGCTCAGTCTCGCAACGCGTAGGGTGCAATGAGCGAAAGGTCTTCGAACATTTCGACTTCCTCGACGAGTCCTCTAACTGAACTCGATTCGACCACATGCATTAATAACGTAGACTTGCTAAGCGGTGGCAAAGGCAAGGCCAAAGTCGGACAACCTATCAAGAGGCCTGGCACCCGCTATGAAAGAGCCGAGAAGTCTCCGAACCGTGACAAGGTTCAGAATCAGCCTTCGAGGAATTCTACCGCCCAAAACAACGGCGGAAACAAGCCTGGCGCCAGTAACTCGAGGTTTTCGGCTGAGTCGGCAAAGGTTCAGAGGCATAAAGAGAAGGATAAAGATGACAAAAGAAACATTGAATATCTCAAAAAGGAGCTGGAAATGGATGAGCACAAGATTGCTCTGGAAAAACTGTATCAGAGACTAGGAACTAACCCAGCAACTGGCTTAAGCGCTAAGGCAGCGAAGCAACGCTTAAAAAGAGACGGCCTTAATACACTGACTCCACCGAAGAAGACATCAGAATGGGTAAAATTTTTTCATCACCTTTTTGGAGGGTTTTCCCTGCTTCTTTGGGCAGGGGCGATATTATGCTTTATAGCTTATACGATACAGGAGATGAATTCGCCTGTAGCATCAGCCAAAGATAATTTCTATCTCGGAGTCGTTTTAGCATCTGTCGTGATTATATCTAGCGCTTTCTCATACTATCAGGAATCAAGCTCGTCGAAAATTATGGAATCATTTAAAAAGATGATTCCGCAGCATGCTATGGTTGTCAGGGATGGTCAGAAGTTACAGATTCTTGCAGAAGAATTAGTCGTCGGAGATATTGTCGAAATAAAAGGCGGTGACAGAGTTCCGGCAGACTTACGGATTATAGAGTGCACCAGCCTCAAGGTAGACAACTCTTCAATCACAGGCGAATCGGAACCACAGCCCGCCAGTGTTAAGATGATGAATCCAAATCCATTGGAGGCTAAAAACATCGTGTTCTTTTCGACAAATTGCTTGGAAGGAGTTGGACGAGGTGTAGTGATTTACACCGGCGACCGCACAGTTGTAGGACGAATCGCCAATTTGGCCGAAGGTCTTCAGACAAACCAAACTCCGATCGGTCGCGAGATAGCACATTTTATTCACATCATTAGCACGTTTGCCATCGCTCTCGGGATAACTTTTTCTATCATTGCCTTAAGCATGGGCTATTTTTGGTTGGACGCGATTGTCTTCCTGATAGGAATCATCGTTGCAAACGTACCCGAGGGCCTTCTGGCAACGGTAACAGTGTGCTTAACGCTCACTGCTCAACGGATGGCTGCCAAAAATTGCCTTGTAAAAAACTTGGAAGCTGTTGAAACTCTCGGCTCGACCTCAACCATCTGCTCGGACAAAACCGGCACGTTGACGCAAAATCGTATGACTGTGTCGCATATGTGGCTCGACTACAAGATCATAGACTCCGACACGAGAGAGTCGGGTGTCGGCATGAGATACGACAACGCATCAGTTACGTGGCGATTACTTACTCGCGCTTGCATGTTATGTTCGCGAGCAGAATTTAAGCCTGGACAGGAAAATGTACCGATACTCAAACGGGACTGCACAGGTGATGCATCTGAACAAGCGATACTCAAGTGTATGGAACAAAGTGTTGGTGACGTGGCGGGCTACCGAAAACGTAATCGCATGGTTTATGAAGTACCATTCAATTCGAGCAATAAGTACCACGTTACCATTCATGAGCCACACAGCGCCGATCTGCCCGTAATTAACAACACTTCAAATGAATCGGATTATATTACTTACAGCCTCTGCATGAAAGGTGCTCCTGAAAGAATTATCGAACGCTGTTCATCGATTGTTATCAATGGCGAGGAAGTTATTCTAGACCATGCTGCCAGGTCGGCCTTTCAAAACACTTACAAAACCCTGGGCTCTTATGGAGAGCGTGTGCTTGGCGTCTGCGATTACGAGCTGCGTGCCCGCAAATACCCTAAAGGTTATAAGTTTAATAGTGAGAAAGAGAACTTTCCTCTAACGAACCTTCGTTTTCTCGGTCTCGTTTCGATGGTTGACCCTCCTCGTGCTGCTGTCCCAAATGCTGTTGCCAAATGCCGATCGGCTGGAATTAAGGTCATCATGGTAACCGGTGATCACCCAATCACAGCAAGAGCTATCGCTAGAGCAGTCGGAATAATCTCTGCTGACAATGAAACGATCGAAGATATAGCTGAGAGGTACGAAATACCCATCAATGAGTTAGACCCCCTAGAAGCAGATGCCGCTGTTATCCATGGCGAAAAACTTCGTACGATGACCAATGAGGAACTTGATACGATTATAAATCGTTTCGACGAGCTCGTATTTGCTCGTACATCTCCCCAGCAGAAGCTGATCATTGTTGAGAGTTGCCAACGGCAAGGGCACGTGGTGGCTGTAACAGGCGACGGCGTAAACGACTCGCCAGCGCTGAAGAAGGCGGATATCGGTATTGCAATGGGCATTACAGGATCGGACGTATCAAAACAGGCCGCTGATATGATTCTTCTCGATGACAATTTTGCCTCGATTGTCACGGGGGTTGAGGAAGGTCGAATAATTTTTGACAACTTGAAAAAGTCGATTGCGTATACACTTACGTCGAATATTCCCGAAGTAACACCGTTCCTATTTTTCATCGTTATAAGCATGCCCCTTGCTCTGGGTACATTTACGATACTTTTCATCGATCTCGGTACTGACTTGGTTCCAGCTATTTCGCTTGCCTACGAACAAGCCGAGTCTGATATCATGACACGTGCTCCGCGAAATGCCCAACGAGATCGACTAGTTAACGAAAGGTTGATTTCAATGGCTTATGGACAGATTGGCATGATTCAAGCAGCAGCTGGTTTTTACTCGTATTTCTGCATAATGGGTGAAAATGGATTTTGGCCGTCGCGTCTAATAGGCATCCGCAAGCAGTGGGATGCGAAACACGTAAATGACCTTGAGGATTCGTATGGTCAAGAGTGGACCTTCCCTAAGCGTAAGGCACTTGAATACACCTGTCACACGGCCTTTTTTGTAACAATTGTCGTTGTACAATGGGCCGATTTGATTATCTGCAAGACTCGACGCAATTCGCTTATCCACCAGGGAATGCGCAACCACGTATTGAACTTTAGCCTGCTATTCGAAACGGTGTTCGCTGCCTTCCTAACATACTGCCCCGGTATGGACAAAGCTTTAAGGATGTATCCCCTGAATGCACTTTGGTGGTTCTATGGACTACCGTTTGCACTAGTGATTTTTGTATTTGATGAGGTTCGCCGATACATCCTTCGCAACAACCCGGGTGGATGGGTTGAGGGCGAGACATTTTACTAGTAATCGTTTTTCCGTAATAATGTTTTCTATGTTTGAGTACATTTACTCCTTTTGTTCTGTTTAATAACGTAGAGACAATCAGTTTTTAAGCGGTCGGCCGCTGGCTTGTAAATGCGAGCTACATTAGCATTGTGATTACGTATATTTAGGCCAAACCTTTGTGTTTTGTACCTAAGGAAGGCCCAATAAGCTGTCAATCTGTATCTAGACTTTTTCCTAGCAATAATGTGCTATCCATAATTTAATCAGCGAGATGTCAACAGTAATCGTTTCGTCACACTCTAGCAGAATTTTTCGCCGACACTCCTAGTACGACTCCAATTTAGGTATGGAAACAAATAGACGTAGACAAATAGACGTGTTAGCTACAATTTATATATCGATCGGTACTGATTTAAAAATATTGGAGCGGCCTTGTGATTTGTTATTGCTCTCTGGACGTGCCAAGAATAAGTCAAGGGCCAATGTCAGTGTAATCTTGTAAATTTGATGAACTGCTTATCTACAAAGGTAGTAATTTCTTAATGCAGCAGACATGTGACGTAATGGAAACGGTGTCGATGAGGTATAGTCATTAGTTCTTTATCTTCACACATTGCAGATAGGTGTAAAAGGACCATAGTAACGATATCGACCATCAGATAGCCCGTTAGGCCTCAATGACCAGCTGCTGGCTATGGCGTAGGCAGCACATGAGAAGACCTTTAAATACTAAACTTAAAGCAAATAAGACTGATTCAAAACATGTAGGTTGAAACGTGTTTCAAGAGTCCACGGCACGGCACAAAACTGACTAGCTTATTTATTCGCAGGGACGCCTTCATTCATCAAAAATATCAAAAAACGGGTATGCTTTCTGCTACCTTCCTTCGCCTTTGGTGCGTGGCTTACTATCTGGGAAGGTAAATCGCACGAGGCACGCGCTACTTTAGTACGCAGTGCGTGGTTTTCATCTCAAATTATGCATAATCCGAAATTTTAATGAACTAAATAAGCTATGTGTATGTCAAAGACGTAGGAGACGTGGGGTGTGACATTTACCGCTATCTTCCAGTAAACATTGGCCACCTCTCGTGTGAATCTGTTGTTTAAATCCGGATCCTTGCTGATAGAGAGCGGAGCTCAATCTCGGTGTCATATATTCCTTGTTAGTTGTCTCAACGAAATCGAGTTGGTTCGTTCGAGGCGGAATCCATTTTATTCTCCAATGTGATGAATCATTCTTGCCGAGTAGGGTTGCCGAGTAGTCCTGATGTCCCTAGGTGCATCGCTAGAAAAAAAATCCAGGACTTAAACTTGTCCAGGCAAACATTAGTTTTGAGCTTTCCGAAATGTCTTGCCAAAAGAAATGTTGTGTAATCGACCATAGTAAATAAATTCTGTCATATTGCCAAGTATAGACCTGCGGAAAAAACACTGATCGTTTTTAAGCCAGAACTGAAGCAAATTAAAAAAATATCTTAAAGTAAAAGTCACACTAATCTAAATTATGCGATTTTGATTTATGGTTTCCGCCATTTTCCTGGTAACAGCCTAATTCCATCACTGTAGAATTTCTGCGGTTTCTGGGCCTGACAAGTAGTAATCTTTGTATCGTTTTACTGAAACTGAATTACCATTGAGGGAGTTTAGCGTAGACCGTAGCAGATGGTAGTTTGATTTGTATGGTCCGTGATATACAGCGGCTGTACTAAAGTTTTTTACCCAAGTTCTCTCAGTTTTTGATGGGTAGCTACATATGTTCTGTTCATATTTCGATCATAGTTCGATATTTTCCAATGGGTTGTTGTAACCCTGTTAGTTGTCGATAGTAAAGGGTGCGGGTCGATCATTTCGCCAGGCAGTAGCGATTCGTAATGCACGACTCCTTTCCAATTCCATCAAACACACAGCATCATCTTTTTTGGTGTCAGTCTAAGCTATCCCACAAATTTTTGTTTGGAGTGAATTTTTGTATAATTTTCTTTGCACATTATGTTCTCGTTATCAATCGTTCTAGAAAAGGCTCAAGATCATTGTGTTTCTGTGGAGTTTCGCAGATCGAGGTACAGTCGAATAAATTGTTTTGCATTAATCCGCGTGCCACTCAGTTATCGAGCTTTTGTGACAGTTAGTTTTTTTCTTATAATTTAAAAATTGTTTGATAATGGGTGCTCAGTACACTGGTAATGTCATAATTACTTATATGTTGCTTCTGCTCAACTTTTGCAATAATTTCAACAGCTTTTTCCGTCATTGGTTAAGCCCTCACGAGAAGCGTCTTTAGCGTCGAAATTTACGAAACGTATTCGACAGAACTATTTCTGACCATAAGCAGTACGCTTTTTTTTCATTCCTGGGTAGAATTTGTAGCTATATCGTAGTAAAAGGGTAAAATATAACGATTTTTAGCAAAAATTTCACTCTATCTTTAGTCTGCATGAAAACATTCCTACAATTTCAGCATATCTAATAATACTATTAAGTTACTTTCCAAAATTTTCGAACGAAACCAACGCCGATCCGACGCAATTCATACGATCTGAGATGTGTGACTTTGAAGCCTAGCATCTAACTAGAAAAGCGGTCAGTATTTCTTCGACAAGCTATTATTAGCGTCTAAATTTTACATATATGACACTAAGTAGATAATTTTTGACGAGACCGTATACGCGAATTCACAATGGTTGTGTCTAGCGTATATTTCGTGGACTGCAAAATAGGTATAATGAAAATTAAATTTTTTTCATTTTCCATTACTTGTACGTAACAGTTCATTCGTTAGGCTTACAGGGAGTACCCTCTACATTATAGGACTTTTCAACGTTAATATGAGAAGCGTCACAGTCAGCCATATCTTGAGCTAACAAGAATCGGCAAAATAAAGGTGCTTATAGCCTTTATTTGCCAAAATAAATTTTTGACATTTGAAACGATATTTTCTCTATTTAGAATTACGCCTAAAGTGATCCCATGAGTATTATGTTTTAAATCATCCATGTGTTTCATACACCGGCAGGCCTTGTAACTGATAGGGTTCATCATGCATGAGTCCAAACGCACTATGGCATTTAGGCTATGGCCTTAAGTGGAGCGTTTGAACATTCATGGACACCCGAACCGCGGTCAATGATGCCAAGTGTTGTATACAGTAGTTTATTAGCATCTTTGTTTGCTTCGACCTGAGACTAAAGCTAGCATCTGTAAATCGTTTAAAGGAGTCCAAGTTAGAGTGACGAAGCTTACAAGTCTTAGTCTTCAACTTCATCACTGAGCTCCGTTAATGATTTGACTGACAAAAAAATTACTTGATACCGACGTAGGTATCGAGGAGCTACCTGATTCGGACATAGGGCTTTCAGCGCAATATATAATGCAACAAGCTGTACATTTTTTTTTGTCTACAGTACAAATTCGATGTTTGGATTTATCGGGCTCAAAACATTAGTTCCGACGTTTGTTCACGTAGTTATGCCCACTGAAAACAGAAACTATTAATTTCTCCGAAATTTCACGTAATTGTAATCTTTCGTTGAGTGGCTCAGATGCATAAGGTGCTGCGTGTCGTGGCATCCACAAAGATGAATTCGTCACTGTAAAACGGGTGAACGAGTTCGATAACGTAACTCTGCCATCCAGATCTGATCTGCTTTATAGAAGTATGCGAAAATTATCCCAACTATTTCATGATCATAGAATACTGCCTCGACTAAGCCAACTAAATGATGCTTTACACAAAAGACTGTCCTGAGCGTATGCGAAAATACATACATAGGCTGAGCATATAGGAGCTCGAATGTCTTATTTTCATATTAAAAATAATATGGTGACCTCAAATCGTCCAGCATCGTTGTTGGGTCCAGCGGTCGTCTAGAAATTGCAAATTTCGGTGTAATGAAGATTGAAAGGCGTTTAATGTAGAATGGTCGACACCCGAAATTATCCAGGACAAACCTTTCTTAGGCAGAACAAATATCTGATCGTCTAGAGTCGTGCTTTGAGAGTTTCTGACAAGTAAAATCCCCTCTAAAAACGTGAGTTAGTAGTAGGCGTAGAAGAAGGCTGTTGACTCTATCGATACCTAAGTCATGCCCCGATAACATTAAATGGATGCGGACCGAATGTTTAAATTTTAGCCGCCGAATTGAACTTCTTTCAGTGTGCTTCCGGCGGGTCTTAGAATTATCGACGTCAAGACGCCTTTATACAACATAATGGAAGTTTGCTGACTTATAATAATAAGTCTATTGGTTAGTTTGGCAATGTTTTATCTTACTAAGCTCCACGTTTCTCGTCTTCAATTTGGTCAAAATTCATCGAAGACCGCACAAGGGATGTGTAGCGTAAAGCCTGCAAACACGAGAATGACAATAATCAGAGCTAAATAAACTAGGATGAAATCGCTTGTGAGACGAAATCATTGAAGTGACAAAAAACGCTGCGATATTGCATGGCTGACTTTGGTACAGTATCGACCAACAAAATAGGCGATAAAGGTAAAGCAGTTGCTCAGTCTTAGTCCAGACCTTGTTCAGGAGTGACAAAAAACCCTTCTTTGCTTCTTGCAGGTCTTATATAAGGTACTATTAAAAAGTTGGCGATAGTGTTCAC
This sequence comes from Varroa destructor, assembly GCF_002443255.2. Lineage (NCBI taxonomy): Eukaryota > Metazoa > Arthropoda > Arachnida > Mesostigmata > Varroidae > Varroa > Varroa destructor. Next base: position 65,622,774 of record NW_019211454.1, on the reverse strand, counting down.
TGTGTTGTTCGACCTTTACTAAAGAGTTAATAGTAGACAATTCACATTTGGCCGAAAAAGGCCTAAGGATTTCAAGGATGCTTAGGTGGCATGGTATAAAGCTAACGTGTAACTTACAATACACGCCTAATAATCATAATACCGATTTCTTCTTTTTTCTTCTATGCCTTTTCCGAGTGTAACGGCACCATTGTTGTTTTATTGGTTTAAATATAATGCAACACAGAGCAAATTCTCTCTGACCCGAAATAATGTGTTGATGTCAGCACATCATATTTGATGAGCCTGTAAGGGAACGCGTGTAAAAATCGTGCATTTCGCACATAAAACAGACTAGGAATTCTTGCACAAATAAGTGTATGGTTAACACTAAGCTCAAATCTGGAAATTCGCCGATTTGTGAGTTGTCAATTAGTGAATATTGATCAAGCAAACAAATTACGCATCGCTACACAATGTCTGGTGATTAAAATATGTTCGGCTTGATTTTTACTAAAGAATGGTAGGCGATGTTTACAAAGAGATCTACTTTTGCATCATAGTTCAAAATCCTAGATAATGATTCAACTTGGAAGTAGCAATCATTATATAACATCGTTTGTGCTTAACGTGCACAGGGCGCAAGATCGTGCAAGCAGATGTGTGTAATTTATTTTATCATGAAGCTTAATTATGTTGTGATGGGTGTAACGTAATCACATTTGATGTAATTCTTATTGTTATCAGACATTTGTCGTTTTCGTTCTATTGGGCATCCTTCCGCTATTTCTTTTTGAATTCTGAAATTTGGTCAAGTTTGAAAGCTTTAATAGGCTGTTTTCGAACACGGATCATCTATACGAACTCGTTTAGCAGAAATGACAATAGACGGGCTTCAAGGAACTATCAACTAGTGTTCATTCATTGTCATCAACTGCGAAGAAAACGTTTAACGATACATACTCATGGCTTGACTTACTCGCCACTAGGCATAAGCTATATTAAACTCTCCTAATTCCGTCCTTAATGCAACAACATACTTCACAGTCCTGTCGAGTTCTGTTTAGAAAACCAGATCTAAACCTTCAAAGTGGCGATATGATTTAATCGTTCCTCGTTCGAGCAAATGTAATGTGTACTGTACTAAAATCGGAACACCCGCAATCATTGTTGTTTGCCTAAACAAAGACTGAAAGTCAGCTCTAGATTGCATTATCCGTTCTTTCTATTGTACGTTTTGCAATGTTCTCCCGCTTTTGCAATACTCATTTGCTTCTACCTTCTCTTTGGCTTAGCGTTGCCCTTCCCTTGGGTACAGCCGCTACCCCTAGAAGCCATGTAAACAAAAATGCGTTTATTCGCTCCAATGATCAGCTACTCAGCGCCGGCGTGCAACACTCAGCCCCGCCTGAAAGCTAGACCGGGTGCCTCAATCGGCTCGTATCTCAGTGGTGCAGATTCGCGAGCCATCTGGGTTGTATTAGTTGTCACAAGCTAACCCATAAAAGCATTTGCAGCTGCTATAGTTTGTGTAAAAGTACTTGTTTAATTATTTGTGGTTTGGCTGTCCCATAAAGCCGAACAGCAGCAAACATGTCAGAAGCCGGCGGCGAACCAAAGGTCGACACAGCCACTTCTTCTGCCAACAGGGAGAAGTCGTCAGAGACCAAGACCGGCTCGCAAAACAAGCTAGAGACAGCCAAACTCAATAAAGAGGCGGGCGGAACGCTGGCTGGCGCGGGCGATGATCCCAACGTCGAAAAGTGAGTAGAAAAGCTAATATTTAACTATTCGCTACATCAGAACAGAAATGGTTTTTCTGTTTTGAGCCGCCAAAGCATGCCTCTAGCTTCGATCTCGGGATGATAATACCTCAGTCAAGCTGGTCCTTTTAGGTACTCTGTATGTACCCCTCTAACAACGAGTTTAGTTTACGCGCGACCATAATTTTACTTTGGTATATATTAGCATTTTGGATAATGTGTAGCAGGTTCTACGTAAACACGCACATTGATACACTACCTATGGCGCTTCCATTTTTCGGCTGTGAAAGCGCTGCGCATGTTGTGTTCCATTATGTTTACTTCCATGTCAATATAGTTTCCCGAATTATAGCTATTGTGAATAATATAAGAAAAATGGGGGGAATCCAGTCAAATAATTATTTTGTATTCTAAGGTTTGATAGGGCAATGACATAGCTAAAAGACCCACAATAAAAATAGTTAATACAGCAGTGATACAAATAATGCAGCAATACGGTTAATAAACATAGCAAACTACAACAATGACCTAAAGCGGTTTAAAGTTGAAAGAATTCGTTGGGCGTTTTTTTGTTTTTTTTTTTTTTGTAAATATATGCTGCTATTCTATTACTTCTAATTCGTGGCGCCGTATTATTTCATGTCGTTTTGCAGTGTACATTGTATTCCAAGTCCAGCATACCTCACTTAGAGCAGTGTCACCAGTGCTATTTTTCATGTAACGCCACATCAACTAATTTTCCACGTTTTTGCAGGGAGGTGTCACAAAGCGAGGTTTCGTATATGAAAAAGCTCCTTCGCTCAAAACTACTGGAAAGCAAAAATGAGATCGAAATTCAGCGGTCAGATCCTAACTCGCCACTTTACTCCGTTCATACGTTTGAAGAGCTCAAATTGCGCGATGAATTTCTTCGCGCCATCTACAAAATGAACTTTCAAAAACCGTCAAAAATCCAAGAAACAGCTCTTCCAACTCTTATGGCGGATCCTCCCATCAATATGATTGCGCAGTCACAATCCGGTACAGGGAAGACCGCTACATTTCTGTTGGCGTCATTGAGTCGAGTGGATGAAAATTTGCGTCACCCACAGATACTCATTTTGAACCCGACTTTTGAGCTGGCCAAACAAACCGCTGACGTCTGTCGTCAGATGCTGCAGTTTTGCCCAAAAATTGAGGTCAAATTTGCAGTACGCGGACAGGTGAGAATTAGCAGAACGTATGTTTGGGATTTTTGATAATTTGGAAGGTCTGGTCCGTTAGGATTGCCAAACGCGTTGTCCTTATGTAGACATAACAAATGCGTGCGTAATATATGCAATAGCGTTACGCATACATTACGAAAGTTGCAGTTCATAGTGCTTATTCAACATCCTTTTTAAGGGTTCTTCTCGGTTTTAGCGGTGACCACTAACGTCAAATCGTCTGCAAAGACTATTGTGCTTTTGGAATAAATAGTATTGAGTACTCCTTGGTAGGCTATATTCCGTAAGACTCGTTCTTAGACAATGTTACAGTATTACTTCATACTCAACATGTATTTAAGTCACATGGTTAGGCGACCGCTATTTTTGCGTTGAAATAGGCACGTGGTGATAAGCACTCCTTAGTTTGTTTTCGGATTGGATTCTAGGTGATGCCTGAGGGAACGGTGATTACCGAACAGATTGTGATAGGAACTCCAGGAAAAATGATCGACTGGGCGTGGCGATTAAAATTTTTTGACGTCTCTAAGATCAAGGTGTGTTTTGGTTTAAAATATTATTTACTACATGATTCCTGTATATTTTCATCGAAATCATTGCTTTTCAAATCTCACCTTGGAGACAAAGATAATATTAGTTATCTTCCACTTTTTTTAACTTTTTTATTTCATTACTCTTTACACTAGGTGTTCGTACTTGATGAAGCGGACGTAATGATTTCGGAGACAGGACATCACGACCAAAGCATTCGCTTACATAGTCGCCTTTCCCCTTCGTGCCAAATGATGCTGTTTTCCGCTACGTATAACGATGAAGTTATGAAATTCGCGGATATGATCATTCCTGAACCTTGTATTAAGGTATGAACAAAATACGTATAGAACTTTCTCTGCTTTTGCTTATTGTTAAAGTATTGTTTGTCGACTAGTCATTGTTCTCTCTTTTGATGCTTTATTTACACTGTTGAGTGAGGTATATAAAAGAAAACTACATGGCCTGTTATTCGAATCCTAACTTAAAGCATACTGTTGTTATTACATTAATACGCCGTACTCAGATTACTATGGATGTCCTAATAACTAGCACCATCCTTCTTACTAAGTTGAACTGTGTGCGTGAATTGAATGCTTTTATAGATCACATTGAAACGTGAAGAAGAGTCTTTGGAAAACATCCGTCAGTTTGTTATGCATACACCTACAGAAGACGATAAGATGCGGGCTCTTGAGAATATCTATTCTACGCTGCCAGTCGGTCAGGCCGTTATTTTCTGTCAAACAAAAATGTCAGCTGTGAAAATCACCAGATCGATGAAGGTTGGTATAGACTTGTTTACATATCTAGTCAGACCGTTAGAGTATAAACTAGGCTTTTTTTTTTTTATCTTACAATACAGTCCTTTTACAGGCGCCGTTATTACAACCCAGTAAAGAGATTGATTAATAAACTACATGTCTTTGTTTTTCATATCAAAATACTTGTTTTACAGGAGTTAGATCAGAATGTATGTCTCCTAATGGGTGATCTTGCGATGGAGGAACGAGTTGAAGCGATCGAGCGATTCCGCAACGGTCTCGAAAAAGTAATGGTCACCACGAATTTATGCGCCAGAGGAATCGACATTGAGCAGGCAAGCGAATTTGTTTACTGGAACGCTAATAAGAAATGAGAAGTATTGATAAGAAACATATAGTTTACCATCCATATTCTGCTATTTCTGTATTTGTCATTTCGAGAATGCTGGCTAGAGGCATTCGTACTGGAAGCATTAAAACATAGTCGTATAGAATAAGAAAACGATATAGGGTATATTTTGCTTGAAGGGAGAGATGCTAAACAGTGTACAGTATCGATACTTCGGGAAATTAGTGGGCCCCCAGTGGAAAAGGTTTTGTTTTCTTAAAAACAAGCAAACTCACCTACATCTAAGTAATTGTCGTATCGAATGAGCTATTATTCTATGCAGTCTTTTTTTGTCTTATCATGAGGTTCATCGTTTGTTTTTGATTATCAGGTATCCCTGGTCGTCAATTACGACCTGCCGCTTAACCGTGAAGGTCAGCCGGACTTCGAGACATACCTCCATCGAATTGGACGTACGGGCCGCTTCGGTAAAACCGGCGTCGCAATTAATTTCATTAACCCGGACGACCTCAAAGAAAAGGAGCATGTTGCCGCTATCGAAGATCACTTCAAAAGAAAGATACTTTTTATCGACTTTGAGGATGTTGATGTACTCCAAAGTCTTTCGTCAGATGATTAACTTCTTCAGTATAAACACAAGGACATCGCATTCATCTACCAAGTGTGTCCTTATACTTCCAACTGCTGAACGATTACAATAGTTACCCTGATTTATATTGCACCTAGTTTAACGAAATGAACGTTTGATTTATATGTATGACCATTGTATTTGACAAACGCAAACGAAAACGAAGGAAGTTGTATTCAAAGCGAGAATATTTCCCAATAAACGTCACGCCAATTGACCACAGATTTTGTTGAATTTATATTCCCTATATTTGTCACAACTATTGAATATCTCCAGAATACAATTGCCCTTGAACCATCAATCACCTCTGCATGCATATATTCATAATAATACAGCAAACTTGAGGTCTGTTATTGCGACCGAAATATGACACGCTATGCATATGAGGAATTCTGTGACTGTATTTTGTATATACATAAACAAGTTATGTTACAACAAAACATATATATATATATATATATATATATATATATATATATATATATATATATATATCACCGTAAACTTATTTCAAAATAAAAGAAATTAACACTAACTTTTTATGTATCATATATTAGTACTTATTCACAATCATCACATTAAATTTTTCATCCCCTTAACACCAACAGGCAATTCTGAGAAACATTTTGAGAACTGCGTACAAATTACCTGAAGAATCTGATACAAAAGCATCAGGGTATTTGTATTTTGCGTTCAATCACTTCAAACCGAAACAAGGACAACTCGACCAAATTGTCGTTAGTCTGAAGCATGAGCAATTATGGCTTAACAAATGCATTGACAAAAAAATACATACTGACACAAATAAAAACATATGAAAAATATAAGATGATAAGTCGGTAAATTTGACATTGCAATTGTTGATACGAAGTTTGTTAACACGCAGGTTTTTTTCATTCTACCGTAATAGAGAAATAAAACACGCGTCGAGCAAATAAAATCATTTATTTTTTAAGTTTTTAGCCTTTTACAGGTTAATCAATGGCATTCACAAAACGAAGAGAATATATTTTACAGCATCATACGGTTCGTGTTAGCCTCCACGATTATCTATGGAAGTTTCAACCTGGTTCCACCCGATTTACAAATTCAAGCCGATAATCACGACATTCAATTCTCCTGCATTATTTAAGTGTCTACTCGTTTATGTTCTAGTGGCAAGATAATCACGTTATGGCTAATTCCGCTGTTTAGTTCTTTTTTAATAAACTCAGCGTCCAAGCTAGATAACGCATCATATTGTAGTAGCTCAAACGTTTATCTAAACGAGACTGTACGAAGTGTCTCTTAGGAGTCATCTGTATAGCCCATTGAAGAACGTGTTTTACTTGCTAGTTGCACAACACATTCATTTAATGTACATGTAGCCCTCGTCGTGTATACGTTATAGTTGTTCAAGGAAGAAAACAGTGCTTTTCCTATAACTGGAACATGTAAATCGTAAGCACCTCGGTGCTTGTTGTTGAATTTTTGATTGGAATAATTGTCGTACTAATTACAAATGCTTCACATCTTTGCAAAGTGAACATTGATATTTAAACAAAATTGCTACACAATGACTTAACCCCTTTTTGACGAAGTAGTCATGTGTAACATTAATTTGTTGCTACGAGGTTCACTCCGAGCAGTAGATATTCCGTTTGAACAATCGCCCGTTCATAACACTAACATATACACTAGCAGGGACCATCTTTCAGTGCCGGAGTATCATTAAAATGTTAAATGATTATTTCTCAAACACTGTTTATCCATGCTTTTCAGTTGCTAGCAAATGCATAAGTTGTTGCCATTGTTATACTAGCTCAAGACGATTAAATTTGTCCTGTTCGTAAAATCCAGCCCGTACAACCCGTCCACCGAAAAATCGCCCGTTGAGATCGACGACAGCCTTGATAGCGTGGGCTAGGTTCTTGTATTCAACAAAAATGCGAACTGCTTCTTCAGGGCTCACACCGGGTCCAGGCAGCTCGTGTATCACACACTTCACCTAAACAAAGCAAACAAGAAATAACGGATATATTACTTAAAATGATGATAGCTTAAGATACATGACATAAGATTTTAAGAATGACAAAAACACTCTTACCACTTCCCCATAACGACCACATTCTTCCTTCGTTTCTGGTTCAAGTTCCTCGTCCACCTCTCCCGGGCCTACCATGTTACGTAGTAGCACTACTTTCGTGGGGTTCTTCAATATTTCAGTGATGCTCTGTTCCTCTGCAGCTGGCTGAATGGCTCCACTTGATGGACCCGGAGGTGGTGGGGGTCCCATTAAACCGCCCGGCGGTGGAGGGCCCATCAGCCCATTGTCAAGCAAAGCCTAAAAGCATTGATAATAACATGTTTAGAATGCTTAAAGGGTCTCAATGGATCGAAAAGATTGCCATTAGACATATTAATCAGCTATGCTAGTTAAATCTTAGAATTCAGTACCCACTTGGCTATCAGTTGACGCGCTAGGTAACCCTGGTGGCGCCATTAATGGTGGAGGCATATCAGTCATTGCAGCTGCTGCTGCTGCAGCTTGCGCCGAGCTCATATCCACAATTTTTCCACCACGATGACTCGTTTTCTCGACGGCCAGCGCAGACGAAATACCTTGCTCGCTCTTACCGAGTCCTTGACCAGCTTTAAAGCCCATACGAGCCATGATTTTAGCTGCCACCGATGAACAACCCATGTTGGATGCCACTGATACAGCCCCCTGTTGGTGTGGTGCTGGCGGTGAAAGGGCACGCGCAGGAGGATCGGATGCTGTGAGTGATGGAGGTGGTGCTATCATCGCTGATTGACGCTTGGGCGCACTTGCTCGATCACTGCTGCCGCCGGAATTCGTTGGCGAGTCCCTGCTCACAAATAGGCCACAAAATACATTGTTGCAGATGTATTAGTATTGAAATTTTAATTGCATCATACATATCATACGTCGAAAGAGGGACTTTTGTAAGTATCAGATAATAAGGAGTATAGCAATAAATAGTATTATACAAACCAAGAAGAAATTAATCAAACTTTGACGCTTCCGGTGCATTTATTTTCATATTATAAATATGTTAAGCTGAATTTCTGGATTTTGATAGAGAGGAATAGTTTAAAACAATGCCGTAAAGAAAAAATCTACGAAAAGGTATTTCAGAAAACGAAACTTGGTTAGGACCTTCGACCACTGTTATGTAATATGTCAGAACACGCTTCTCATATTTTTTTTCTATTAAAATACGTTTTTATCTCAATATTTCCAGAAAAAATAGGAATATCGGGTGCCAAAAAAATATTATCAGAACTATCACGCTTCTCCAAGGTTACATAACTTTACGGATATTCAATAGAAGTGGTCTAATATAAACAAGTTTGTTTAATAAATGTGTATACCCTGCACTGTTTGAACTGGAGTCTGACGGTGCTGAACGCTTCTCTTTTCTGCTCTCTCGCCGAAGCTGTTTGACCAGTCGGTCATATTCGTTGGGGTACGAAGGGTCATACTCATCTTTGAGGAACCAGTCTCCACCAAGAAGTGATGCTCCGCCCCTCGCTACGTACAGCGGAATTGGTGGCATATCCTCCGCGGAAATGCGCTGCACAGCAGTTATTAGACAGCAAATCCATAGCATTTAGTCTTACGTAATATTTCTTATTGCTAATTATATTGGTTAAACGAAATACTGGGCTACACACAAAGAAATAGTGATTATTGGAGACCCCAAATCGACACATCTTGTCATATACATGTTTCATAGCAGCCATCGTCCTGGCAAACCGAAAATATCCCAACCATATATTCCAGAACTGCAGTCGCATTGATATCAGTTAGTCGTTCAAATGTTAGAAGCATATACAGTATATTAGCAGTACATCTCGCCGTGAAAAGGAGGAGCACCGTAGAGGCGAAAGCCAAAGCGTTATCTTATATGCGCGTGCGATTATACAGGCGCTCGTTATATTAGCTACAAATGTTGTGCTCCTTATTATGTATCATCTTATGAGTCAAGTATACAGTTCCCGTATGCAAGAATCGTTTGGCCATGTTGGAAACCATTTCGCTCTGGCCAGTCACTCACATCTTTAGTTCGGGTGTTGAGATCAAGGACAGGAGCGATGTGTGCAGCAGCAGCCTGTCCTTTCCTCTGAAGATGGTGTCCTGTTGCCTTTCGCAGCTGAACATGGCTTTGGAGCATTTTAATGCCAGAGGACCATCCAGCAACACCTTTGCTGTCTACTTCGCTGTCATCGTACAGAGACATTCTTACGACACCTAAGGTTCCTAAGGCAGGTAGAATTGAGAGTTCTTGGTTTGGGTATTATTAGTATGATATATATATACTCCTTCACGACTTCTATACGTATAAAGAAACAAATCAATGCAATAATTACATAAGAAAATAGTTTTTCAGCTTTTCAGTACACGATGAGGATGATATGCACACTTGCCTGGCCAGGCTCGGCATTGCTTTTTTGGAAAAAACATATTTAATTAATCACTTTATTGGTGCGTCAGGGTAAGTTTAAGTTTATTATTGATTTTTACTGATATCCACTTATTTATTCGATTAATATACCCGTTTCAAAATTAATATGCATCTACTAGCTTCACAAAGTGTAATATTTTTGCCGCCGTGTATTATATATGATAATTAGATAATTAAGAGGCATACCTACCGTAAGTTGAAGAATCACACAATTGCCAACAGTTGTTTGACTTTAGTTCTCGCCACACTCGAAATCTTTGATGATCTATAGCGGTGCTAATTACAGTAGTGAGACAACATTGTTTCTATATCATGAATCAAGACACTCCATCGCACTCCGTGTGGTTTCGAAGAGATTACGTTTAAACGAACGTAATCGAACCATCCACTACTACTGATCGATAACGTACTGTTTTTGGCCTTTGTTAAATACAGCAGTTAATTCTAATTTCAGCATTAGTAGATATTAGACCGATTGAGTGGAGCTTTATTTTTGTTTTTGTTTCTAAATATTATGTCTTTTGAACACGGCAAATGTTTAGTTTTACCGAGAGTATTTTCCAACCCCACCACAAAAGCTCGGACGATTCCGTCAGTATTTACTCAATATGTTATCTCCGACAAAATCTAACCTATAATAGTAAAAGCATTATTACTGTTAAGGTTCTTTAAAGCATGCAAGGAAAATGTAAAATATTAAAATCAGCGTGAATTTTGCTACTGCTTGTACTAGCATTCGCACCTTGTTCTAACGTTTCAAAGGTTTCTACTAAGAGAGGGAAAGGGCTATATATTGAAGTAAATAAATTTGTTACTTTTACTTACTGTCTTCCTAATTATCTACTACCAGTATTAATAGTAATAAAAAACGCTCGACAAAAAAATTATTTTTCGTCGGTACCGATATCTGCCGCCGCTAATATCACGGAGGCATCTAAAAGCGCCTAACTCAACTCTACGCAAAGCAAGGACGTCGAGCTCTTCCGAGGTCCGAGTACTAGCGATGCTTTTACGTAGGGACAGCTCGTCAACCTAATCGAATACACTATGCTGAAGCTGTCCAGCGATTGTTTGTCATTGTATTAGATGATAATTTGTAAGCGGTTGCACAAACAGCTGTAGGACAAAACGATGTCCTTCCCACATTTAGTTACTCATACAATTTCTCATAAACAGGCGATATGCTCGTTGTACAAGCGCGCTCTACGAAACCTCGAATGCTGGTATCGTGATAGGCCTAATTACAGGTACGAACAAGGTGGATAACTGTAGAGGTCAGGCAGTACAGGATATTAATAATGCAAAATATTAAAGGAAAAGTCAATGGTAACATAATTCAGTAAATGATGATAAATAATAGCTGAAATCTTGCCAGCAGCTGTTTGTAAACTAGATTGTTTATTTGGAGACAATAGTAGTAGCCATTCAGCCTTCCGGTGGAAGAACTGTTGTTACAAGAAGCTCAAATAAAAAGCAGTTAGAACTGAAGCATCCATTTGCAACGTAGATATTCCATTTAAGTGTATAGATAAGGGGTATACGGACATATCTTGTTTATGTAACATGGTTGACTCTCGTAAGGTGAGTTCTATATTTATTTGGTACACTTAGTACAGAAAATCGAGAAGCCAGAATAGCGTTTCCTATGAATTATTTTCGGAAATTAGGTATTCTGTGAGGATACCTAAACCCTCTTGACTCAATTGAAAATGTACAAATAAATGGACATATATAAACAAAATAGTACTGGAGAAAGTCGTTCGTACATGATATTCGTTCAACACTTTTTCATATTTAGCTATTTTGAATGTATGGTATATACTTTTCTGATTACAGATTCCATGCATGTTTGTTGCGTCGTGACTTCGATAAAAACAGGGACATCACGGATTTTCGTAAAGCGAAAGAGTTATTAGATGCCGGTGAGCGGGAACTCTGGCTTAAGCAGCATTATCTGCCCAAAAAGTACGTGCTATTTTTGCCTCCTACGTCCGTTGTATATACGGTCATTACTAATTATGAAGAGGTACGACACGCCCTGTCAAACCAAAACTCTGGAGCTGGAAGCCCGTAGCAGGTTTAGCAAGCAGAACTTTGACAGAGCTTCCAGCTCTTACATAAGTTTTCTCTGTTATAGATTGCATGTAAGTTTTGCGCTGTTGGTGAATTGGAAATCCTTTGGTTTTTCAGAATTGGAATTGAAATGTAAACTCAATTGACAAATACTAGCGACCCGGATATAAAGGCACTTTCGAAAAACCTTGTAAGATAGTTCTTAGGACCCTTTTATAAGGTATAGTTCCTAGATTTCTGAGTTAGGACATGATTTTAAAAATTACTGCCTTAGCATCGCTTTCCCAGCTAAATAGACGCTTCTGTTTGGTTTGTCTTTGAATTTCTAGATTTCCAAATTCTCCTGGAGGTGTTGCTTCCGAACGTTACATCCAACCTCCTGATTGGGTACTAGATTATTGGCATCCGCTGGAGAAGGCTCAATACCCGAAGTATTTCGCCACAAGGGAAAAGCGGAAACTGGAGTACATTGAAATGTATGAAAAATACCTAAAGCAATCGAAGCTCGAGTCAGGAAAGGGGCACTAGTTACGAATACTTGCTCGTATAATAATTTTTTTAGCGAGGAAAATTCTCATGTTCATGAGTAACTAGGTTTCGTCATTTAATGGGTTAGCTAAGGCAGAAACAGACGAGGAGCATTGAGAAAATAAAGTCTAGGTGATTTTAGTTCCTAAAACGTTTTGTTCTCTATACACCTGTGTGAATGGTCTTAGACCAGTATCTTCATGTCTACAAAAAAAAAGTAGAACCGTTGATGACTTCATTTCTGAAAAAAACAGCTGACCTAAGAAGCGTAGTGTTGAGACGACCAAATTCAAAGTCTTGAAAATACAATAGTGGCTTAAAGGATAAGAGCAGAGTAAGAAAACCTTCGGTTGAATTACGAGGATATTCCAAGACATGTCTATCCTTATCCTTACTCAAGAGCCACCGTATTTTAAGTTAGTAACCTCACAACATAGCCATTTGCTACTCACCTATACCACCTATCACCAATGTGACTGAATTGTAATTGTGTTAGACATATTGGCATGATGATCAGATATGTCTAAGATGGTGACAGATGCCTCAGCATTACATTTGTCTGGGACACTGGATAACGGAAATTAAAACTGAATAATTAATTATTAGTCCCAATGTTACTGCCTCTGGCCTAAAAAGGCATGCATCCATGAACGGCGGCAGAGAACAGTAACCTTTCTAGAAGGCGATAAATAAAAAAACCATGGTTCAAAGTCGCATATTTACAAACGTAGAGCGCAGCACAACGGTGAATGGTCTTTACTGGAAACGTATGAAAACTGGTACGACAGCTACAATTCTACAAAGAACCTGTACAGTTTCTTTGCACAGGGATTTGACAGCGGTAAAAAAATAATATGTAGGAGTAGTCATCTCTTTAGTGACAGCAGAGTGGAAATAGTACTAATATATATATATATAAATCGGATGACGTGCTGGGGTGATGTGACTGTTTGGCACATAGTTTGATGATCTTCGATAGTAACTATCGAAGATCATCAAAGCACGTCACCCGATTTAATATTCGCATTATACGTTACCGGAACTGATCCAGATGCTCAAAATGAAATATATACCTTAGCGTAAGTAGGACAAAGATCAGATAGAACATAGATATCGGCAGGAAACTGCACACTTTTTGCAAAACCCTACAGAACGAAATGACCGCGTTATTGGCGGCAAAGATAAGCCTTTAGGCGTACAGAACTGCGATGCCGGCTAGGTGGATCGGGTGACAAAGACAAGAGGTCCCCATGAAATTTATTTAAATAGTCCCAACTTAAAAAAAAACTTGCACTCCACACTTCATACTTGGCTTAAATTAGTCAAGGTTTCACTTAGATTTTCGATAGTACGCGGGGGCCCACGTTCCAATAGGGGCAGCACAATGTGTGCCGCTATAGCCACGGCAAGGAGAATTATCGTCATTGAAAACAGGATCGCTCTGCAATGGTCTGTGATGCAAACAAGTAAGCTTACTCAGTTTTCAACAATTTGTTTCTCTCTAAAGAAGAGGTTTCAGATTCAAGAACTCCAACATTCAAGTATAACCAACAGCTGTCGTAAGTTTTACTGCTCATTGTACATACAAAAGCACAAAAATTGTCTAATTTTTAAAAAAATAGTTAAAAAAAAATTTTAAAAAAATTTTAAAAAAATGTCTAGCGACAAGTTACGGCAAGACACGGTAAAACTTCTAAAATTATCAAAAGAGTCTTAGTCCCCTATTTTGTCGCTTAATTTTATTTATAATATCAAGTTAATACTGTCCTAGTAAAAATGATTAAAGAAGATCCTTCCGGAATATTAACGTATCTAGAGTGAGATAATTTCTAGCTTTTAGTTTTGGTAGTTAGGTATCATACCTAAGTTAATTTTTATGGTCTCCGTCCTTGGCGCCGCCGCAAACGTCATCTGAAAAACCAAATATCTATGAATAATTTCGCTGAGCTTGAAATGCATTATCAAAGTTATCATTATTATCATTAGAGATTTACTTTAGGTACAGCCCTATATTTATAAAGTTGGTTACCTTAGTCCATTATTGTCAGCATTATTGTATTTCAAATAGACAAGGTTTTTCTTTCATATGTGAGCCGAAACTAGAATTCAGAAAAGCGAAACAACTCGAAAGAGGTTACCATGTTAATGCATTAGTGATCTATGCAACTCTTGAAAAAAATATTTCAAATGAATAGCGCCTGCCATAGCGTATTTTTCACATCCGTAGAAATTTTTTACTATTTACTGGTATTCGGTAATAACTAGTGCGGTTTTTAAATTTAGTTTGGCCAAATGACATATGATATAATAAGATGACAACATGATAAATATCATACATAATAGCCTCTCTCGGGTTTAAATCTTAGATAAAAATGGTTAGACAAGATTGTCTAACTATTTTTATCTAATTAAGCATTCTCGGCCGTTCCTTTTTGAAACATTTAAAAAACAGCAAGCTGATTACCTGCTTAGACAACATGCCTTAAACAATACGACCGGTTTGTCGTTCTGTAACATTTTAGGAAACAATGGCTTAACCATCACACGGATTAAGCCCTTTCTTAAGGAAACGTGTCCTTCTATAAAGGTTTCATTAGTTAGAGGAAAACTCACAGTTCCCGCTGGGCGTACATTGTCCCGCTGAAATTTGCTTCCTCCCACCTCTTTGTAGCGCATCCGTACCTCCAATCGTCTTTTCTTCGCCAGTAACTCCTATATTCCATATGAAAGGACTCGGTCAAAATAGTCGCGAGATTAAGATTACTCACGCGAAAACTTTCCGGTCTTTGTTTGGCTACTGGTTAATCATTCGGCTGAAATGTATTTTTTAACTTATAGATTACAGATAGTTGACAGACCTAAGAGGGCTATGATGGTTACTCACAATTAGTACCTTCATTATGAAGTTCCTTTTACATTTATTGAAAACAATGGCTGCTTAATGAATGTAGAGTATAAGTATTAGCCCTTTTTCGGGAGTTCCAGTTGTTTTCTATCAGCGATAATGTTTTTTCACCTGGATTCGCTTGGCATGCTGCTCATTTTCTGTTTCCATTTGTTCATAAATCTCCTTTATTCGTTGTATATTTGCTAATTGTTCTTTCCACCGATCTCTAGCGTGCGTTAATTCAGTGATAGTCGATGCCATCTTCTTTTCAAGTTCCGGTAAATGTTTACGAAGTAGCTCAAGCCGTCTTTCCAGCTGGCGACTCACCTAGATTATGATTTAGTAATGTTGACTTGGGCTTTAAAAGGAGTCTCCTTAATGAGAAGGTAATTTCGAAAAAAACTCAAGAGTCAAGCGCAAGCATAGTGCAGCAGTAACGTGTATACCATACACAACGTTGTTTGTGTATCATCGTACGTTTTCAACAAAAATTTCGTTTTAGAATAAAGGATTTTTCTTTGTTAACACTATAGGCATTACCACTAATGGCATTGTCAAAATAAAATAGATTGATGAAATATCTTTGCCTAGAGAAATTACGCAATAATAATTGTCATATTACACAATTTGCTTTGTAACTGTGTAATTTGGGGAGTTAACCGTTAACTCTACTATACTACTACTATACTACCGTTAACTATACTTAACCGTTAAGTATAACCTGACACAAAATTATCTGCCAGAACAGGCTTTCGTTGCACCCAGTTGTAGCCTCTGCAGAGCGTATTATAGTCTAAGTAAAGTCTAGGCTCAATGAGTTCAAAGGCTGTTAAACTGTTCTTTATAACGATTTTCCTTGTAAAACTGTTTCATGTAGTTGGCAGAAAAACGGGACGTTCATTGGGGATGTAAAGGATATTTTTCATATTGTGAGATTAACTTAGTGGTTAACAGTCGTTTTTTACCGTGGAAAAGTCATCCCTAATGCCCGGTTCGACAACTAGTTTTGTGTCGATATTCCATGCGCGCAGTACATCTCTAAGGAACTCTTTATGGTATAGCTGATCCTGGCGACACCAGGTCGAAATAAGCGTCCGTGCATGCTGATCCACGTGTTCAGAGATACTGGCCAATTTCATTTCCTCTTGAAGCTTGTCTAGCAGTAGCTAAAATGCTTAACAGATGATTTTATAAATATAAGAGGAGAAAAAATCGTCAGGTCGTATGGAAGCGAATAGCCAAGCAATTCGAAAATGGAAACGGACGTCCGTTACGATTTGTTTGATTTCGTGACCTCTGCCAGAGATAGCCGGAGGAAGCATACAGAAGTAGATGAGTATCGAGAAATAATTTGGTAAACAAGAAACAGACCCACATGCAATAGGGGCGCAATCCAACGTACCTTTCCTTCACAAGCAGGCCTTTGTAGGTACGCAAACTCCGCGTAATCATTTCCCATGGATTCGATGACGTGAAATACATCTTGTTCCCGGACCAACGAGATCGATGGGCCAAGGGCGAAGCAATCCATCTATGTACGATTTAACGAGCAAAACATAATTAGCAAATCACATGTGCACAAAGTCATATACAGTCTTACCTACGGTTGGAATTTAGACGATATTTTCATTAATCAACCTTCAGTTATCATTTAGAAATCTGATATTCACACGCAGTGCGTTATTTTTTCTCGCAGAGCGAAACATACCCCGCATAACTTCGAAGATGTAAAAGATCTACGATTATTCAGATGTCCATTGTGTTTTCGTGTTTTGCGAGATGCAACTAGATAAAGCTTTCACGATTTCATTCAACGTTCATCACAGACAGTTTCTTCTCTCTAGCTTATCTATTACTATTTTGAACTTGCATCCAGTGCGATAAGCATATTGAGACTTCAGCTATTATTTAACCTGATTATTATTGCTACTATCTGACATGATTTTGTCAGGAATACAGCCACATTTACTAGTGTCACCTGGTGAGAATCGACAGTCAGTTGTTCGAGTCTGTTCAGCATCTGCTCTGCATTGGGTATCCATCTGCTAGCATGTTTGAGCCGAGTTAGCTCAAACCAATGATTGTGGTAGGTAGTTTTACCCACCGTGTACGGTGGTGGCTCGACCGCACTCGTTCTGTAAACCCCAGTTTTTCGGTCCCATAGATCTTAGAAAAATTTTCGTAGAGTACGCTTTATGTTCCTACGATTGATAGTGGAGCAAGAACTTCGAAAAAGATTGAAGAGACGTTTTAGTTGGCCGTATTCCTTGGCCATTTCATATTCAAATTCGGATTTCTGGCAGGGTTTTACGGCATAATAAGCATTCTGCGGCAATGTCATCCAGAACACATACGGCTGTGTATTTATAATATAATATATATATATATGTGAATAATGATTTAAATACTGTGAAACAATGCAATTTATGAGGATTCACTTTATGAAATGGCGAAATCTCTTACATCCAGTTAGAATCATCCCTATTGATCTTTTAAATCGTTTTTTTGTCTATAAACTCGAATGTTGCATAAATGTTGAATTGTCGTCATAAAGTTTTCTTGCTTACATTGGCAAGTTTTCGCTGTCTCAGTCACCGCAGCACCTTTTAAAACAAGTGAGTTTCTTAACACATTGATGCCCTACTTTGAGCCAATAGAGTTTGCGTTTAGCAGAGAACTAGGGTATGAAGATTCATTTTATCAGAGTTATAGGCCGATTAGTATTTCTAATGGAGACGATCCTTTACACCCATCTAATCTTTCCATACGTACTTTCTCCGATACTAAAGTTCATTTTGTGGCATGGTAACAAACACCTACTCGTGTATAAAGTGGCTAGGTAGATTTACAATAAAAATCTTCACCTGGTGAGGCTGCAAACATAAAACGTTCGATTAACTTCGACTAATTCAAACCGTAAAGTATTGAATACTTACAAGGCGGACATTTTGACCAGCTTCGTTATACGCAGAACACAATATCTTGTTTACATACGTTGACAACTATTTTCAATCAAATAATAATAATGGCTAAAATAGCCTTCTTGTCGGTATAGATAGAGTAGGCGTATTAAGATACTATTTGTCTTTGAGCCATACAGAAAATTGTGCCAGTATTTATCTATCTTCTGTTAATTTCTTCTTTGAGCAGTGAGAATTTATAAAATTCATATTTGAAAACATTTTCACCTACTTTATATATCTATATATAGCAGTTTTTGCAGGAAACACACGCATCAAGATAACTAACTTCATTATGTGCTGCTTTAGTCATCTTGCTCACGCCGAATCTGCACTTACTTGTCAAAGCTTCCGTTCTGTCAAATAAAAACATAAATTAACAATTGCACAGAACATTAGATAGCCCAAAGATGATATATGTAAGAAGAACAAATGCTAGACATAAGAAGTATTATTTCACACCCCCTACCTGTTATACTATCCTAATTTTGCTTGTTTCCCTGCTTTGCAAAGCACCATTTGTCTCTTCTTTATATTAAATGTTGATCCGCCCTATTTCGCTGAAGTGAAACTATGTTGATACCTTTATATATATACGCCGCTCACAGACAGGGCGAATGCTCCGGAGGATTTCTTTCTTCTTGCAGTTGAACGAGGCCCTTCTTTTTCACTCTCTGCCCCCCCCCCCCCCCCCCCCCCAATCTTATGAGCGAATGTCGTGCGCAGCAAATAATAAGAATCTTAGCTTACACACGTGGGCGTAGGGCAAAACTTTTTGGTTATTCGTTAGTGGAGGCCACAAAACCCTGTGCTTTGCCTTTTTACTATTTGTTACCGTAACTATGACGAACATGCAGTCGGTTGCACAATCTTATCACACGAAGTTATGTAGTATACTGACAGCAGCCGCTGCACCGCGAATCAGAGGTCATGAAAGTGAACGGTTCGTCTAGCTGGCAACTGGTACATTTTGCATCGAGGTGGTAGAAAACTTTTTATTATGTACGACTCCATAGACAGTCGATAATCTAGAAAAAAAAAAACTAGCCGACACAAGGTTCTTGCCCACTTAGACGCCCACAATGCAGCATCGAAACTGCAGACGTCAGACCTTAGTTCTTTCCTTCCACTCGAAACCGCGCCGTATGTGGTCCGGGGAACTGCAATAGACGTAGATGACAATAGAGAGCGCAGAATGGAGATGACGCAACGATAAAGAATAATAATATAATAAGCAGAATGGTCTGCCGTTTTCTGAAATGGACACTTCCATACATATCTTTCACTTCGTAATATCGTTGTCAATGTTAGAGTAACCGACGAAAGCTAGCCGAAATCTTTTACGTTAGGTTAGGGTAGACTCTTTCGATTAGCGCTAACATCGTAGCGGTAGTCGGCGCAAGGGTTTAGCGAGACGGGGTTTGAGCTAACTAACGGGGGAATGTATGTTAAGTCCAGATAAGAGTTAATTGTCACCTGAGAGTACGAAGCCTCCAGACCTGGGGCGTGTAGCTGGTGTTGTGTGGCTTCGATGTCATGACGCCGTACTGTCAGTCGGCGAAGCTCAGCGACAGAATAAAGTGAACGGAAACCGGCGCCTGCAACAACAACAACAACAACAACAACAGCAGTTGTTCAACAACGAATCCTCCCAACACCGAAGAAGGGAAAAAAAATGGATAACGGCGTTCATTCAGCAAGTCTACAAGTAATTTAGGTCAAAATGCGAAGAAAATAGGAAATGTTTGCATATCGCTTGAGGTGCGACGCTAGAACGCGTTGGTAGCCGATGATGATGAAAACCTATACGATGAGGCCGTACTGTACATAATACAACCTTGAAAATAACGCAGTATTCGAAGTATTTTAATGGCAAATTGTGCATTTAGGCTAGTCAGTCAAATCTTTCCTCTAACAAGTTGTCTACTTTGTATTTTTGACTAAGAAAACCAGACAAACAATAGTTAACTGTGTTCAAGTGCTTCAGCTTTACTACCAAATAACGTATCTAAGTGAATCGATACCAATTACGTCCGATATGGCGTGACTACTGAGGAATATTACGAAAAGAACAAAAAGCGATAAATAGCGGACGTATTTAAAAACAATTAAGATAAAAAATGGTGGCTAGATGGCTGTAAGAAACTTTTCACGAACGACTAATGATTCACCTCATTACCATTTGGTAACCGAACAAATGGTGAAGGCTAATGTTTAAGCATGCTCTGGCGATAAGGCTGAATAGAAATTGAAATCTCCAACTGAATATAAGCGCAGCTAGTTAGATAGCTTATTGCATTTTCAGAAACGAGATCTTCCAAAGAAACAACAGCAAACTCAAGCACTGTTTCGTTGCATTAGAAAACTTTATTTTACAGAAAAAATTCAAGAATGAACGAACACATACTTTCTCACTCACACACTAGTGTAGAAACATAGGATATTATGAATTTATGGGAGAACGTATTTTAGGCCTGACCTGATTTGTCTCCCATATGTGCCTATGGGCTAGTGTTCTAATTTAAAAACTGATAATTTTCTTAAAGTTCCCGATAGCAGTTTCCAGAGTCGACTAAAGAAGAACTGCCTGCGTCAGGTGTACTTTCTAAGGAACAGGAGCAGCTGAGCTGGGACAGGATCGCGGTTGTATTTGCATACGTGCCAAGTAGCCCTTTCTGTTCAGGCCAAGCGGGCAAACCGGGCTCACGTTCAAATAAGATTCACCAGATGACTCCATTTGTGTTAGGCAACATTTTCCTATCCACCTCGTAACGAAAGATAGGCAAAATATCACAGCGCAGGAGCCTTCTGAACTCGACGAGATATGTCAACGATATAATATATTTTTCGTTGAAAGTTTGCTGTATTTTACTTCACCGCATATCCCAAGTTAAATAATTGAGCATTAGACTTATCACAAATACAATGTTGTTATAATTATCGAGGCTACGTTGGATACTAAACACTAAGGGCTTTTAAATCTGGCTGCTGGGTCCATAATCGAGCAGCGTTGACTGGTAACAGCTTACATCTCGTATATTCACTTAGATGCGTATGCATCCTAAAAGAACTTCGTAGTAATTGAGAAGCCTATCGAATCATTAGGGGCAATAGGCAAAACTGTGCAGCTGCAATCCCTATTTATATGAACAAGCATATACAAGATTAGGTATACCTATTTTCACTCAATCTGAGCTACATATAGGCATATTTGTTTATAACCTCGGACAAAACATGTCCATACATCGTGCGACTTTATTCCAATTAGCTTTAGCTACAAAGAAGCATGTAATCGTAGAAAAGGAGAACTGTTTCATATATCGCATTAAAACCGGTATGCAAACCGATTCAAGCTAAGACAGAATACATACTGTGCAAAAACTTTTTGCAGCTATCGTATCTTGCCTGAGAACATTTCTGCTTCGTGCTTTATTGCGGACGTATATGTACCAACCTACCTAAAACCACGGCACATTTAGCTTGTCAGCCCAGAGCCATGTTGTAGGCAGAACTTGTGTGCGCCAAGGTCCTATGGTCGTTTGTTTTGTTAAACTGTGAATCATTCTAATGTTTACGAAAACATTTGCATTCCGGTTTCGGCACGCGTCGCATGTGTCGAGTACTGTGTGTTTGTGTGTAAAACTTCCCTCCCATGGTTTCCCGCCAACCAGACACGAGAGGTTTAAGACCTCTTCAGTACAAGGGCGATGTGTGCACGAGAAATATCTACTTGTCGAGCAAGAGTTTCTGAAGCCGGCTATATTTAACAGCTTCCAGATAGGACGGCAGTGGATTTTATGGCGAGCGGTGCAGCTGTTTAATAGTGGAACTTTTAATGCTGTACACAGACACTTTTGGATCACGTAAGGTCGGGCGATCTGTTCGTGCGTTCAGGTGCTTCTGGCTAGATACATTGTGTGTTGGCGTATGTCCGATCCATATAATAATAAGGTACGGGCCGACGTAAGGTCGTTTAGCGCGCCTGAATTCACCTCGGATTCAAGCCTCATCATTGCCACGTATTTTAAATAGAAGCCTCCATCTCATTTGCTGCAGGAAGTCGTTCTAACCAACGTAAAGGACTAAATAGAACACATCTGAAGTCTAGAAGCGTGACTTTAAAGCATTTCTGTCTAAATAGTTGTAAGTTTTAAAATGCGTAATAGCTCCAAAAAAAAAAGGAAGATTCGACTAGAGTTGTTCCCGCAGCTGATATCACAGCCGAAGAAACTTAACAGCGTTCAACAGCCATTGAGGAAAGTATATACATGTTTGCACACTAAAATAAGTGGCCACGTAATCTTTTAGGCTATCCCGAAAGGTGCGCAAAAATATTCTTTACCTATTTTTATCGCATTCACTATAATTCTTAAACATTCAATAGTGGAAAAAATTAAATACTATAAACTTTAACATTACGTTTTGCTACAAATCAGCTTCCGATACTATTTCAGTCCAGGCTTCCAAATATAACTGGAGCAGGTACGATCATGCAACACGTTACCTTTGTCACGAATTAACTTCAAAAGTTTACCAAAGTCAGTTAACTTGTTTGTCCGTAGCTATTATGTCAATATTATGTATTATAGCTAACGCCTTCTGCAATTGCGCAACACGTGCTTCTGTAATTACAGCCCTTCGCATCGACGAATAGTCGCCATCGTCAACGTACATTATCAATCCATCAATTTCTTCTATTTTCATTCAATATGTCATAATTCTGTACGGTCAGTGATTTGATAATAAGGCCTCGTTTTCTGCGCTATTCATGCGCTTTCGCTCTCCGTATCGGCGGCTACGATGAAATCAGTGTTGTTTATGAGAGGCCGGAAGGCATGCACACATTTTTTTTGTCATAAGGCTCGTTGCCTGTTCCTGTTGAGTTCACTTCCCGTTGATGCACATCTCCTACGGTGATAATATTGTGCATGAGGGTACGTGGTGTTTTGCGTGGTGGCTTCAAAACACGGACCACAAGGATAGATAATGGAAACTAGTATGGATGCATGGTGATGAGTGGATTTCGAGGACGAAAGGAGCCTAAACTTGGGGTTCGTCAAGGGAAGAATGACAGGACCAGAAAGGTGGTTAGTAAGAAATAGTTACACTTGGAGCCGGCTGCCTACATACAGTCTGACGCGCTTTGTTAGTCATTGCTCAGTAGAGTTTTAAGAAATATTAAGGACACAGCAAACTGAGATAGGCAGGAGCAAAAGCGACCTATTAAATTCTACTGCAAACAGTTTAAACATACTTCGAGGCCGGACGAAAAATTTAGTCGACTGGCGGGTTTTTATGTGGCCTAATGTTTGAGTACGTCGTTAATTAGTGCGTATCTGTATGCATGATAGCTATCGTAGTTATAAGAGCGCCGGAGTTTCCTTCCAGTCCGCTTTGCGCCGGTACGGCTACAGGCTTTCCGCTGCTGTGTTGGACGCTGAGGAAAACGTGACGACTTTAATTATGGCTACATCAACAAGTTCATTGTTATAAATAATCAAAGATATCCTTGGTTGTCTTGTCAACGACACTGAGACGATGTGATCGAAGTTTGCATGATTTTCTGCAACATCATAGCCAGAGACTAAATAGTTTCCATTACAACTTCATTTTACATCGTTCTAAGTATCCGACCTTAACCGTTAAAGCTAAGCACGTTGGAGTTTACACATCTAAACGTTTCAAACTGATCTTACAGACTGCGCTAAATGCAGCGTAGCGGGTAGGGTTCGCGTACCTAAAGAGTTGCTTATCCAAGTTGCATTTACCTAATTTGACATTTAAACGTTAATTTGTTCATCTATAGGGAATGTTTACAGGCGTTGGACATTGGATAATTCGATGTTTTCGATACACTATTAGTGTAATTAGATGTCTTTAAAAAAACCTTGGCCTATTGGATAACCAAAAACGTTTTTTTGTCCTATTGTACTGCACAAAAGTCACCGAAATGATGGTGTCTTCTGCTTTTATCGCCGATTGCAACATAAAGCGTCCGTGCTCATACCAAAAGTATGTCCTCATGGCGAAGTTGAGCACATCTCTACGAAACGTCTGCTGTGTCACTCATGATCGTTTAAGACTAAACCTACGAGCTGAGCCACCACTGAGAGCCGAGTCTGGCCAGAACAACCAAAGGTCGCTATTATTGCAGAAAATATCTCTGTAATGGTTATGAAATAACTTACCAGATCTCGAGACACATGGGGTGGTCTGGGTTCGAAATCGGGCATAGGCATCCATTATTGTGTTGGCTGGGGCTAGCCGTCTGAAGCACTGCTTTATCAGTGCAGCAATTGAAAGTACTTAGTTTTTTGGGAAATGTGTCAAACATTAATGGGATAGCTGCCCTAGGGAGGCAAATGAGCATTTGCCTAAAAAATGCACCTGCGCATTCTAGGCCCGTGTATTGAGATTTGAACTTTCTAAGGCAATATGCACCGGATTTCTTGCATCGAGTTGCCGTCTTCGATTCAAGCTAGATTCGCTACTGTGCAACTTCATTGCGCAAAGCGAAGCTCGTCCATCGATTGCTGTGTAAGAGACAAAGCAGAAGGCAACAAGGTCGTGGTCCCGCCATTTGCAGTGAGCGCAATTTTCGATAAGCCGACTAGTTAGCCAGCGATAGAAGAATAGTGGAATGTAACCTCTAAAATTTGCTGCTCTGCCTTAAAGTTAATTTAATTCGTCGATCTGCTAATTTAAACTATTTGTTCAATATTTAAATCTAATATTCCGTATATGTATGTGTATACTGGGTCAAGATGCTAAATATTTATTAACAATAAACTTGTCGGTTCCTAAAACGAGAGACAATGTGTCTCAAGGCTCACTATCTTTATAAATCTTGTCTCTCGGTGATTAAAGTATCAGTTTTTTCATGGGAACTCCAATTTCCGATCGTTAATTTAGGCCTCATATTTTTCGAGTTTTGTAAGTCTTGGAGCATACATATGCTGGAAAAGGACCGTGCAGTTGCATTCAGCTTCTGCAGAGAGCGTATAAGATAAGCGTATAGCAAGATATCTTTAAGCATTCGTTCCATATATATATATATTTTTTGAAAGTATTTAATATTTGATCCATTTAGTGCTACGCGGGATTGGGTTAAGCAATTGAACTAGCACTTCTCCTGAATTCCCTGCTAGGTTCAGCCAGTATCGAAAGAACGAGCCCGTTAACAATGGCTTCACTTTGAAGCCTTCAGGTGCACATAATAGTTTGTAGCTTTCTAGAGCAAGTCCAAACCGGATTACAAAATTTCATTACTGGGCTTTGGCCCTAACGTTTCCACTAACTTTTCAGGCTATACGCCAAAAGACCAATGAAAGTTCCAAAAATGATGGCCGGCTGATAGGAATTGGCTATCGTATCAGATGAGAATGTTAGCATTAATTAGGTGCTTTTGATTGCGCACTTGATGACAGTGAAACGATATTTTTAATTGCTAAACCTGGAGAAACCTAGGCTTGAAACTGGGCGTGGGCACACTTTGCTTTGTGTTGGAAGCCGATAGCTTGAAGTTATGCGAAGTTGAAGCCAGTATTAAACTTGAACTCGACGCACTCATTATATTTAGCGCATGTTCAAACGAAACAACATTTTGGCGGATAGAATAAATGGCGCTAAAAACGAACACGGTGTCAGTAGAATTGACGCTTGTTGTTAGATGGCGACGAAAAAAAGGTTTTATCTCTCCAAAAAATGCATTATGTGATTTATTAAATTAGCACGTTGGATCAAAGTCCGTCATAACGGTCTTTGTCGTATTTGTTTGTTTATTTATCCTGTTCGGGCGCCAATACGTAGCTTGAGTTTGCAGTCTCTAAACGGAGCATGCTCTTTCTACCGAGAGAACCGTATGATGTCTCTCGGCGGTCGAACTGATGAATGTGAACTTCGTAAATCGTTTGATGGAGCGAAATGAAGAGGAATACATATGTTTTACGGAATAGACAGAAGCGACAGGTAACACTCTTTCTTTTCAACTATTATACAATGTTATCAAATCGTTATTGATTTAAGTTTCGCCCATGCCGCCACAGACGTTAGACATAGTTCTCTGCAATAATAACAGTGAACAATAAAGATACCTAGTGCACTGTCAGTTTGATTTATCAGGTAGAGTTACGTCACGTTTTCGGAAACCATCTTCCCTGATATCAGACGAAGCCCCTTTTGCTTCTCCAATGAGTAGGGGGATAGTTGTTTCCGCTATGCGGCTAGATAAAATACTGGGTGGCCTAACAGTACAAACCCACTATTAGGACAATTGCTGCTGCTGCCGGCTGTTGTACAGATCATTTTGCGTATCATCTCGAAAACGCCTACATACAAACCGAATGTGTCCATGCGCCCTATTTTTTGTTTGTCACGGTTAAGCGCTGGTAGAAGTGCGGTATTGCGATGCCAATTAACTAACGAGCTCTATTTAATTTCCTTTTTTGCAGACCAGACACGCTATCATCCAGCACACAAGGAGCAGGACTCTAATCGACTCTGTATTGTGGTCTCCAATAGGAAAATCTTCAATATTAGGAACGTTTAATGAAGCGAGTGCAAAGGGGCAAACCAGTCACACGTTAGCATCAAGATCGTTGGAAGCACTTCTTCTGCCCTTGTATTTGCACAACGCACGTTTAAAATATACTTTGTTTGTTAACACGTTCACAAGTAAATGTAGCTCAAAGACGATATCTATAGAGTCTTGGAGCCATTACGACCGGTCAACTGAAACTAGTTCTACTATGTAAGCGTCTGAATGCCCGTAGTCCTCGAGTCTTTTTCGGCAAAATATTAATTTATAAACAAATAGCACGAATATATTTGCTCGAAAGCCTTGTTATCATTATAACTGATAGTAAGGCAGGGGCTACACAGGCTCTATCTGTATGCCTGTATCCGTCCGGCTATAAGACCTCGAATAACGTGTTCCTTAATTTTTGAACCGTGATTTTCATGATACAACATCATTTTCAGTCTAAGCTAATAATATACATCTCTATCTACAGCGTTGCCGCTGACCTTTTGTCAAATGATTCGATATGAACATTAATCGAGACTAAATTGAAAAGGACGCAAATTTGCTCGTGAGACGAATAGGCACCATATATTAGAACAACTAATTGTGGCCTGAACACCAGCGGACCCGCATTTTGCTGCTCACTGTTGGCTTTCTCTTGTCGGTTTACACGCATTCTAACAAGGTGCGTACCGGAAAAGATAGAGGGTTAGGTAACGACCCGCCTTCTCAGCCAACGAACAATTGTTCATTTCTGGAAAGCTCTGCACAATCAACGAACTTAGACCAATTGCTTCAGGAGCCCAGTCGGACTAGTACTTTCTTCACTTAGCTAAGTTTATTATCGTGCAAGTTCAGCACTCCATCTATTGTCGGATTTCTAGCTAGGTAACCGAGCTACAAATTTGAACGGCTGTAATGGAAGAGCTGCCCAGCAAACCTAGCACTTCCGATCGCAAATCTCTTACGTGACAGAAAGGGCCATAGCACAATATTGCATTGGCACTATCCATTCCAGGTAAAAACTTTGATACGAATATCTGGCCATGATACCAACTAGAATCCTCTTCTCTATCTATTTAACGTGTGCTTTTCATTTAGCAGTGCAAGGAAAGAAGCAAAGGTTTACTAAAACTTACAGGCTTAGAAAAGCAAATGTGCTATTGAATCTGATAGGGGAAAAGTAGGTTTACAGTTGAATCGAACATGGCGAAAAACTAGATTCCTAAGAAAAGTTAGTTTTACGCTCGCGTGAACCCGAGGTGAAGAATTTTTGGGATGATGCCCTGAGGCATACCGCCATTCGAGTGAGGAGAGTTAAACCATCGTTTATACCCTAATCAAAGCAGTAGTATCTAGTTATTGGTACCAGCAATATAGATTATTCAGTTTGGTTTGTATTGATCGAATGCGTACGGGCTCCCTTGTTGTCGGCGGCTTCTGTAAGGAATCGTGCAGCAGAACGTGCATTTGGGCTATGTGGCTAGATCGTCACAAAATGACTTTGACAATGTACGGACGACATGAGTAATCTCACATGCCTAATTAGCGGTTTTTGCTCAGAAATATTCTTCAGCATGTGTACACATCCTTTTTACGGCAGCACCGTGAATGGCTAGTTCTTTTTTAAAAGGTCTGTAAACTTATATATATATATATATATACTCTTCGTTGAAATAATTCCGGTGACAAAACGCTACTTTAGTTAAAAGAAAGTTAGGAAAAGTTAGAAATACCTTAATAAGTTGTTGTGAGCAATAAGAAAAAGCCACCTTGCGCACATATATTAAGCATCCTCTGTCTGTATTGAAGACGTGCATGCGTTTCCCGAGGATGTTTAATTTCTGCTTTGCTGTAGGGCTACTGGTATTATGTGTTTTGTATATCAGATTCAGTCAGCTAAAAATTGCGCAATAATATAAAGTACGCAAATTTCGAACACGGACGGCGCTTGCAACACCGCTGCTTCTGTTGCTATGAGCGGGCTTTCAGGAGGTGCCATCGAAATATGAAACAGGCTTTTATGTGCATATCGTGCCACACGTATGGGAGAGTATCCGGGCCAATGCGGAGCACGCACCGCTACACAGCAGCGGGTCGAGAGATGCTGTCGCATGTCGAGCTATGGGTACGGTAAAGCAAACCGCGCAAGCCAGGGCGCAACGGTCTGCCACGATTCAATGAATTCCACAGCGAGAGGCTGGGCTTCGTTATGATGTTGGCGGAGCAAGTAAACTTATGCTGGTTCAGAGATGCGATTCTGACATGAGGGGGGGGGGGGACGGAGCCATGATTTTGGTCACTAGGAATGAATATCCTGAGAGCGGGATAGAAACAAGAGTACACGATGATACGTGGATGCGGAATGGGAAATGGAAATCTGTTCCTGCGCAAGCCATGCTAAAAAGTGAGAACTGTCAACCATCTTTCGTGCACGAAGATCAACTATACTTTATTTTGGTATGTAGGAGATGAAATCGCTCGCCTACACGGTACACATGCGATATATGTATACACCCACACGAATGCGAACGAGAAAAGATAACGGTTCGAGATACGCTTTCGATTCATTGCGTTAAATCGAGTTGCTATATGAGAATATTCTACTAGAACGTATGAACTAGAGAATTTTACAATCGAGACCTCCGAGTTCAAATTGTATTCTGACTACTTCGGGACTAGTAGCGGTATCTCGTATGCAGACAAAACGACTTATGTATTTGTCGTTCTAGACAATTCAAGCCTAATATGGAAAATCGTCGATGTTTTGAGCAAAATTTTGTGATTGCCTGCATCAACGTATGATCCGATCTTTACACGGTTTATCGGTGGATGCAAAGAGAACGTAAGTTCACGGAAGGAGGAGGGGGGTGACATGTGTCGCATGCTAGAGTCGTTTTCACATAGGAAATTACCTAACTTTCTTAGCTTCAAAGGTTGATATAGAGAATTGTCAATGTTTTCGACAATGTGTAGACCGCATGCTGTATATTTCGAGCAGTATGTCGGGCACGGCCAGAAGGTGTTTCCCTACACGACTAGGCACCAGTACGAAACGGCAGGTGTTTACATTTAGATTCAAACCTAGATCTCCACGAGTCCTTGATGTACGCAGGCCAACACGTTATTTGCTAGGCTATGACAGAGCAAACATTTACGTGTTTAACGAAAATTTCTATGGAGCTCGCTGTTGAGGACTGGTTAATGTGAACGCTACGATAAATCAATGGTGCGAAATCCTTTGTAACGATCAGATTGCGAGATAAGCGCACAAAACTTTCTAGAGTTGAAGATTAACCATATGACAAACAAATGTAAATTCAATGCTTAACAAAACCTCTTTAACTCCACAGTTTTGGTCGCATTAAATAACCAATTATTGAATATTATGTTGCGGATATCGAGTACATAGCGAGCCACATCGTGCTAAGAAATTTTATCCTCATTCTAATTCTGCCGGCATAAACGTTCTTTGTTAAAAACCCACTTGTCACCTCTGGGCTAATCTGCTTGGCTACTGATTGTATTCTGAAAGTTGACACAACTTCACTAGTTTGTATCCCCGTATTGACATACTTCATTTAATTGTTAGCTTGACCAGATCTCAAGTGTCAATCCATTAGATTTCTTTCATTGGTATGGCGATTTAATGATTATTTTTTTTCATCAACGTATAGACAAACATTTCACTCGAGAAACCCTATGTCTCCATAACTTATTCTAATATAAAGTGAATCGCTTTCACAACGACGCTGGGCAGATTCTGGACGTGTTGTGAAAATACGTACATCTTTTTTAGTAAGTTAAGGGGCGCGCCAAGTTTATTCAACAACACAGCATAAGTAGACGCCCAAAAATACTAAAAGCGTAGAAGGTATTTTGGTATCCACGGGTCCGATTCGCATTAATTAACTCTCCAAAAAAAGGTAGCTTGTATTACCTACATAAATTTCGTGTATCAATTTGTTCCGAACATGTCATGAAATGTTTACTTGCCTAACCTATAACAAAGGGATATTGTGGATTAAGGAGTGATGATCTGTGCTCTAAAACCACATTTAATCTACTATAGGCGACACATATTGTTGCAGGATATCGTTGCCTCTAGCTGTTAAGCACGCTGTTGAAGCCACCTGTTGACTATCGAGCCATGCTGGACCTTAATTTAGGCCAATATATTTCTCAATTTTCCCGTTATGAGCAAAGACTTTCTGAGCGTTCCTCAACTACATGTGCCCCATCATGAACCGTTGTCAATTGAGCTTTCACACATTAATTGTTTTGAAGATCGAATCGTGAATGCGCAACGAATAACAATGCTATAAGAAACGGTGTATTAGTAGGCCCCCCGCTGGCAAATTCCTCTGAATTAAAAAAAAAAAACGTGGAGTCTGTGCGCAATATTTCGGCTCCGAGAAGCTCTAAGGAGTTTACGAGCTTCTTTTTTTAGTTCGTATGAATTTTATTTACGCCGCGGCCCGGATATACCACTCGCTGTATGCACTGGTACGAGCAACTCTGTGATTAGATGGCAATACTTGTGAGGATCCTCGATAAAATCAGAAAAGCCACTCCATCAAAACCGGTCCTCTCGTGTTAGAGAAGGTTTCATTTTTTCAGTTATTATAAGGCATTCAGTCCTTTTCTTGAAGACTCCCAGTCTGAGAAACCACAAGAAGCCGGTCGCGACGTGTTGTATGCCCACAGGTGCATATAAAACTAGTAGCAAATATATGGTCAACGGTTAATGCTCGCAGTGAATTCGCGTCGGGCTATTGATTGATAGTGCGTCGGCACGAGCTGGACTTCATTCAAGACTCAGAGATTTTCGAATGGTCAAGAATAAAGAACTGTAATATTCGGAGAAGGTTCGCAGCCTTCGAGAACGCAGCATAGCGATCAACAAAAAAAAATTAGGACTAAATGCTTGAGAACACGTGCTAATCACATGGCCGAGCGTAAGGAGCAAACTGGTAAATATAGCCGTGGATTTGCCATATATAAGCCCAATTTTAAGTTACTGGCCTGACTTTATATGCGGCCGTTCTGGGTGCAGTAATATTGCGTTCTCGATTGGACTGACTCTGTTGCTAAATATGTACCGTAGCAATATAATATGCAATCCTAATGAAAATTTGCAAGCAACGCTCACAAGGGGATCTGGGAAGCTTCAGCGAGATTTTGTCATACCAGCAATTGATTTTCGCAATTTAAAAAAACGTTTGCACCCTAGGACACTATCTCCGCTTACAAAGGTCTATACATTTATTTTATTTATTAACATATTTATATTAATTTAAGTTAGATGATGTACAGCGTGTTCAGGAACTCTAGCTTCATACGAAGAGTATCAATTGTCTTCTATAAAAGCGTTACGCGAGGTGAAAGTGGATAATAGATGTAAGTTTAATATAAAAGGTGATACCTAGTTTATGTTATTGAAACAGTTTTAGCTATTATGCAAGTATCCTTTACATCTTCATCCAACGCAGATCTAGAACGTAGTAGAAAGTATAAAAATTCGCCGCTTTTCATTGATGAAACGGAAGCATCCAACTGGTACTGATACTGAGCTGAGTAAATCATCGTATAAATAACAAAAATGAATTTTTTTATTTAACAAACACTCAAATCCATCAGTTATCGTATGTATGATATATGTGCCAGATCTGCAAGAAAAAGAAAACATGTTATTACGATGAGACGTTATTTACTCAAATTCTGTGTCTCTGTTAGGTATTTGAGTTTCACTATGGGATCTACCCCTATATCTCGGGCTATACTATCCAGTCGTGCCCGAGCCACCCAATAGGAAAGGGCCCTTGAGGAGAGGGCGATGGCGAGGGCCGCAACCGCGGACGCAGCGATGTCTCATTGTGCACGCCGGCGAACGCAAGTGAAAGAAGTCCCTCAGGCGGCGCTCACTGCACGCCGAGCAGACAACGTGCAACAGTCAGAAAAAGAGCCTGGCCTACATGAAATGATCTATGTGCTACACCAGTAAGCTGGTCAAATTTATTCTAACATTTATCTTCCGTAGTGACAAGCATTTTTCAATGTCTTCGCTTCGTATAATAATAAGGACCAATGCGGAACTGAGGCAAACAAAATGAACTGAGTCAGACAATCAGATAGTTCGACACATTACTACAACAAGTTTCGAACATACTCCAATATTTATGATAAAAACAAAAATACCCAATGTTCCTACAATACATAATTGCCTTTCAGATGCATACGTACCTGTATCTTCGAATTTAGTGCTCTTAAAGTTATTTCACGGCGAAGTTGTCGAAGTGGCAAGATAGGACGTGCATCAATCAAGTGATTGTTTTCCAGATTTTAGCCGTATCAAGTGCGGATTGATCAAACTCGTACTGAAAATCGTCAACCATCTTCTGAACCCAGCTATTGTCTAATTAACATTCAGCAAGGTTCGAATGGGGGAATTGAACAGGAGTGATGAAAAGTGGACGTTTTAGTGAGTGAATTGTGGTTCCACCGATAAAACCCGTGGAAAACTTCTTCTAGGCTATCTGTTTAACGCATCGTGCGTCGTGAATTGCTAGATTCGTACATGTGAGCAAGCAGACTTCCAGACCTGTCTCCTAATAGCTTAATCAACTACACCGGCACAATCTTTGGCCTAGCAAGAATTTTTTCGAGGAAAACTTGTCGTCGTCCGTCGTTCTTCGTGTGAGTGATCTCGAGAGGTGTCAAATGGCGTCAAGCCGTAAGCGTGACGCGCCGGCATTAGATTCTCCAACTGTTTATGTCGCCTGTGCAGTAATTTTCGCTGCGCTTGTATCCTCTACTGTGGCTCTTGGCGACACGGGGCCTACGGCACAATTCGTGACACTGAATTCAGGCGAATACGATAACGACAGTCCGGTAGAGCCGCCTCCAGGCGATTCTGGAAACCGGGCGGGTTCATCAGGAGCAATGAGCATCACTAAGGAACGCCTTGCTTTAGACTGTAACCGAATCCCTTCAGGGGCGATAGCAGAACGAACTCCTGGCTCAGGAGGATTCTCTATAAGACTGAGTGGGTCACCGAAGAATTATGTGCCACGCGAGGGCTACACAGGTGAGTATCAAGATACTACGATCATCTATTTCGTGATCGTCACGCATGTGGCAGACGCACTGTACCATCTTACTCATCGTTACTCAAAAATACGATCCACTCAACAAGTGTTAAGGAATTATCGTCAAAACTTCTCGTTTCCTAGCCAACTAGCAAACAAATGTCGAATTTTACGAATGGTTGCCTATAATCTAGGAAGACAGCACGTGCATATAAGCAACGATAATGTCAAAACTATACCTTTGGGTTAGCGGATGCTCCCCATTCGTCTTGGCAAAGAAGTAAATACTTATAATAAAATTTATTAGGTAATGTTCGTCTCTCAACCGTGTGGGGTGCTAGTGTAGGTACCGCCGTAGTATTCGAGGAATGACGTGCTTTTGTGGCTGGAACCCGAAGACACCTATTTTTCCTTAGAGGAAGATGCAATGCGCCTTGGTTCACTCAAGTCATAGGTCCACACCGTGTAAGAAGTATACTTCAGCCCTAAACTGAAAAATCATCTTTGTCTATGATTATTTTTTAAAGTATTTTATCGAAGACTGCTTAGAGGATGAACTCAAGAAAATGATATAGATTACATGGCCAAACTGGGTGCTGAACTGAAACTTGTGCACTTGGTCAGCTATGTTCTTGTTATGTACTAACCAGCAGTGGCTTAAAAGGCATTTCAAAATCACCTACCGTAGAGAAGCTAGAACTTTCGAAAGAACTAGACGAATTTAGAAAACGTGATCACTATCGCTATAGTGATTGTGCGGTGTGACCTATTCTCTGCTGTAAGTTGGAACTGAAAACTATAACTTTGTGCAATGGTACAGAGTTTATGCAGTCGTTGCAGCATCTCAAGTTGATTGCAAGCCGCCGGGTTTTCTGTAGCGGACCAAATATGATTGGCGTAACAGTGGTAAAATGAATAATGATTGTAACAACGGGACACAGGGCGAAGATATGCAACTAGTGTTAATGATGCGCACCCTAAGCGAATGTATTCCCAGCGGTAGTCCTAGTAATGAAAGAACCATCTTCGATTCCCTTACTACCTTGTTTTGTGCATACTTACTTGTACACGTATCGTCGTAACTCTGATCAGTTCAATGAAGTATTTTCAATGTCGGGTCCGGGGTAAGATAGATCGAGAGGCCCTGATTACCTTGTCCTGATGGTAATTACTATGCTCTAGGATTCAAAACCCATTTTGTTGTTCTAACGCTATATACACTAGATTAAGTCTGAGTTAGTTGTGCGTTTTTCGGGTGTGACACATAGCAGAAGAATAGTTTCTTACTCTGACAAAATGTGGTACCATGCCGAAATAAGGTGTAAAATGGATAATTGACAATGTCTACCTGAGATGTTGACTGTATTTACATCGTACTGAAATTATAACCATTAACAATGCAAAAAGTTAACATAAAATTATGTCAGATTTTCGGTTAGTGCAACTCTGAACTATTGTATTTTTTTTCAACCAGATCATAAGTTTCGAGCTATGATTTATAGTTTACGATTGTTAATCTCATCTCCGACCTTATGGTGACCATCGGCAATGTGATACATTTTTCCACGCCGTAACGCTGGTTTTCTAAAACAGTGCGCCGAGACTACTATCTCGCTAATCATTATCTTTCCTGATACTGTGAGATTTTGAGGGAATGCTAGGCTACCCCCGCAAAATAAAACAGCTATTATGAAATTCGGTCGTTTAGGCAAAACCAATGGCCTAGCTATAGGTATTTCTGCTTTGAGTGCTTCGACGGTGAACTGATTGTCCCTTTGAAAGATACATTGTTGTATCGTTTATCGGTATATTTCACGTTTGATTGTACGTTTTAATTGACGCAACCTTCTTCTACTTCTGACAGTATAGTTTTTGGCCGCTGGTATTATTTGTTGTTAGCAACATTTTTAAAAAGAGACTTTCAGTAGTGGGTGTTGTTGACCCTAAACAGTATACACTATATATTTAAAAAGAGAAAAAAAAAAAAACATAGCACCACAGTCCTGCTTGGCGATTCTAACCCTACGCTTTACGATTACCAGTGGCGGAAACGAACAATCATCAACGAGTTTGTCAAACGGAAAATGTTGAATAGGTACAATATACTCGTTATCGAACAGATACGTAATTCGTTGTAGCTGATCCTAATAACACGAAATCGTTACGAGGTCTCTTAAAGTGCGAAACAGCGAAAGGGACCGTTCCCAACTATTATTGCAATTGTTGCTAAAGTGTTATTTTTGCTGAAGATTGATGAAGATGACAGAGAAATATCGTATCGAAGAAAGGACAATGCAGAATACAAATAAGCTGATTGCACTCATTTTGAAAGGATGATGCTCGATTATCTGAATGAATCTTCATATCGCTAGAGCTTCGTTACTGTCAAGGATTATTATTGAAGCATCATATCCTTCATTCAATCAAGGTTGTGTTTCGTAAGTACACAATCAAAGGAAACTTTCTTAGTGAGTAAATGACAGAGTGGTATAATCGTCGACAGTTGTAAACATTAGTCAGTATAAATAGATAGTTTACTTACTTTTCCTACCGAGATTTTCTTGCTGAAATGGTCACGCTGACTTCTAAATCGCTTCGTTTAAGTCTTCCCCACTACGTGATCGTTTGCCTATTTCTATCACATCGTGTATGTCAACATTGCTATTGTTACTGTGTGACTATCTAGTATTAAATATTTCAAGTTTTTTTACATATATATATAACACCGTTAATTTTCGGTGTAGACCGCGGGTCTCATCACGAAGCGAAGAGTGTCTATGTCGAAATTCGAATCGAAACTCCCATGTGTCCCTAGGATTTGAAGGTAAGCACGCTATCCAGCACCAGTGACATGGGAAATTATTTACTATATAAAATCTATTATGTAGTCCATAGCGTACATTTATTTGAATTATTCAATTGTCAATCTCGAATTTGATAATAGCAAAGGCTAGTCTGCAACAAATCCTAATATTTACAGCCTTAAAATAGATAAACGCATTCTACCTGCACAATTTGTGCTACAAGAAGGTCATGTAATCACAGTAGGGCTGCTAGTACGATGACGCCTTTGGCTCTGCGAAAAAAGAAAGCTCTTCTTTGAGCCTGTATCTTGATTCCGAACAACCGCCCGTGGCAGCTGAAAACATCGTAAGATCAAGCCAAGAAATACATTCGCCTCTTACTGAACATCGAAACGATGCATTCTCACCTATTTTTTTTCGGCCTATTTATGACTAAAGCCACATGTCGCCTCTACTATCGAAACCTGCAGAATCTCAATTTTACAGTTTTTTTTTGAGTAACGATTAGACCCTATTAGGTCTAAATCCAGATTTTGTGCAGTAACACGGGGTAAGGACACAGCAGAATCCTGGCAGTAACATTACATAATGCACTTCTGCTAGGTGATACCTTGAGAGGACATGGTACAGTTTGGAGTATCCATGAACCGTCCTTCTAACAAATGGTCATTAGGAGCTGATTTCTTCCGAAGAAATACGGGCTAACACGGAAACGACTTCTACTAAGCTCATATAAATGGTCAAAACAGAATAGCGCCTCTGGCGACTTACTGATATATAATCAAATCAGCCGTCATTTCATAACTCTGAGAAGGTGTCTCATGTGTGGTCCGCAGTACGTCGCCACCGGTACGAGATTAGCAACCGGTCGCGATTTTTTTCGGCAATTCGAGCGGATAACGAACGAAAGCGAGAGATGTATTATCTCCACCGATAAGGATGTCAGTAGATTTGAGTCAGACTCTCGTATGCCGAACCCGTGAAGTGGAGCTGCGATACGAACAACGCAACTTTCTATAACGCGTACCTGTAGCAGTAGCAACAATGATGATACGGCCGACAAAGAGAAAAAGACCTGGCGAAACAATCCCGTTGCTCCGGTGTTTAATGAAAATCTATTTGGCAGAAATCTGGCTGTGGACAATTTGAAAGTTAGATGTAAGCTTCAGCTGATGGATGAACGAGTATCGGCTGAAAAAAGGGGCGGTAGCTATCTAAACGTAAAAGAGCCAGCAGCGTAAGCCTTCTAGTAGATCGATAAACACAACCCGTTAGTGATCATAGAATCGGTCACTCTGATGATAGTGTGAAAGCGAAAGTTGCCGTGGCATGGGGTTTTGTAGAGTGTCTCACTTGAGGTGCATTCGATTGACTTTATATTACAGATTATTCTTATGACTCAGGATAGGGTTCGCTACTTGCGTCATCGGGTCAGTGCCTCGATTATATCTAGCGCTGCACAACTTACGGGGCGCTGGCGGTGATTAAAGAAAGGCAAAAAATTTAAAATACAGCCGAAGCCATTTTCCACTATCCTAGATTCTACTTATTATCATTACTAGCGTCAAACTACTAACAGGGATAACCTGGATGAGAGACTGACGCTTCAGGCCATTAATGCTAGGATCAGAATTGTTCTGAACCTAGACGCTTTTGGCGAGCTTACGTTTCTATTTCGTATATCCGCTAATGAAGTTTTTTCAAGGACATCGCACCGGGAAAGATACGAAGCTATGGTCAGACCGTTCTAGAAGTTGGGTGCGTCTCATGCAAAAAACGGTAGGTTAGCTCTGTTTGCACACGGATCTTTTGATGCCGGCAACACATTGCATTGTGATCCATTTAAGCCATGACCGCACCTATCGAGGTTCCATTCAAACTATGTATACTTTTCGAACCTATTCTAGGGGAGCACTAGGAGTTCACTCTATTCGCTACCGTTATAAAGTCAAACAACTGCCTAAATAGGTAAGCTAGACGCGCTAAAACAGTCGAATAGCCATTAATGAAAACTGAAATGTTTCTGTCTACTAAGCTGGCTATACTTAGAATTGTTTGTTGCATAGGCTACACTGTCAAACTATCAATTAATGATGACTGGTGAGCTAAATTTTTGTTTTTAATTGAATTTTAATTTAATCTAATAATCTAATCAAAAGTTTGTACGGTCATCGATGTCAAGCCTCGTTAAGTTCTCGTTTTGTTATACACTTTACTGATTACTATACATTAGTTATTATTTACTATGTATCTGCGGCTATAAATAGATCTACTTTTATCATCGATTTATTTTATACGTATGGAGATTAAATTTAACAGTCGAAAACTTGTAGCTGTCGTTCAACGAGATATATGAGGCAAACAGTTACCATTCCGGGTTTCGTTTAGTGCCGTTATTTCAACATTATCCACGGTTAGTTCGTAGCTAAATGGGTGTCTTCGTTATGGAAACAATTCGTTAATAAATTCTTCGTTATGGCAATTGGAAATCGTGTGCTAGCGCCGAAATTATTGTCAAATTGAGAACTGTTGGCTCTGAAGCTCGATCAAGAATATACTGTAACAAAATTGAATATAAATATGAGCATTGAATTGAGGTGAAAGGGTCAAATGGGAACCTCACATGGAGAAACAATGTATATATAGAGGACACCGACTTCTTCTGCCCGCAAAAAATATTCGATTAATCGGGAGCGAGCATCTTGCTGTCCGGTGGTCGTCAACTTTTCAAGCGTAACGTACCCTAAAAAAATCTAAAGATTTCCATATTGGTGTTACTTCGCCTCATAAATATATATGATTGCATCGATGCGATGCAATCCGATTCTTCTTTACGGAAGATCTATAGATTGTTTTAGCATAACTTTATCATGCTGTAAATAAACAGCAGGCAGTTTATTAAAGAAGGACGAGGAGAATCATGAATAAGGCAGTCAAATGATGATTTCATATTGATGACGTAATATTAATGCTATAATATAGTGAAGATGGCATACGCGTAATTATGTTGGATAACTTTACTAAATAAGTGAAGGGCAAATGGCTGGTAGAATAGCAATGATAATTTGAAGAAACTAGCACCAATCAGCCTAAGTAGCATGGTACCCGACAAAAAAATTATACGGGTCTTTGGTTGTTATTTCTGAGTCAGTGCTCCAAATTCTCAGCTTTCAAACTTGGCACTTAACGAATTTACCTCTACAACGGATTGACCCGAAGCTTCAAAATGTAAACTCTCAAGTACTCGCAAAGAAGATTATAACTATAATAGGCGGCCAGGAGATAAGCAACTGTATTGCAAAGTATCAATTATAACAGGACAAAAAAATCTGCCCAGAAAAGGGAAGCACTCAGAACGACGACGATGGTAAATAATTTTTTCGTTTAGTCGCATGGTATGATCTACTGAGCCATAGTCATTACATGTGTTTGTATATATATATTAACAATATTGCTCAGAGAGGAACAAACACGTGTTTGGCGAAAAGAAGCCGAGCTCCACTATGATCTGAGAGTCCGAGCAATGATTTATGTGAAAATCGCGTCATTGAGGCGGCTGCAAATTTACGCGTTAAGTGAATAGCTAATACACCGAATAGGCCAAATTGGTTGCAAAGAAAAGCCTTCAGAAGTGTATTTCGACATTAGCATTTTGTTGTCTGCTTAAGGATTTTTTTTTTGTTTCTGCTGGCATTGCTAAGCAGCAAACTGACTCCAACACGAATGTTGTATGTAAATAGAGTCTTCTAAATATAATACGTGGCTGTCAGGGCAAATACTGTAAGGATCGCTTCTGTGTTTACAGCGGGCAATCGTAAGCTATGGATGAACATTTTCTGTCTGATTTTTGGAAGGCCGTGTAGACTCAGACAACAACAACAACAACAACGTAGACCCCAGCCTAGCTGCGCAGAGAGTTAGTTTAGCTGGTCCAAACCAGACATAATCTAAAATATATCGCATCTCTCAAACAAACAAATGGGTCCGCGGGTGTTTACGTAATCTTTTTTAGGTAGCCAGGCTACTCATAATTTAGTATAGAAGAAAGAAGTATAAAAACTCTGGATAGCATACCAGACAGAATTCTAGATATGATTCCGTATGAAGGACGTATAATCAATAAGAAGGATCAATGGGGTTTAGTTTGATGGGGATATATATATAATAAAAAAACGAATCAGTCTATTGTTTAATCGTACCGCATGCATAAATTAAGCAGTGATCTATTGAAAACGCACCTGAAGAGAGCTGCCCATCATTTGATGAGCATCATCTCTTTCAAACATAAAAGAACATTCAAATGTATCTCATAGAAAGCTATGGTAAAGCACTTCTTGCAAAGGCTATAAGCTTCTGCTATAAGGCAAAGGTTATAAGGTCTGCCGGTCGGTAACTTTAGGTCATGTCTTACTTCGTCGTTGCACAATAGACCAGGGTAAAATTACTTGCAAGCGAATCCCAGTACCTTAAAGGAGCTTGCGATATTTTGTCTAAAATTTTGTTCGAGTGTTGCAACAATGCGCTTATAGAAAAGTTTTCTTTTGATAGAGATGAAGCTATCCAGCTCCAGTATTTCAGCTATATATACAAAGAATGAGTTTTGGCTGTATAACGATCTGAAGGCAATTTTCGCTCTGGTCGATTCTGTCAGCTGCACAGGCTGCCGCGCTCCAATGGATGATGATAATGTTTCAAAATGAAAATGCGAGGAACTGGGCAGGTTTGTTTGCATTGTCCATTTGTAAGAATGAACAAGGACGTCGTAAAATTCGCCAATGGTTAAGCGTTGGACCTTCTCCAGCGTATACGAGATAGACAAGACATTACTCGTGTTGGCTACTACAGACGAAGGTTGTTTGTTACAGGCGGCGTTGAAAAAAATTTATAGCAGTGCTTGCAGGTGTATATATTAAATCTGACTGGGAAAATGAAGGGAGACACTAGATAATTATGTAACAGTTTTCTTTCGGTGCTTGCGTATATTATCGACGTTTGAACTCCTTACCGCCCGCAGCACACATATCCAACTGCATTTCGTTTGCACTGCCCTTGTCGCGCTGCTTTCGAGAAGAGGTCATGAATGCCTTTCTTGAAGGTACCCTTCTTCTTTAACCCGTTTGAATTCACCTCTTGCAAAAAAGTGTCCCCTGAATCCCCCGGAATCGTGGGGTTGTGAGAGCAGACCGCTTTGTTTTGACTTTCCTTATATTGTGACTGGTCCAATGAGGAAAGCTGACCTTTATAAACTAATGCCATAAAGCGTAGATTGTTGCAACAAGTCTTCAGTTTTAATCGGGTTGGTAAAGCGGACAAGGAGCGACACCTTAATATGGACGTATTGTTTCAACTACTGCCGTTTCTGGATCCACTTTTAGCTCTTGTTCACGCTCTATTCTTTTGTAGCAACATTAGCAGCAAAAACACTGGCTCTTCCCTAAGTTGCGCCTCCAACTCGTCTCATAGCCCCTTTGTTCGCTGGACACGCCGTCACACAGTTTGAACACGTTCATCTCGTATATTTGTGTGTCTATGTGTATCCTTTCGTGTGGATCTCGGGCACGTCCTACGCCTCCTTTATTATTTCGCAGAACGAAGGCAACGGAATGAGCTGTGCATCGACAAAAAGCGCACACACACGCGGGTGGCGCAGGGCGAGATGACGACGCGTATCCCGGCTTACAAACAGAACGTAATGTTGGAACATTGAAGGAACCAAACAGGATGAGAAAAGAAAACACAGAAGCAGAACGAAGACGACGATGAGGGCAGGAACGAAAATGAGGGAAATGAAAGCAGGAAGTGTAATTTGCAAAACTAGAAAATTTGAAGCAGAGAAATAATGCCGCGCACCCGCTTACGTTCCTTGTCGCTGGGTGTTGGACACCGCAGGCGTTAGTGGGTGCCGCAAAGGGCCAGCGAGCAACCACGACTTCGGCAATGGTGGTGCGAACCGCTATGCTTTAGTCTCGCCCTACACTCTAAGTCAAATGAACAGCGAATGAAACGGCAAGAACAGTGGTGGCGACGGTGAGGAAACGGTGCCGGAAACGCCCGATCCGCTGACAACCCCTTACTCGGCCTGTTCTTATTCATACCCGATTTGCGTACTTATCCGGTGAGCACTAGAACCGGCTTGTCCGGTGTTTCATTCTGCTTTTGCAGCGCACTGCTTCTAGACCTACGCCACATCCCGTACCCACTGCTTGCTTGTCTTCTATGGAGGCTAGTTGCCCGTATCCGTGATATATAGCGGACCTTTTCCCTTCCCGACCATCCCACCTCGCTAATACGCGACAGTGTATACGAAACAAAGCTTTACGAAGTCGTGAGTCGTATCCACGGCACAGCATCACTACCGGCCCTAGCTGTGTTTCAATTAGTGAGAAAGTACAAACGGAATGGCTACGATACTGGCTCCGTCTGGTGACCGGATCAAAATTGTGCTCATTTTCTTGCTTGATAAGCGCTATCTGCGGAGGGAAAAGGGAGTACTAGCGTACCCGGAGTGACAGTAGCCGGCTCAGCTTGCGTTCGTTTCTACGTTCCGGCGCAAACGGCAGCGATGGCTCCAGCGGCCTTATCACCGGAAAGCCTATTTCCTATATTGCAGCTGCGGCCGATTTTTTCCTTAAAGCCGTCAGAAAGCAGGACATGGTTATCTTGTACATAGCGTTTGTGTGTGCGAAAAGTCGAGGTTCTAGAAATTCTAAAGAGATTTCAAATGTCAACGTTACTACCGATACGTTTTATATGCCTCAATTGGGTGAGGCGCAACAAAATAAAATAATGCATCGGTCTTTATACCTAAATGGTGTATAAATACGATAGTTACATATGCTTCTCACGAACTTTTTGCAAGAGGTTAAGTAAGCTCCTGGAAGGTGTGAGCGCGATTCTCCAAGAACAATAGATATTTAAAGAGGAACGACTACGGCGTGTAAGATCCTTTTAGAAAATGTTAAGCATTCGTCGGCGGTCCCGCAAGGCAACATTTGACTAGAGATTCAGTATTAACAATTACTCGCAAAGGCAAAAGTCGTTATAAAGGTACTCGATGTGACGGCAGTCGCATTCCAATAATATAGGGTCACGATTAACGAAGGGTTGTCACTGCTTTCTTAAAACACTGGACTTGCGCCAGGAGAATCGAAGCCCTAGTTGTTTATAAAAATAGCAAACTCCAGATACAGCAAACCCTCATTCATGCGAAGGAGTCATGGGGCTCCATCTAAAAATGAAATTAACGAAGACGAAAGCGATGAAGTTTATACGGGCAGGCAGGCAGGGTAGGCAGCTCAAGGTACCTTAATCACAGCTGATGTGCCCCCCTGAAATACGTCGATAAGTTCTCGTTTTTAGGCCTGCTTATACTGCACAACGACCGTAGCTTCACATCGCACATCAATAAGGGACGTAAAAAGGCGCTGGGCTGCAGAAAGTACTATCGACAAATCGCAACGTCTATTTGCCTCAACTGCTGTGCAACTCCTGGATCACGAAGTCGCTCCATTGGCATGGTACCGCGCCAACCTAATAAGGTAGGATTTAGCCGCAGGAAACGTCGAATAGCTAAACCGGCTGAAGGCGTCGTCTTTGAAACGCAAGTTAGAATCGCACCACTCAGCGCGCAATGGGCTCGCATATTTCTTTGCCAATAGACCGCTTCTCGCCGAAGAATTCCAACTCGGCCTTAACATTCTGCACATTTCTGCCTTCATGAAGAATCTTGTCACAACAAACCTTTGTGGAAATGTACCATAATTTCTTCAGGATTAAAGCGCTAGGTATTAAGACGTAAGGAACTAGATCTCTAAAACAGTCACATTGTCATGCAATTTACGTTCTATAACTGTCATCACGTACTGTGTACCATATCGGGCTTCTACGAACGCGTAGACAGCTACGTCTGGTCAAAATGCGGACAACGCTGTGCTAATTGCAATGCAGCGCGGTGCTCAAATATACAGTCTTTAATAAGCGTTACATGGTAGTGAAGATACGTCATGAGATCGTTCGTAGAACGTTTT
The DNA here is from genome assembly GCF_002443255.2 of Varroa destructor. Classification (NCBI taxonomy): domain Eukaryota; kingdom Metazoa; phylum Arthropoda; class Arachnida; order Mesostigmata; family Varroidae; genus Varroa; species Varroa destructor. Next base: position 65,578,198 of record NW_019211454.1, on the reverse strand, counting down.
TAGCGTTGAAATACGGTATTTGATATACAGATTTGTAGGTTCCTGAGAACTAGCTAAGATGAATGAAACTCGTTAGGCCGCACGATAGAGCAGTTTTCGGCGAAGACGTTGATAGATCTTTTACCCTTAGCAATTATTTCCTAATTATTTTTTTGTGGAAGTTAACTTACTTGAATTATACGCAGTAGGACATAATTAATTAAGTTAATAAACCCCTATTTGTGAATATTATAACGTCATGTCGGTTGCTTTATGAAGCATATAGATTTGAGCTATTGGATTTGAAAAAAAAAAAGATTGAAACTTAAAATCACCACAGTTTGTTATTACCAGTAATGGTTAATCAAATATGGAACAGGACATATATATGCTGATAAGCTTGGGTAGATATAGATATATCTACCTGAGTTTAGTAAGCCACATAACAAGGTCAATTTACATACATTCGTCACTGAAAATTTTGAGTATCATGCCCCGCTTTGCTGCAGGCCACAATACTTTACAGTTAACAATTGATTGACTGAACAAATGGAGAGAGATTTGTACTTAGAAAATTATGAGTATCTGCTTACACATGAATCTACAGATTGCTTAGGTGACCCTTTCAGCATCTCAAGCATTGAGAGATGTTTCCTTTTTTTCTGTCTATACAATAGTGTGAAAAGCTCAAGTATGCTTTTTTTTTTTATATCTGTTTGCCATCAGGTTCGGAGGCGGATATGTTCAGAATATCATAGGAAGTACAAGCAAAAAAACGATCACGTAGAATTTTTTTTAGCATGTGGTAGGCTAACAGCAGTTAGGTTAAGGGAAACTGAAATTGGTTGAGCAGGCTTGATTAACAGGCGAAAACTGCATTCGTGTGGGACCGCGTCGCTGCATTATGCGAGAAAAGAAAGTAGGAGAAAATCTCATCCCTCCTCTTCAGGATGTACTGTGCCTTCGCTGATCTTAGCTTTGTATAGGATCCTCTACATCGAAGCCTGTGATGCACCGTTGACAGGCTGACTCTAACCTATATCATTCACCCCTTAGAAAAAGATGTTTAAAACCAAAGATGGGGAGTGTGAGAAGCTTCTTTGGGCAGGAGCTCGACGTTTAGTGGCGCGATATTCACGTTTGGGTGGATTGTTACCACCGATGAGTGACAAATTTGGTTAAGCGCCACTTCTTCTGGCATCTGAAGCTGCACTTCGTTAAAATTACGCCGATTTTTTTATGCTTTCAGGAGGAAGCTAATTGCCAAGAAAAACATGGGCGATGACCATCTTTGCAAGCATCTGTTGCTTTCGATGCTACACGTTCAGTTTGTTATTAAGGACCCTCATTGTAAAATTGCTGCGATTTATTTGAACATTTCATTCGCTCTTCTTAAGCTTGAATACAAAGTAGTGGCTATCACCGAAGTGGATTGCCTCCTAAGAGGGAGTCAGCAGCGGTCAGTTGTCGAACTAACTCTCGATTACTAAAAAGCGATAACTTGGTTTGCTATTATAGGATACGAGCCGTTTTCGTGCACATAAAACCTCTGCATCGTATAGTCGCATTTTTACTATTGCTGATTGTATACTTTTAATGTAGAATGTGTTCCGGAGGGCATGTCTACCATATATCGAATAGTGCTCTGGAGGGACAATTCCAGTGTATGAGAAGAACATGATCATTTGCTTATAACAGATTCAATCAAACAGAACTCATAGACGACTTGGCGGATTATGATTTTAGCTGATGGCAAATTCCACCTTACTGAAATGATATTTATATGGCCATAAGGTGAGAGCTTTGCCCTAAGCCATTCACCAGATGCCTACCGCTTCGGCTTAAGACTGACCTTTTCTGTTGGTTAGTAAAGTACGTACACAGAGAGCTGTGCTCGAATGACGGTTGCAATAAAGACAAAGGTCAATCGGAGATTATTGGCTAAGGCAGTTGACTTCGGGATAGACAACGCAAACTATCAATGCCGCCAGTTTTCCTGTTGTCGATGTTAGTACTTTATCATCATCGCGAAGCAAAAAAATGCGGGCAAAAGTCAAGCTGTGTTCATCGATAGTATACTTAAGGTAGAGATACTCAAAGATTCTCGTGTTTGCCTGCTATCTGATACATGCAAACAAATACAAAAAGCTGAAGTCAATGTTTTTAGGTCACACGATACGGTTGAACGTTAGTAGTTAAATAGCTAGCGACGAAAACCTGTAGGGACTCCGTTACCGAATGCAACATTTAAATAAACCGCACAAATCTGTATTTCTGTAAACTCGATACATTAAAGGTCGTTTACCCACGTGGTCGGAGAATTTCTGTAGCAGATATGTCTCCCACTGTGCCCGCAAACACCACTGCAGAATTCCACTATTCGTTGAACAGATGAATTTCACCCTTCGAGAGATAAGTGAGTCCTATTTCGAACTCCAGTAACCGACCCAATCGATTTTTTCTTTAGAAAGTATGCCCCACATGTAGAACACACTACTCGAACTAATAGACAGACAAGAACGAAAATAATGAAGGTTGCGACTATCAGCAACTGCTGTGAACGCTACCGTTGGAAACATGAAAAAAGTGACATTGTTTTTAGGTGATGAAGACCATATCCGCTCAGTCCTGCGTCAAGCAATGTGACATTTCTGAAAAAATACGTTTTTGTTAAACTGTAAGTTGCTTCATTGACGTTTGATAGTTTCCGTAACAAAAATTGCGTAAAATAACATGAGTATTAGGAAACCTTAATCTCGAGCATACAAAGATGTCCTATCTCTAGGTGCAAAAGAAGAACTTTTTAGGCCAAAATTAGTTTGTGGTGAATAGCAAGACGAAAGGATTTCTTAATAAAACGCGGGTCCTAAGCACCTTAACGATTGATATTTTTAAAACAATGAAACGTTAAAATTATTATGGTCAGGCAATGATTTTCGTTACATAAAAACAGTTTCACTTTCGATTTATTTTATATTATAGAATGCAACAACATTCGATAGATAGGAAAGCAGTGGTTTGTCTATGAACTTATAGAGCACAGTATAATCGGCATGGTGAGTTTGTCCAATGATAATTGAGACATGTAATATTAAAAGAAGATTCAGCAGCCCACTTTGTCAAGCAGTACTTCTTTCTTATTACCCAATAAGGGTGTGGACCCAGCTTTTCAAATAGCTAAAAGAGCATGGATAACCTCTGACTACGCAAACTATTAATATTCAAATACAGTCGACAACGATTTTTACCGAGGAATGAAGACATGCTGCAAAGGAAAGCTCGACTAACGCAACGTTCCCTGTACCGCTGGAGAAACTTGCTAAAGTGTCGCCAATTTGTTGTCGAATGAAGTCGCGGCGCACTTCGGACGATTTATTATTGTCTTGACCGCTACTTTTAACGCATTTAGAAGATGTGCGACGACGGAAAATAAATACAGATCATTTGCAGCATCACAAAATTCCCCATTTAGAGATATTCAAAGGACGTATTTTTTCTCAGGAACTTGAATATAAAAATATCCCTAGAACGACTATATATACACCATCGACTAATCTGGCATAATAATAAGATAAATAGGAGAATATTTAAAGTCAAGTTTGTTTAGAAAAATCATCTCAGTTAAGCGAAGAGGGAGCGAAACCACCCAATGGTAGTCTTAAGAAAGGATAATTCTATCACAAGTTACGTTATTTGCATGCACTCTGAAAGTATAACACAGTTCAGCTTTAGAGTATAGTATTTTGTCGTTTAGAGAACTTGCGAACTTACGTTACTTCGAAACGTCGAGGCATTGGTTAGCTATTGCTCCATGAAGTATGTAGCATTCTTTGACGATTACTTCTACTCAGCTGACAAAGCCACCACTACGAGAAGCGTGTCGGATAGCCGATATCGCTCCAAAACGTACAGCCATTATTTTTTCTGAACGACAATCATTATTAAACTATCTGGGGAAACAATTAAGAGCGGACTGAGATCAGCACACTTTAGTAAACCAGTTAGGTGATAAAGCGTGGCTACAAGATCCAAGTCCGAACGAAGCACGTTGGTCTTTGTGTCGTATAAGTATTTTTGTCTGACGGAAGAGAAGAGGTTTTAGGCAACGATCCTATACCGTTAAAATTCAAACTGGACAAGTCTACAGGCAACCGATGTACAAGATTTATCCACTTGAAATATTGATAATTCACTCTGATTCAAACTGCATTGGTTATATAAGTATTGTTGTGTACACAAGATCGTAAGCGGGAGCGCATTTGGGTCGGGTGTCCTTTCCTTTGTGAACGATTAGTCTAAAACCACCGTCATGCTATCCGTCGCACTGACCGTGAGAGACGGTAGGAACTCATATGGGTCTGCCCATACAGCATGGATGGAAACGAAAAGGTAATCTTCGGAATGGAATGCCTTGGCCATCGTCGTTCGCACTCGACAAGTGCGCCGCGATACCCACTTCACTTCAGTGTAAAACTATATATATCGGTAAAATCTGATACAAAAACGCATCTTTGAAATGCTACAGATATGTGCACACGCACCTGAAGATCAGTTATTGACGCCTTACAGCGTTTCATGAGCCGTGCATGCAGTTATATATACATATAACGATAGTGTAGCTAATGATACAAAAGGGCGTGCGAACAAATACTAGGGTTAATGAATCGAGTTCACTTCGGTTCATTTCACCCCGATCTGGAAAGTTTAAGATGACGCTTCATAGAATAGTCGGGAAAACGATTATTACATCGCGAGAACCTACGGAGGCTCTTCTAGGAGAGGTATAAATTCTACCAGCAGAGCGCTAGGACCTATTATGTATGCATGCCAATAGTTTCTATCGGTTGCAACAGTTAAGTTGTATTAGGACATCCAGCAATTGGTTTATTATATCACAGATCGCCCAAAGCTCTACTGTATTACTGAAGTTTCATATAAATATACATAGAGTGAGATTCATTTTAGCCGATCCATCTTATTTTGACATGCTTTCTATTTTGCCAACGCCATTCATTTGCGTGCTGGCTTGTGCGAAGATGAATTTTTATAGCAGTTCTTAAGCTAACCCCTTGAAAATTGTCAAGGCATACGCTGCCTCGATAGGTTTCCTGGGTGATGCTTAGATAATATTTGATCTAGGTAGTGGCATTTTGATGTTTCGAAAAGACCTACTAGGTCCTACTCCCGGGGGAACACTGTGGCTCGCCTGGCTTGTATTTTCAACAGAATAAACAGAAATGTGGCCCTTTACAGAAAAATGTATCGTAGATGAAGATTAAAATTGCCACCCATCCAAATTATACAATACACTTATATTTAAGTGTTGTTTTCTTAAGTACGCCGAAGGCACAAAGAAATTAATATACGTTCAAGTTCTGTCTATTGTGAAAAGTTAAGTGTTGAATATAAAACGACCTTTGCTTGACAAACTTCTGGTGGGATATTTCCTGCCGTCGAAGGCGACGAACAGTAAGGACCGCGAACGCATACGAGGCATATTTGACGACAGGAAATTTGGTTATTGATTGTTCCGTTACATAATAGCATATGGGTAACATCGAGATGTTTAACTCAATCACCATAGTATATTACTATTAGTTAATTACTAGTTTTTGGTCTAGTTACTTAGCGTTCGGAAAAATTATACTATTAATATAGGTCGAATTGCCTGAAACGTAGGCAGAAAATCGTTTTCGGAAACGTAGATAACACAATAAAGTACTATCAGTGCAGTATAAGCTTATATAGAGCATGAATACAAGGGAGCCTCACAGGGCCTACACCTTTTGAAGGTTCCTGTTGAGAGTGGGTAGTATTCGATAGGTGAGTCGGTCATAAATAGATTTCTGCAAATATATCAGCTGGTCATCAATTAGATGTTGCTTGGAGAACAGGAGGATCTGGATCAAGAAGAATCGAATAAAGCGTGTTTGCAAGAAGTTCGGAAATTGGGATTGCACCAGAGTAATGGCCTCGTGTATTAATTCAATTACCCTAAGAGAAATTTCTATTCGGAGATCATTAAGCATTCATCTTGCCTGTCTGCCCTTGCCGGAAACATCCGAGTAGATCACATGAACATCTCTTTTAATGACGAAGATTAGTTCCATATATATATATATATATATATATATAAATATATATATATATATATATATAAATAGTGAAAGGGTTTAAGTCGACTGGTGATTCTCGATGATACTAAGCACTATTTATTATTATTATTATGTAATAAAGGTGCTAAAAAGTAATAAACGAAAGGGTGTTGTTCACGATGGAACCTAACTGCGCACAAGGCATCGGTGGTCTGATATTCGTACTCCTTTTCCTTGAGTTCAAAAACGTTAGTGTTAGATCGTTGCTGTTGAACCATAATTGTGAAATGTTATGTAAGCGAACTGGGTAGGATGTTTTTGTCTGCTCTACGAAAGAGTAAGGGCAACGTAAATATGACGCCAGCCTTCTGGATGAAGAAGACCTGTAGTGTCCAGCTCAGCTACTTTTAGTGAGATTGATAGAGTCACAACACAGGTGAACACAGGCAGCTTCATTAAATCATCTTTTATGATGCATTTTTATTTTACTCGATTGAATGGCACGATCATCGAAATATATTGCCGCTTCAGCAGAGAATCACGCAACGCAGTCTCAAATATACTTCGTAATTGTTAGAGCTTGTCTTCCATCTTTCGCTTTTCGATGAATAGAAGTATAACTTTTTTCTCTCACTGAATAAGCAACAACAAAATAATAGAACGCTGGAATGTGTCTTTTGATCTATAACAGAAGATGCTTGCACAGCTTGCCGAAAGAACATTGCGTACGGTCTGGTTATGCCGCGTAGAGTTTATTCGGAACTTGGGTCCCACTAGTTTGTATGACAATCTGTGATCGTGTGAGAACCATATCGACGACAATGAAAAGAAGCACAAAACAATGGCTTTGTCGAGGGATTGTCTTGGGTTTGTAACCGCCTGGTCGCAGGTCGGGTTGTAGCCTACAATTCCCTACAAACATTATTTGGCCCCAGAAAAGTACAAAATTGTTTACTGGAAGCATTCACCGTTGCACAAGAAGATGCAGGTTCCTAATTATTGTAGTCATTGTAGCAAAGTTGGTGATACGAAATCGACGAGGCGGCTGTTGGATCCGTCACTGCGCCTTCGAACGCAGTAGACGTACGGATGTTTCTACACGATTATTTTACCATAGCCATTCGAAGTAATGATAGATTTTGTGAAACCTGAGTCGATAAACGACAAATGCCACAAATAAATGATTTCTTTACATTATTAGTTTCTTTATTTATTATTCTTATTATATTATTTATATATTTATGAAAAAAAATAAAATAAAATAGAGCCGAATACCTCGCTGATCATGCTTTAGGCGTTGCGGAATCTGTTCACAAAGAAGATTTAAAAATATACTCCTTATTTTGTTCCATTCGGGCTTCAGGATGTTATCATATGGTTATAGAGTAGCTCTGCATTGTATTAACATGACAATTAATGAAGTTCTATAATACTGATGTATATGCGAAGTTCTGTAAAAGCAATTTGCAACCAGTTTACACTTATGATTCAATACAGGAGGCGTTCTTGCTGCTCGACTTTTAGATAAGGGAGCGTCGCTTCGGGGCGTTTTTTGTCACTCTTAATAGTACTGAACAATCCTGTCAACACTTGCATGCCTATTGCACAAGATTAGCCTAGGTGACGGTATTGTGCTATTGCCTGATATCGCTTTATGTGTATCATGCAGTACCTTCCTCCACGCTACTTAGAGAGATAAGCTTAGTCTACCGGAAAGTTAGGCTACAGCTCTCTATTAGCTTGGCCGTATATACCTTCTTCTGATGCCCGTACCTGTGCTCTCTGTCTTTCTCACGGACCCAATGGGCATTTGGGTCAACCCGTTGAGTCTTATGTGAAACTCGCCACCTCGACAGTAGGCTTCTATTGAGGTGTCAACAACCGTATTCTACTTGTCAAGGGGACCTCGCGACCTGTCCGCCCCCGAAAAGGAGACCATTCAAACAACTCGGGAGGCCCATTCCTTGAGGTCACACCGAAGAGGACGTATGACCCTTTTCGACTCTCTGCACTGTAGTACCTACCGCCTACAGCATCTCAGATACTATAGGTAGGTATAGCCATAGATTTCGACGTGAAACGAAGCGGTGCGAGTGTTATGGCTACTGTCTAGTTTCCACGTACATGGCACTACGCTGGGGCATATAGTACGTATTTATGCCTCGTTTCAGACATTCGATGGCAAACGGCGTAGCTTGTTGTTAGAAACGTGACTAACGAAAAGTGACAAGAATCTGCATGAAGTGACTTATATGGTAGCTACGGGTAAAATTTATTAGAAGGTTGGGGTAATAGCGTTGATTTTTTTTAGAAATGGTAGAAACGTTCTTTCTACCATTTCTATTATTATTTTCTATTATGATTATTTAATCTAACTACCATTCGCTGCAATTGTAGCTTTCTACCATCCAATATCTAAGCCACTAACTAGTTATTTCTAAATATTCCTTCCTTAATCCGCAAATAATTTTTAATCTTGACCGTGTATCAAGCGATATTGGTGAATTTGATCTTGTTGGAGTGTTGTTCAAATAAGTTTGAAATAAAATTGAATTTTAGGCTAATACCAGGCTAAGATAGAGCCCTAAAGATGCAGTTGGTCAAAACAACTAACATATTCAAAAAGGTAGAGTCAGGCTCAAAAAGTCTCAAAATACGAACCGCTGGAGTTTATTTAAACGACCCTATTGGCGGTTGATATTTTTTTTTTAAATGACTGCTAATTTCTATATCAACAATCTTTGTTTATTAGAAATAGATATTCCTTTTTTTTTTTTCTAAATTTTCGACCTTTTTTAAATTCAATTAATTAAAAATAATATAGATTTTCCCGTTTACGCCATCAAGATCCTCTCCGTTTCTTTTCGGAAAGCGTATCGAAATTACCAATAACATGGAGCGTCGATTTCAACAAGAAGAAAAAATGTTTTGGCGGTGATTTGTGCATAGCGGAAATATTGTTTAGTAGCTGATTTTCTCTAAAAATCTGCACACTGTTTTTCATTGTGGTAGGTCGTTTTGAAAAACCCTGGCTTTATTCTGGTACTAAACATAGCGAATGAGCGCATACCCCTTAAGGTTCGCCATTCTGCATCGCAACACAATATATTTGCGGAATCCTACAACTTAATTCTTTTCAGTGCATTACTAGTTAATGTTTTGCTAGTGGGGCATATTTGAAAAGTTTCAGGCAAGATTTCAAAACAGCATAAATGATTTCCTATAATAAAAACTCATTCGTAGATTAATTGATAAATGAAAATCTATCTGATATTGAACTTCTGTTGAGTGTAATAGGGAACGCTTGTTTCCCATCGGTTACCTTTGTCCATTATGTCCTTTTTGAGCGATTAATAAACATAACAATGCTTTTCTAGATGACTGGGTTTTCATTGGCACTTAAAGTCATCGAAATTATGACAAGCAAGAAAAATTATCTTATGTTTCAAGAATAAACATTTTCTTAACAGCATTTCATAATACTATATGGCCGTGTTCGTTAGTTTCTTGACCTATACATATGCGCGTCAATGCAAAACAGGAGCCCATCTTGTTTAATCGCTATGGTTCTTTGATCACATGATTCAGCCGGTAAGGATGTAACTTCGAAGGTAGGCACATCTTTAGGGTACCGAATGTAAGACTTGGCACTTCTCCTGCCTCCGAAGATTGATGAAGGGCAAATATGGCTTTTATAGAGAATACACTTAGATATGCTGAACGAGTTATCTTTCAATATATATATTTGGTTTCGAGCCCACTTTTTTACTGGATGTGACATGATTGAGCCGTCTAAACTTACCATCAATGAAATGCGAACCTCGATTCTGTACCTAAGCTACACGTCAAAGCCTGACTGATTATACAGGAAAACAATTTTCAATGAACATCTTGTTTACCTTTACTGCGTTACGACAATCCATGTTTTTTTCTGGAAGCCACCGCCTGTGCCGCTGTAACTTTGTACGTAGCCGTTCTATCGAAGAAGACGGCAGCATGTGATCGTATGTTGACCGCTGCTAAGTCACTTGTGGGACTCATCCGTAATCTCCAGGTAGTTTCCCGCTTGCTGAGGTACTTGCTAACCAATCAGATTGGAGGTGACATCCGTTCTTTGGCAACAGCTAAACGAGCCGAGAAGATCTTTCGTCCACGGAATGAGGAAGTCCATCCGAGATATCGCAGAAACGACGATGGAAAGGAACACCGAATGGACAGAGCCGGCCGTCAATTTCTGCTTCTATCTTTGATCCTGCCGCCGAAAGCGTAACTAACTTCCCCTTGTGCAACTGTCGCTGTGTGCCATTGGGTTGAACTAGAAGGCGGGGCAAGCTAACACTTGGGAAGATTACCAACTCCAAATATCCAGCATCAATGGGCGATGTCAAACGGGATGCTTCAATGGCTATACTTTCCGGCGGACTTCTTGGACTTTAACTAAATGACGTACGGATAGACAGTATCATATCCATTAGTTGATGTATCTTCCGTTTTCAATGTTATGGTGTCTATCTGTAAAAAAAAGAGGCTAGACAGCTATGGTAAATTCTTCTTCGTCTTCTTCTGTTCACTTTAGTAGCCGGTAATTAAAAAAATGATATACTAAATTCTTTGCTATTCTATTTCTCTTTTTGCATTATTCTCCTTAGGTTGTATATTAACTCAACGCAGATTTCTAAGTGCAAGAGATACGTATGAGAAAAAATATTAAAGCCTAGAAATAGGTCAATAAGTGTTTTCAACAACTTAGAAATGGCACAATCTGTTTTTGTTTGAAATAACCAAAACGTCTCTCTTTGAACGTCTTAAGCGTGCGATGGGCGACGTCACGCCGACGTCGTATATCTCTTTCCGTGTGACCCTGCTGTGTACGTTATAATTCTGCAGCTGTTGCATAGAGTTGCAACATGCTTGGGCTTTACGTTTATTGAAAGGACGAGAAACCTATTCCAAAATAAGACTACAATAGGAAGATTTGGACTCTATAAAACGTGCAGACCGAAGCTAGTGACATATTTCGATGACGGATGATTGTAACGATCATTGCTAAGACAGGCGATAGCAAAACGAAGAGGCGTCCTGTTAGAGCGCGCCAACATTTGTCGGGTTCTGTCCTAATTGACAGTTTTTTTTCCCTGTAATATTTTTATCTGGTGGATGACTTTTATTTAGACAATTATTTGCTAAGTGCTGGAAAAATACTTCATTACATCGAGCTGGCCCTCTTTTGCTGAAACTCAATTGGGCAGTCTGCTCTATATCTCAATCGCTTCCGACATCCGTCTCGTTGAGTATGTTGGTAAAGCTAGTTACTAGTTCATACGACTAAGATCATTACAAAGAGAACAAAGATCTTCGTTGTAATGTTTATTATTGGATTTTTATGAAGAACCTCACTTGTCCCGCAGTTGGAACTATCACCGAGCAGTATTGAATATATAGTTGTATTAGATATATATATAATAAATTCTTGAACTAGAGGTGTGTTCGTTTCATTTTGTACTCAATTGCGGTCACGTTGCTTGCACTTTTCACAGATACAAGAGGACGGACAAAAAATAGGACATATTTAAAAAAATCTGCAGAAATTGCTGGGAAGTGTAAAAAATATCAAACTGCATGGAAAAAAAGTGACGAACGCTTTTATCTAGAGCCAGATAGAAACGCCAGAATGACGTTTTTGTAACAATTACTATTTGATATCAATCTAATCGTCATTGGTACATTGAAAGCAGGCCTCGTTCAAGGACGTAATTTACCTAAAATAACACATCTATTTGTGATGTATTATTGATACAGTTGGGAAATTATGACACGCGGAATAAAAACAACCGAAACTAAACAGATGTTTCGTATGTATTAAAGAACTACAGAGAGGCCAACGTATATTCAGCTTCTTCGTACATGATCCACAACAGACAAACTTGAATAAGAAGCGAAAATACACCAGACGGAGCTAGACGTGACGAAACGCCAGTTAAAGATAAGTACACTGGAAATTATGAACATTATACATATGTTTATAGACTTATATATAGGAGCTGGCTAAAAAAATTTTTGGTATTTAACAGCTTGTATGACATTTTGGAACGAGCAAAAAAAAGTAAAACTTGCAAGATATGCAGGAAACGTAAATATTAACAAGGAACAATTTTAAAAAATGACATGTAGCTTTCATACATTTCAACGCAACTGCCCGTCGTAGTGTTAACTGTGTTTTTTTTTTTTAATTTAAAAAATGCTAATTAGTTACATATTAGATAAAAGCGTCATCAAAGTAACAACAGGTTATGTGATAGCTCCAAGTACGCTCCGCATCGGAAACCGCATCGTAATCGACCAAACTCAAACTGATCGCTAAAAGTGTTTCTTTGAAATTGTGCTACGAAAGCCATCCGAAGGATAAATGTTTTCTTCGTTTCATCACAGTCTACATTATGCGTATAACAGGTAATCATAGACATTATTTCTCGTTTGCCGTTTGTTCAGTGAGTCTCTCATCAATATGTGTTCGTTACTCACGTGATCCATCACACCATACAGATACCCTACGAGTAACTGACAAAAACGAACGCGAAAGTGTTTAATGCTCCTTCTATTATAACGAATATATATATATATATATATATATATATTTGTTAATAAGTGATTAAATTTGCGGCTTTTTCCCTAATCACGCTGGACGTTAGGAGGGGCAGGGCTCTCGGAAGTTGCGGGCCTTCCTTTCAGATCCATTATCATCATTATTTTTACTATTATTAAATGACCCTTACACTATAGTGTGACTGTTGAACCGCGAATGTCGGTGTCGCAGTAGCACTGGACGTTGTTAATGCCGTCATCGATCGTGGCCATGATAAGGTGAAACGTCAAAAGAAGAGGAGGCTGCTTTTAATTTTGAGAGGTTGCATGTCGGGAAATGGTTTGCTTAACGAGTTCATTGCTCTAGGTTGGCTGCGATAATCACCCTCTCCCTAGATGTGCCTCGTGAGCATCCTTTCTGTTTCGTACTTTCAATATGTTTCCATTATGCTATCCTTTCTCGTTGTGCGTTCTATTCTTGTATAACCCCTGCCCCCTCTATTATTGTGACCCCAACAGACGCGTCTGCCGTCGCAGTCGAGTGACTCGCGCTCACCCGATCACAGGCAGAGTGGAAGGCCCCATTTCATCAGGTAAGTGGTCTGCTGACGACCCAAGCTATCCATCACCTCTACGTTAACTTAGCCTTCGCCCTTGAAAAAGGCTCGCGACCAGGGATCCACAGACGATAATAAGATCATTGTCATCATCTGCAGCAACAGTAGCAGCATCCGCTCCCAAGGGTTATTATCTGCGCGTGGAGGAGAGGGGGAAAGGGGGAACAATAAGGGATAAAAGGACCGGAGCGTTGCATTGGAACTAATAGCAATCTTAATTTTCCTTGGAAGCCAACAAGAGGTAAGGCAAACAATCCCATAAACCGGAGACTTCCGATAGGCAGGCAGCGAAACCATTTGCCTGTCGTTACTACTTTCGCTGCCATGTAAAGTGGCTTGCGAAATGACTGGGCCGGTGTTATCATAACGGACAGACTATGAGACGCGGACGAATATCGAAACTAACTTGAATCTCTGCCGCTAGCCGGAATGGCCTCACACGTCAGGTAGGCCGCACGGTCTATAATGCAACCAAGTAAACCTTTAAATCGCGACAGCAGATGTGAAGTGTTTAAGTAGGGAGGATCACGTGAACTGCTGGCAAAGGTGGGCTCTTAGTTAAGCATTTGCAGCATGTCCTTGGGACACGAAACAGCCCACGAAGCTTATTTTGCTGACAAAATGGGTTGCTGCTAGTCAGTGTTCCTTTAAAGGTATATGTACATAGCGAAGGAAGCTGGAAAGAAAAAATAATAAAACGAAAAGAGAACTGTGTACGGTAGAGTAACGGCAATGTCGGCGTCACTGTGTTCTCAGGTATAATCATATAAGCGACATGGCACTCAAGCTATGACGGTGAAAATCGTTGATTATCCAGCCATGGTAAATTCACTCAAGCATTTCTACTTTGGCATGGACAAGGGGACGACCTGTTTTTGGAGTATAAAGCACGTAATAGAAGGCGCAGCAGGAACAGCACTATCGAAAACCAGTAAAACTACTGCACAACTAAGTGATTTTCGTTTAAGCGCACATATACCAATTTGTTCCTTTGCAAAAAATTTCAATAAAAAGAAAAATTGCAAGAAAACCCAGGATAAATACGATGGATTTGAGCTCTCCGACACCGTTGGTTGTACAATGTCATAAATGCCTCAAGTTTTGCCCCTCAATGCAGTGTGTTTTTTCGATCCTTTTCTGTTGACCAAAGGGATAAATGTATGAGCATTTGCATAGCTTTTAACACATAATATATACATATGAATAAATCATTTGCCCTCTTTGTGCAGTTCTGCTTAGTGATTTTACCGTGAAATTTCGGTGTCATGAACGTTGTCACGTGCGGATGATTTGCCAGCGCGCCACGAATTCCCTAGTTGGACCAGTTTTAAGCTAATTTACACATCATACATTTCGTTATAATTAGTGTTTAAAATTTTTAAGACACTGTTCACTGGGGACTTGTACTCGTTTTCGACGGGTTGCATCGTAATATTTTTTGCAAGCAGCTTTTGAAGGGTTTGCACTCCGGCTATTGTCAAGTCATGGCGACCTAATTCAGCATAATTGTTATTCAGCCAGATCAACAAAAGAGTTGAAGCCATCTCGTGTTGCTGTGATTAGAAACTATATTGTGCCAATTAGTACCTGCCTCGAATTTTCGATACATGATAATTCACTTAGGATCACAGCACGGCATTGGTTTCCTACTGATTCGAGTAAGCCCGCACGGCCAGCGGTCGAACAGGGAACTAATGATCGCGGCGAGCCAGCCTTCCTACGGAAGTCCGTATGTTTGTATTTGCGCACAGGCTCCTGTTACCGATTGCTTTCCTTCGTTGTTCCCCAATTTTTCTCTGGTTTACCCTAAGGCTGTACCAAAGTTAACACGCTACGACAAAGCAGAAACATATATGCGCACGATACGAGACCATAGGCACCGAATGCGTCGATGCAGACAGTACGCTAATGGAAAAATGTTATATCAGGACGAAGTTAGCTGAAGACCAAACTTGGCGAATCTGGCGACAAATCTACTGTGTCTCGACCTCTAAACTTCCTATTGCTTTCTCCCACGTATAACTAACTCCTCCAGCCGGCCGAGCCACAGAGTCACGTGCGCCTTCACGTGTCATCCAAAGCTCACTTTTGTATAACAGTCATGACCCTGCCAACACGCATTTGAAAAGTGCTACCACGTTCGGACACGACAGCGCAGAATTACGCGTCGACAACTCTCGCATAGAATGCATTTATTGCGACCGCCTTATTCCGCAACGAGAAAGCTAGAAGGTCTGCTCCTGTGTAGACCTGTTGGTCGTTCAGGGGAAAAAGCGGTCTAAGGCCAGCGGGATGAGTGGAGCTGATGGGGTATTATGATGGAATATGGGGTATTGGAGGCGCCGGGCTGTGCGACGCGCAGGACACCCACCTGGTAGCAAGGCCCAGCCGCTCCTGCTTACGTTTCCAGTCGGCATTAAAATCCAATTCCTTCACAAAAGAAGGAGTATATTTGGGTGTATCTTTCTCGGCGACACAAATCGAGGTTAAAATATATAACAGAAGGCTAAACCGAGTTAAGAGCCAATGTACAAGCACCAGCAAAGCTCTTCTAATTAATTGGCCTCAAGATGACAGGTGTTTTCACAGTTTGAGGATGACATGGAAATAGAATATTATTGAGGCTTCGCATATGCGCTTTTGATAAGATATTTGCCACGTTTAGTTTAGGGGAGTTTTTATGATTTGTGTGTTAATACTCGGTCTAGTAATTACTAATGTTAAACTGATTATATATCCGTTAGAGAGGAACACACGAACGTATTTTAAATTAATACAGTTTTGCCGCGAGCCATTGAGTCGGACAAGTATAGTGCTTGAGTCTTTCCTCCAAACAAAGAAGGCTAATTTGGTGATTTAATTGAAAACAGTTCATGTATTCGATTGTAACTAGAAGCCGCTAACGTAGTGTGACGCGTGCAAAGCACCTCACTGGTCGCCTGTGCAGCATGTCTTCTCTACTGAGCCAAGATAATTGACTGTCTAGCGTCCAGAGTAAAGCCGTTCAGTGTAGCAACTTGGATAACTTACCCTCTTAGGCTACGCTACGGTAGAAACTTCATCTTATAAATTAAAGTCAACTCTCGCTGGCTACTTTTCGTACAACATGGTCAGTTCACGATGGTTGATTACGAGCCATGACGCTGCTTCGTGGTCGACCCAACTTGTCCGATGTCGCATAAGGCTTTCTCTAAGCCGCGTGACGGCCCTACATTTAATCTTTACTACTGAATACAGGATAACGTAACAGCCTAGTTGGTTTGATGGGAGAGAAAGACCATATTGCGGCCTACGGCAACTGCCACAGAGCTAAAGACGAAAGGAGGCTGACTAATCGAGGGGGGGGGCGCTGAGGCGAAAAAAGAGGCTCTGCTATAATTCCTCCTAAAGCAAAGATGGAAACAGATCGCATAGGTGGCAGCTTTGATGAAAGTGTTTTTAATAACGTGCAGCACCATCACGGACCTCAGGAACTCAATGAGACGAACAGGCTGGTCAGGTGCTAACGTCTTCTGCATCATAGAGGGAAATACAGCCAACGATACCTCACACAAACGCTGAAGAAGCATCAAGGGGTGACGACCCCGTAAATACGTTCCTTATAAATATAAATCCTCTGAATTGTTTGTACAATGCAAGACTGACTACGAATACTATCCATTGGCTCGGCGCGACATTTTGCCTAAAGCACTCGATGTGTGTACATTAACGTATTCGTAAATGTTTTTGAGTTATTTATTCTAGCTAACTAGTCTGGTCTTGATTATATGGCTAAAATAAGCCTCCCTTAATCACCCGACGGACGCCAGCTGCGCTTCAAACGGTTATCTCGGGGTTCGAATGATGATGATGATGATGATGAATGTCATCATTGGTACTTTTCTAGAGGTAAAAACGTATCATATCAGTCGTTCTTAGATCGTTCTTAGAAGATATGAACATTCACGAAAGTGTACGGCACATAAAGAAAAAAAACACCCGTGAAATATTGTATATGATTGCGCGTTGACAATTGTTGTACAATTTTTTGTAAAGTGCGTATATTAGTCATCCTAACTTTTCCTACCCTAGAATCGCTATCGTATCCAACTTGTAAAAGGCACATCTACCCCATATCGAATTCTGTTGTTTGCGACTCGTAAATCGTTGTACCTGCTCCTATTTGTCGGCAGGTGCTGCCCAGAATAGCATAAAAGCATTGGCCTTTTTTAAAGGCCTTGACTGACTTGTCGATCGCCCGGGGACTCGAAGGAGTAGACAAAAAGAGGCAAGCGGACATTGAACGAACAGCTGTGTTATCGGACAGAAGTAGCGAACACAACTCTAAATGTTTCACCAATCTTGTTTCGTTTTCCGGCGTTAGAACCACCACGTTGCTTGCTGTAGAAATTGCACGTACTGATAGAGTACTATGATCAGGCGCTCTCGTGTGGTTGCCTACTCGTAGTAAAGCGTTTTTTGGCCGAACCTGAACCCAGCTGCTGAGTTAGGCTGTGCGCCTGTTTTTAGCTGGCGGTTTGTTTTTCCCTGGAAAGTCGGGCCGCTAAGCGTTTGGGGGAGTCGTTATGACGTTCAGCGTTAGGGAGGGTTACCGACAACGGAAAAGGGATTCAGATGTACTTAGAGATTGGGAAATGTTCGAGCGATCGAACGAGGAATCGGTTTTTATTGTCCTCCGTCGAGTGGACGTCTTGTTCAGAAATAGCTGTCTTACTGCACGGTCCCTTCACTGAGTAAGGGGTAGGCTTGGAATGGGGTGAGAAGGATAGCGGGAAACATCCTATAGAAAACTGAGAGAGCCCTCCTTGCTTCGGAATCTTCAAGCTTAGGCCCAGTCTTATCGGAGTAGGATTTTAGCAGGTGGATCTAATTGACTCGTATTAACAGCGCTGACCGATCGAGTAACGAAACCTGACAAACAGGCCGACAATTAAAATGGCACGGTAGAAAACCTTTCTCACTATGCTGTCTTATCAACGGTTGTAATCGATTTCTTGATAATGGATGTGCAGTGGTTTTTCCTTTACCAGTTGTTTAATAAATAGGTAGACATAGTATAAATAATCATATGACCGTAATTAAATTTTGAATATTTTACAATAACTTTATATAACCTGTGTGATTAAAGATAGTTAAATAG
This sequence comes from Varroa destructor, assembly GCF_002443255.2. Classification (NCBI taxonomy): domain Eukaryota; kingdom Metazoa; phylum Arthropoda; class Arachnida; order Mesostigmata; family Varroidae; genus Varroa; species Varroa destructor. Next base: position 65,559,785 of record NW_019211454.1, on the reverse strand, counting down.
CAATTCCAATGTGCTGCATTCTAAATATTATGCAAATCCCATATTAAATATTGCTTGGCGTTACCTAGCCTAAAAAGGCCTAGGTTTGCCGTGCTTTTAAGAGATCTTTTAATACAAGGGATACTAGAATATCTAAGAATAGTTATTTATAGGGTAGTAGTATTTTCTCATATGCACTTTTTAACCATTCTATGGGTCCGAGTTACTCAAGTCAAATACCCGTGTTACATCCAAATAAATCGTTCATTCATGTTGAGCTCTTTGACTGCCGTAAACGACAGAGAATTGTTAGGTCTATTGTCTTACTCTGTACTTACTGATGCTTTACTAGCTACGCGACACATAGTGCAGCTTATATAAATTTCGCGCGTCTCCGATTATCATTTATAGTATCGTATCTGCTAAAAAGGCGTTTATTTACAAGCTGACGTTGGTAACATCCAAACGAAGACGCCAGGCAGAATCGAATGTTGAATTTTGAAGAAGATTCATTTTACGAGTTGTCGATAAAGGAAGGACGCGAACATTAAAGGCAAAGTTGACCCTGGATAAATGAACGGGGGAAAGGGAATAATAGCTTCCTATCTAGACTTGAACAATTGGCAATTATGGGAAAATCACCCTCTGTCTTGTAATTGTATGCCAACCGCCACTACCCCGAGCCACCGCTTTTGAAGCGTGGGGTTATGCATTGTTGTGATCGAAAGAGGTGACTATAATTGTTCTAAGCGCTTTTTAACCTTTTTTTGATCTGTCTTTTCCTAAGACCCAAAGATGGAACTATAGCTCTTGCGGCATAATTAGCACTAGGACTTCAGCATTAGTCGGCCGTTTTCTTCGACAAAAAAAGTTCTACTAGTTTCTGTAGCAGTGTTATATGTATATATAGCGAATCGATTGTTATGATTCGTATATAGATAAAATGCGTGCACAGCTTTCATTTAGCTAACCGTCACTACGATTGGGTTTGTATACGTAAATGTAAACGACAGTTACACGTAGAAAACACGGTACGGCACGTTGCGCCATATAAATTGGGCGCGTGAAATTCACAAGCAAGGCCCTTTTATTCATAGCAAGATATATATTCCCCAACCCATTTGGCAATGATTCTTTTTTCGATGTGTCTGTAAGACTGAAATTGATTAAAATATGCTGAAGATAAGCACTGAAATGTTTACCAGTAAAACCCTTCCTAGGCTCAATCATTCAATTGAAGGATCAGCCTAATGACGAAAACTCTCGTTAACAACTTCAAATTCGTTCATGAGGTCGCTGCATAAGGGCAAGTTAGCTATAGGTGCGTCAGATGATTCTCAGTTAATAGAATCGGTGTTGTTTGCCGTTGAAAGGGAACGGATGCCACGTTATTCTGGGATAAAAATGATCGACGTGTACAGATGTGGGCGAACCCCCTGGCTTGGCTGTCAGGCAAATAGTGGGACAAAAAAAGGGCGCTACGCTCTAACAGCAATAACAGTAGCTATCGAATGAATGGAACATCACCTATCGACTAGCTGATACACGGAATGAAATATCTGTTGAGTGGTCTGTGTGCTAGTTAATAAAATGCGGTCCTGGTCTAACCCATTATAACTTAGCCGTCTGGCAGAACTAATCAAGGCTGGGTATTTATGGATCGTTAATGACAAAGCTGATGTATATTTTGTTCTATTTTTAGTTATAGCTTTAATGGCTATACTGTTTTAGTGAGAGTATAGCGTTTTTGTAAAGAAGACGATGCGGGAGCAATCTAAAGAAATTATGTGTTCACAGAACTACCAGGAAAAGCCAGTTTTGGAAAATTGTCAATAAAGGTACATTTTTCGAAGTTGAACAAAACGACTACTTTATTCTAGAATGATACGGCTTGTCTACGAAGGTCAACTATGTGTACTTTGTCCTCGACGGAAGTGCTATGCGGAAAAATGGCGCTAAACAGGCAAAAAGCAGCATACCGATTTAGTTTTTACTACATATGTATTTCTAGCGTTACATATTGGCTATAGTAATGATAAATAACTGTAACCACTGTTGAGCCAACCAACGTAAAAAATTATCATATTCTATCGTTCAAAAGGCTATACCTGATAAGGTAACAGGTAACTCTCTAATACTTTGGCTACAACTATGTGCTGTACCTTTATGCAGAACACTAAGATCAATACGAGGGCGGACGTCAACCCTCGATACCGAGCCGCTGTCAAAGCTTGCGTTCATCCTGCTCGGCCATTTCGGTGCACTTTGTTCGTCGTCTGATCGTTCATTTACTCGCCTATGTAGGTAGCTAGTCCACCACCCCGGGTACTGACTAGGCCCGACGTAGGGATCTCAGGGGCTTGTAGTTACCTTAAGATTGCGCATCTTCAAGCAGCACAGTAGCAGCGACCATTATACCTGCCACTGCTCTTTCTTATCCCTCTCCTGCTTCGCCGTCTCCAGTTGTCCTCACGCGACATAACGTAAACATTTACCAGGCAGCTGTCTTCCCCCCAAACATTCACCACTATGGGCGATTAGAGGACGTCCGCCACTGGCGTGCATTCTTTCTATAAACTTTAATAACATTAGGAAAAAATACGAAACTACATGACGATCGCATTCGCTGGACGCGGAGCTAGCCGCGGATGCATCAGCAGTTGCAACAGCTGCCGAAACAGTGCTAAGAACAATATGCGCTGCTTGAAGACGTTGTATGAAACGAACCAAATACGTATGCAAAATGACAAACACTAGTAGAAAAAACGAGAAGAATTACGAATGACCTTCACCTACTCGCGGTCGAAACAGGTGACTTCTCAAGAACGCCTACAATATTTCTGTGTTACTTGGTGACTCGTGCGAGTCGTGCAGAGGAATTCCCAGGGAAATATCCCCCCCCCCCCCCCGGAAGAGGCGGGGGTAGCGTCCGTTGCGGCCACTTTAAAAGATCGACCGAATGAAGACTCCAGAGTGGGGCAGAAAAAGAATTTGGAAAAATAGGAAGTGGAAGAATTACAGCTAGGAGACAGACTTGCCATGCTGCAGATGTTGATGTCATTACCGCGACTGCATGGTCGTTGAGAAGGACAATTAGCTACCTATTCCCATCTATTGACTAAAGGCCTAACTATAGTAGGAAGCAGCTTTGTAGAGTACCCTCTTAGCGAATGTAGATGTCAGCCGCTGAGGCAGCAACTACAAACACGCATATCCAATTGCAATGATTAATTTTGTATCCCATCGTTTCTATTGCAGACGATATTAAAAATGCTACACCCTATCTATTCGAGGTAGTCTGTTTTGAACTAATTTATAGAATGAATTTTCTATTGTCAAATAAAGAATAACCAGTAACACTATAGCAAAGAATTTCAAGGCAAAACTTGACCGGGCATAATACGTAATCATGGCGACGCTGTCTGAGTAGCATGTCGTACACGTAAGCGCTCCTGAATGATATAAGTCGTTGACTAGTTATGAAGAAACATCTTCTTAAAGAGTAATAAATAACTTTGCTATATTCACTTGGTCGTCGAATTGAGGCGGATGCGGCCTGAGACGTGGTGGCTTATGGCTATCGTGCCTGCACTAGGGACGATCAGGAAACAGGGCCCAGCAGTCCATTCAATGAGAGTAGCATACAAAACTATTGGTACATCGTACGTGTAGAGAAGTAAAGTGTGTCTACAATCTTTCAAGTGAAGTAGAAAGGGACTAGACGCCTCGTTCGCGAAGCAAACCAGTGTAATATACAATTGAACTGATGAAAAATGCGGTTAATCGGTCATGGCTATTTAGTATTGTTAAATTGTATTGAAAAATAGATGGCCGCTAAGGTTACGATCGATATGTATTGCTAGCATCTGAATGATGACACTTGTTTTTAGTAGTACAGATTGGATAATAATTGCAAATTACGCAAACAAAACGCATTGTCAGAATATTGATACCATTGCGGTAATAATACTCAAAGTACCTATCAAATATGAACAGCAGACAATTTCATTATCGATTAAAAATTGGTAAATTGTTTAATTTGTCTTTATTCGCCCTGATTTTTTTCTGAATTGTTTGCTCTAACTCATAATCCTTACAAGGTATTGATACCTTTTCACTAGAGATGAAAATGGTAGTTTTCAAGGTGTACAATTATGTTTATTACAGAAGCACTTATTTGACTTACTCGGTGGCTATCGCGGCTTGTAAGTTATGTATATACGTCGAATAGGTACCGAATATAATAGCAAGGCTGACGATACCTTTTGTCCCAGATAGAAGGATCAGGGACTTGTCGTCAAAGTCGAGGCGTGATCATTGCTAAGCTCAGATAAGGGCCGAGGCATTGGTGCCTTGTAGCCCTATTATTTTTTTCTCCCTTGGTTCTCACTATCCATGCCAACGTCCCGCATAGTAGCCTTTCAACGTTGATCTCTTTGGCGGTTTTAAATCAGGAGAAATCACCGATGACAGGGCACCAAAGTGAGATCTAATAGCTGAAATGTGACTGATGGGCTTTTTACTCATAAAAGACGGGGGCAAAAACGAGTCCTACACTCCAGATGGGCGGGCAACCCAGCCGAGCGCTTACAAGTCAGTACTAATGCACCTATGTATCACCGGCACGACTGCGGGCCGTCAGCTGGATCCCAACGACAGTTTTGCCGTTTTTAGGAACTCCTCGAAACAAGGCAACGATGCCAGCTGCCGCGCTAAAGGAACGTGTCAGCAACACCTAGTCGCCCAGTGGTTTTGCTACGTAACTCATACATAACGTGCACGTTTTTTGCCAACCGATAGAAAATCATGACCGTTTAACATCGAGCATAAAATTTAAAGCAAAATATTAGGGAGTCGACGCCCACCTACGTTAAGGCATACACGAATGGAGTCAACGTTAATTCCATAACCGACAACGAGAATAACTCCTCCGAGCGATTTCAGGTTTTAAAGCCGCCAAACTGACGAGGAAGAATGAATGTCTGATATTAAATCGAAGCTGATTCTCTGCTGACGATAAAACACCGATCAATTTTGGCAATAGGCCGACAACAAATAGAGCAATAAAAAATAGTTACGATCTCAAAAGTTGGAACAGCGAATCGAGAATCTATTATAGTGTAGCGAAACAAAATTGCCCCACATGGGATGCCTGGGGTCGCAATCAACACCCCTGCAAGCGGATCGCCAAAGACAAAAACCCGTCTTCCAGGATTCGCTTCCCTTCTTGCTGCCTTTTATGGCTATCGCGATCGTCAGCGACGTAACGTAGACACAGCCTTTTAAAAGGTGATTGCGTCGTTCTATTTCTTACAAAGTCAACCTGATTGGACTGTATGGTACTTATCTCGAAATTCTACGTACGTAACACCGAAACCTAAGCTCCATACGTTCCTTATGCTTGTTTCGAAAATATTGTGAATACTAGAAAATGCGTTCTAATCTATGTCATGCACAACGGTCGCGCTAGATAGTTATCTTAGTAAGTGGCTAAATTGCCCCAGTTTAACACCCAGTTTTCGCTGCTAGTAGGAAATATTAT